>NW_024881321.1:3038944-3451444 GCF_018691265.1 Tyto alba
TTGTCATATAGCTTTCCTGCTTTCTTAATTTCTAGTTATCCTTTTGCCGTACTCTTGAGATTATGTGGCAGGGTTCCTCACTGGTAAATTTTTTCCTCAAAGCCACCTCATCTCCTTTGTCTCCCTTTTTAATAAACCTATCTGTATTTGTAGTTTTTGTGATTTTTACACTGGTATAGAATCAATAACATTAACGTATAGCAAAACATGTATCTATCTGTATTAACTTATTGTTACATACAAATGAGATTTTTCTTTTTATTATTCCTTATAGGTTGCCTGTGGCTATGCACATACATTAGTGCTAACAGATGAAGGTCAGATTTATGCCTGGGGAGCCAATTCATATGGCCAGTTAGGTACTGGGAATAAAAGTAACCAGTCTTACCCTACAACAGTTGTTGTGGATAAGGACAGGTAATACTTACAGTCTTGCAGTCAGACATTAGTTGGCATACTCTCAGAAGAGCTACAGAAAATTATGGCATTTTTAATCTGTTTTTTTGAAGAAATAGCCTATAATTTTTTTGCACTCGTTCTTCTGCTAAATGTGAACAGAATTTTCACTGAAAGTGCTTGAATCTGCCCCATAACCATCCTTGTGAAAGAGAAACTGAATGCTCTGAGCCCCAATGTGCTATTTTCTGCTTCGGCTCACACTGTACTTTATAGGCCTGAATTGCAGTTTCTCTTCCATGGTGTAGTTTCATTGCTTGAAGTCAACAATAAAAGCCTTATCGTCTCTGAATATAAATTGTATTTTGATATGCTACTTTTGACAAGAAGTACACATAGAAAAAGAGTGGACATCTGCAATTTGTGTTATTTCTGCTATTAAATCTGGCTCATAACCCAGGAGAAAGGGAGGAGTTCTTTCTCAGTACTGTTGCCTGAAAATTAAGCTTAGATTTTTACAAGTTAAATACTTTCTTGTAAGTCACAGTTACTTCCATTGCTAGTGTAAAGCTATGTGGTCAGAAATTTGAATCTATTCCTTACTACTGAGGTCTTGATTTTGGCCTCCTGTTGTGAATAATAAGAAAACTGAGATGTTTCTCTTAAACTCCTGTCTGTGTACATTATTGTAAGGCAGAGGCAGCTCCTCTGTGGTGATGAGACATGGCCTGGTTTTGAACATTGCTATGTCTTTCTGTGCCAGCTTTTGCTTAAAATGTAACTGATTTTCTTCCAGACGCTTTGGCTGCAGTTAAAATGTTACCACATTTTCATACAGATTTTAATGTTTTATGCTGCCTTTCCCTTCTGTTGGCCAGAACATGCATTCCTGGTGTCAGTGAGAATATTACCTTACTAAAGCCTGCAAGATTTGTACATACAGCTTTAAACAAGTTGTTTCCCAGCTATTTTCCCCAGGCAGCTGGGAAAACAAGTAAACAAGTGGTAGTTCAGATTGCAAAACAGTGGGTTGTGTAATGTTGTACACAGTGGGAGTTCTGAAATCCTAGGATTAGTGAGATAGCCTAACATAGCTAAAATACACTTAGAAACAGCTCTTAGTGCTGTTTGGTTCTAATTTTTAATTTTCAAAATGAAAGTCCATTAAACATAAGTAATAATAGAGTTGTGTGAGTAATGACACTTCAGTATTTTAATTAAAAGAAGTATGCTTATACTTCTGGTTTATAACTGTTACCAATAAGCAAGCAGGAAAAAAATTTTCATTAACTTTCAATTAAAAGCCAAAACGCAAATTTTTTTTTTTTTTTTTTTGCTTGGTTGTTTCTCGTTTTTTGAAACCCCTTCTCATTTCCTTCTTTACCTTCTCCAAGTACCCGTTTTCTTCAGCTGAATGCAGCCACTCACCTCACTGCCCAGCATCACCAAAGGCATTCAGAGACTTGAAACTCATCATAGCTTCCTTTGAGGGGGCCGAGGGGGTCAGCGGAGCCTGTGCTGCAGCAGATAACACCGCTCTGCTGCAACAGTGTCTCCTCACTCCCAGGGTGCTTTTTCACTGAGAAACTTTCTGAGCGCACACTATTTGAAGAAACATTGAGAGCCCTTTTAATTTTGCTACGTATGATCAGAAAGCATTCTTGCAACTGAAAGCGCGTGCATGCTTACAAATATGTTTTGCACCAGAGAAAGACAGGAGGTAGCGGGGCTGCTTCACTGCGTTTTGTTTTTACGAGAGTGACTTGCTTTTCTTCTTTGTTTGCTTGTAAATCCAGAGTTATAGAGATTGCAGCCTGCCACTCTGCTCACACGTCGGCTGCCAAGACGCAGAGCGGCCAGGTGTACATGTGGGGCCAGTGCCGCGGGCAGTCGGTGATCCTGCCCCACCTCACTCACTTTGCCTGCACTGACGATGTGTTTGCTTGCTTTGCTACCCCTGCCGTTATGTGGAGGCTTCTATCCGTAGGTGAGCTTAAATATTTTTTTGTTTTGACATCTTCTAAATAGAATCATTAGAGCATAAAAACAGTTGTGTGCGTTTGAAGCCTAGACTTAGTTTCTTGCAAAAATTTATGCTGAGAAGCATAGTCATAGTCATATATTACGTATCTATAAATGGTAATATGGAATTGTAGCAATTGCTAAGGCCTGATGGCAGTGCTAAATGATTATCTGTTTTATGGACGTGTGGGGAAATGCCTTGGGTTTGGGGAGGTTTTTTTTTTTTGTGTAACCACTGAATGATACTGTACAGTGGCCACAGGTGGAGAAGCTGAGTTTGAGTTTGGAGACCTGAGGGAGCCGTGCAAAACGTTTAGGAACCCTGAAGCTTTCTGTGATGCCCTTAAGTAGACTACTAAGAATTGAGGAGTCAAATTCCTGTGTTCAGAATTGGCCACAGGCACTTAGAGTCTCCTCACACATGATCATGACCTGGGCTTCTGAAGAGACAAGTTGCTGGGTCTCAGATATTTGATTAACACTAAGCTCTGTTTTGCTGGCCTTGACTAGCAAGAGTTAAGTATATAGCATTGTCTAACAGCGAGCTCATTCTTCAGCTACAAATTCAGTTTCGTATTGGTTGCTGTTAAACTTACTGGCTTTGCTGACCTAATCAAAGATGAGACTCTTGGTGTTGTTCTGTACTGCCTTTGTAATTGCTTTTGTGTTGCTGTATGCTTTTGTCTGACAATTGTAGAACACTCTCTCCTCCCTTGGTGCCTTCTGCATGCCAAGGTTAAGGAAATTTGTTAACAGTACTCATATTTCAACTTTGAGAGACCAGAGGATTCGATGGAGAATCCTGTTCTCAGGAGACTGCTTTGCCAAAAGTCACGTTTCAGGGCACAGTCCAAAGACCCTCATTTGCTCTAGATTGAGGCAGTTGTGCTTTCTAGGGTGGCTTGTTCAGAACTGTAATGTATATGCTTAATTACTGTGGAAATTCTTAATATTCCTGATATTTGCCTACCACTAAATGGATGTAAATTGTGTTACTGCACTAAAATCCCAGGCAATGGGGTGGTTCCTTCATGTAAATATGTGTTTGTTGGTTGTAAGTTCCACATAAAAGTATCAGTAGCATGTTCAGATTTTTCTTCCATAAGAACTAGTTACTTTATGAAGGAAATGGGACATTACTAGTCTATGTAGCTTAATCGTAAATTCAGTTATATGTAGCTTATGTACATTAGCAGGGTTCTAGGGCTCTTCAGCATCCATCTCTTCTTGCCCGGTTAAAATGCTATTTCATGCTATTGGAATTTCACCTCCACTTTTTCTCTTGCCATTTCTTCTCAGTTTAGTGCAGGGTATTGAGGAATTTTTCAAAGGAGAGTGGAGGAAGGCAAGAAGCAAAACCTGCCTCTTTTCTTATTTCATTCCTCACAGACAACTGCTGGAGTGAGACCGAAACTGTATGTTCCAGTTTTTCAGTGCTTCTTTCCGCAAATTCACCTTTTCTTATCTTCTTTTACAAATGCTGTTTTAGGTCAGAAAGGCTGTTATAGGTCAGCTAAAAGAGGCCTGAGTGGGATTATATATGATCATTCACGTAATTACCACCTCTATGCTGAAGACTTCCAAGTAACCCATTTATTAATAAGCATGTTGCTCATTAATACTCACAGATATTCACTCTCTTTGAGACAATGTGGTTAGGTCTACATTTGTAACTATTTCCCAACACAGCTTTTATCCCCACCTTCATGGTCACCCTGAAGGATACACCCCGCCTCCTCGCACTGCTTCGCACCTTGGGGGTGATTTTGACTGTAGCAGCTCCTTTTATTTTTGTTTTTTTTTTTTTTTAACCTTGTCTTCTTGGGCCCTTTGGAAATAGTGTTGCGATACATTAGCAACACGGTACCAAAGCACAAGGTTTGAACCTTACAGGAGGAAAAGGTTGTTTTATTTTTAAACAAAACTAATTTCAGATGCGCTTTCAAACCCGCATTATGTGCCCAGGGGTCTGTCCAGATTCCTGGCACTAAAATG
Source organism: Tyto alba (assembly GCF_018691265.1). Lineage (NCBI taxonomy): Eukaryota > Metazoa > Chordata > Aves > Strigiformes > Tytonidae > Tyto > Tyto alba. The sequence continues at coordinate 3,043,358 of NW_024881321.1, forward strand.
TGTATTCTGGTGGTCTGAGCCAGGGCTGCTAATGATAAAGATACACAGGATAAAGGGCTCTGGCTGTCAGGCCCCTTGTCACGTCTCCTGGATTCCCGTTGGTTAGGTGACTGCTGGTTTTGGATGTGCCTTTTTGCACGCTGAAGGTGTCTGGTCTCCTCAGCCTGTCCCACCTTGGTGAGTCGTCAGAACTGACAGACTCACTCGTTCGTCTCCTGACCTGCGTGTGGTGAGAATCATCAGGCAGCTGCATCCTAGGATCTTAACACCTGCTGAACTAGGTGCCACGGACATCTGCCATGCCCTTCTCTGCCTGTTGGATTCTGGTGCTTCCACACCCAGGCGTTCCCATTCATTCTCTGCTTGTGGCAGTTCTAACGTTTCTGTTACAATTCTCGGCACTGACTGCTTAAGAGTTTTCTTGGCTTTGTGCCTTGTCAGTGCAAACTGCCTCTTCATAACCCTCCTCTGGTTCCCCTTTGACTGCTGTAACAAATAGAAGCATCTGTTTTCCCTCTAAGAATTTCGTAGCTGAACCCCACTCTGTTCAGTTGGCCTGTAGAAGTAGAAGCTGTAGAAGTCTTCTGGAGATGTGTATTGGTGGACATCTGAATTGCCAGTTAACTTTGAGGAAGAGCTCCAGCTTTGCATTGCTTGTTAAAATTGTTACTTATTTGGATAGCAGAGGTCTGAATAAATAAGCCACATTGTACAAAATAAGAACTAACGAAGTTTTTTGCAGTATCATTATTTCAGAAGGATTTTTTATTACCATTACATTGGATTGCTCCCCCTCCCTCAATCCTTTTACCCGGAATCCAATGAACAATGGGATATACATACATATGACACAAACAGGAATATGCAGACATTCACACAGAGTGCTTCTAACACCGTAACTCCAGGGAAAACACTTTTTGAATAGACTCGTGACTGTTGGTATCTACCTTTAGGGATACTGAACTGGGCAGTTTCCCTGCCCACCAGTATGTTGGTGATGTAATAGCTTTATTTCTGCTGTAAGATAATGTTTCCTCATGGAATTTTAGAAAACTGTGATTTTTTAATGACCTTTGGGGTATCTTGTAATAACTAACATTTTTCATTGAGGATCATTCACCCAGTAACGACTGATAGCATTTGCTATCACATGCAGCACTAAACTTCTGAGACTGTTAAAATTTTTTTTCTGGCCTTATATAGAATAGTTAGAGGAGTGAGACTTCTTTTTTAATAGGGGCATTTGTTTTGAGTAGGAAACTAGTAAGGACTGAAGAAAGCTGCTCTTTATTTGCTTTTCAGGGGGGGTTTAGAATGAACGTGTAGTCTGCTGGGGCTTTTTGCTAACCTAAAAGAGAGGTCATCTTTATTAAGAGTGTTAATTGCTGACAGATACCCATAGCATGAGAGATACTTGTATTACCTACTACTTACTAGCGATTCCCCTTTTTATTCTAGAACCTGATGACCATCTAACAGTAGCCCAGTCACTAAAGAAGGAGTTTGACAACCCTGAAACTGCAGACCTGAAGTTTCTAGTGGACGGAAAATACATTCATGTTCATAAAGTTCTTCTCAAAATTAGGTAAGGCACAAGCTGTATAGTTTAATATAAACTGTATAGTCTAATCCACTGTGCTGATTAATTACTGCTCAAAATTCTTGACTTACTCTCACAAACTCCCTTTTTCCTCAGCCATGGGATTCACCTGCTATTCTTCACTGTTAATCTCTTCTACATGTCCTCGCTGCTTGGAATTACCAAACATGCTGCTTACTACCAGCCTTTCCATCACTTCCCTCCATCTGATGTGTATCCTCCTTCGTGCTACCTAAATGGCCTTGACCCCGATTTCTAATAACCTTTTTCCGCTGAGGAAAAGTCTCACTTCTTTCTGCTGCCTTCCCAGTAGTTTGAATCAGTTTTTCCTCCTTTACCTGCTTGGCTTCCTCCACTGGGATGATTTGAAGGTTTTGTGTTTGTGCTCACCTGCCTTTCCTTCCACAGGACCCTTCAGTTGTTTCAGCAACTTCTGTAGATCCTCTTCAGAGCATCTTTTTTATCCTTTTTTTGCCAGATTTCTTATCCTACTTGTTTTAAAACTTCTTACCAGTGAATTTGAATTTGAAGTTGGCTTCTCTTTTTGTTTTTCAGCTTGTTGCAAGTTAACACCCCTTTACAGTGAGATTTGACATACAGAGTTCTACAGAGTAATCGCATTGTTATTAACACGCAGTGATTAGTTTGTTATTGCTGACACAGTTTCTGCTCAGATATTCCAGAAGGCAGTGCTTTAGATCTCTTCTGTCTTGCTAACTGCTTCTGCTCAATCCTCATTGTTACAATATTTTTTTCTCTTTTTAATTTTCTTTCTCAAAATGCTGGGCTATCTCATCCTGCTTATCATCACTTTTATCTTCCTACTTTCGCTCCTGTTAGTGATTTCTTGTATATTACTGCATAAAATTACAGTTCCGTGTTAATTCTTGCCTGCCCTTTTTTTGGTCTTTTCTGATCTCCTCTTACTACTTCAATTACCCGTGTTACTCTTTTCTTCCCTTTGCTGGTTTCATTGCTTGTACATTACACTCGTGCCTGTTTGTTTGGAATGCCGCATGCCCTTCATCAGATACCACTTAAAATCTTATGTATCCCCAAAATGTTTCTGTGATACTTTTTCCTGATAATCAGACTATAGGTAACTTTTCCTTATCTCTGTTTTTTTGTTGCTTTACTTTTCTCAGTTTATATGGCATTCCGGGAAGGAAATGTGTCTAATTCTAAAATGGATTTAGATGTATGGCATTATCAAAATACTACGCAGGAATAATAAAACATCAGGCACAATCTGTAGATTTAATATTTTCTTCAAGCCTTATAGTCTCATGATGCAGCTGGATCAGAGGATGATTTATTTAACATGATATTTTGCAGCATTCAGTCTGTTCCAGAGCGTTGTCATGAATGCAGTGCTGGTAAAAGCTCCTTTTTCTTATGAAGTCATTTCTTTACCACTTCTGAGGACTTTTTCCCATCTTGTTCTGTGCCTACAGTTGAACTAGATCTTACTGTTTGAGGTTATGAGCTTGCAGTGGTGGTGACGTGGCCGGACAACACCCAGCTGGGTGAGAGGCTGGCCGAGGAACATCCCGCCTGCAGAAACAGATACATATGAGTATGTGGGTGGGATTCCTCTGCTCTGCATTTAACCAGCTAAAATTAGGTGTCTGGTCTCTACTGAGAGAGAGAGAGAGAAGAGGAGAGAGGCACTCCAAAGGATAAGTCACTCCAGGATACTTTGGAGACTGGAGGAGTAGTGCCAACTGATTTTTATTTCTTTACGTACTTGTTTTTAAGAGAGCAACGTGCACCACCTTTCCTCTGACTTTCTGCTTTTGTGCGGTGCCGTTGTGGCCACAGACCGTTCCCAAGGTCTGCTCCACAGCTGGGTGGTTAGCATGGTCACCACCACCTAACAGGAGGCTCCAGAAAACAAAGCAGCGGGGTTTGGTCTGCCTCTTCCAATGCTGAAATGGGGTACAAGATGTGGCAGAAGCTAGGTAATGACTTTTTAACTCTGTATGATTTTGATTTGATGTTTATTGACTTTATTAAAACAAACAAACAAACAAACAAACAAAAAAAAAAAAAAAACAAAACACCACACTGAGAAAAAAATTCTTTAAATAACCAGTAAAATAAAATGTGAAAAGGGTAAATTAAGTGATAAAATAAATAATTATTTTTCCTTTGAGTCAAAGTTATGCTGTCTTTATGATGTAGACCTGTGCCAGCATCATTAAGAGGAAACCAACCTACATTTTACATAAAAGTTTTAGTAAAAGAAAAGCAAATTCTGATGTGGAGAGTTAGACAGTAAGTAGTGTAGTATAAAAGACTCCAGTTAAATTGTGGCTGTTACCTGAGGTGGTGATGTTCATTTCCATCAGAAAAAATTTTGAAAACAATGAAAATGTTACAGGATGTTTTTTAGGGAGCAGGAAGGTACAGTGAGTTGTAAGTTACTGTGAACTGTAAGTTGCAGAGTACAGCTGTTAAAGACAGGGCTTCTTCCTTGTTTGTATGTTGTCAGTCACAGAAGTATTCAGACTTGTAAGAAAAAGGTGATGAAAGATCTGGGTGAGAGTGCTGTCACTTTAAATTTTTTTAATTCTTGAGCATAATGATTAAATCTGATGCTAAATTGTGTATGGACTCTGACACTGGACAAACATTATCTAAAATATTAATAAATTCCCTCCTCCCTAGATCATGTTGGAGAAAGGTTGAGAGGTGAGAATTGTCTAACTTAATTGTAAACTTTATCTTTTATGAGGCAGATAATAAAATTTATAGTTAATGTATAACGTATTTAAGAAAATGACATCAAAACCACAAGGACCATCCTTAAAGATACTGTAAGTAGAAGGAAAATTCTGAATTCTATATTTATAAGGCTTAAAGAAATTAATGTGTTCAAACCAAGTAATCATGTAGCTAGAGTTTATGCTTGTGTATTTAGTCTGTTATGACTGATTTTTTAATTTGTTTTTGTTTTGTTTTGTTTTGTTTTTTACCAGCTTCTTCCTTCAGCTGTCTTTCAAGCTTAACTCTTCACAGTATGCAGTCTTTGTCCGTGTTTTGTAGGTGTGAACATTTTCGTTCCATACTGAATAATGATGACGAAATTATAGAAATGAGTGAATTTTCTTACCCTGTTTACCGAGCCTTCCTGGAATACCTGTATACAGACAACATTAGGCTCCCTCCTGAAGATGCAATAGGTATTTGTCATACATGGAAATAACTGTAGGTTACTGTTTCCGAAAAGTTCAATTTCTGTGTCGTAACAGGGCGAGGAGAGCAGGGCTTGTTAACTTTAGTTTTATTAGCACTTAAATCTTGAGTTTGGCAGGCGTCAGGAAGAAGGGATGCAGTAGCAGGAAAATTACCCACGGAGAATGAGTGGTGGGGACGTGTTAAGATCAAAGATGCAAAACGTTCAAAAAGAGCTCGTTGTTTCTCATATTAAGAACTTTTTTCCTTAAAAGGGCACTAGTACCATCCTAAAACTTTTCTGTTCGAGTAGCTGTGGCAATTTGATCATTAATGAAAAGGGAGCTGTTCCCCACATGAATTTAAGAGGATATAAGTCACTCATTGATGCCTAGAATGAGATCCAATACAGCGAACAAGAAGACAGAACACTTGCGTAGTAATACAAGGATCTGGTTTTGATATGACTTTTGAGGACCTTTAAAAATGCACACATCATCTAGGGAAATAATAGAGCAAGTCTTTGATGAATTCAGCCTAAACTAGAGTAATTGATTAATTTAAAAATAAATTAATATGTTTTGCACCAGGATAGTAAAAGCTGTATGAATTTTTACAGGACTACTAGATTTGGCAACACTGTATGGAGAAAACAGATTGAAAAAGCTTTGCCAGCAAACCATCAAACAAGGCATTTGTGAAGAGAATGCCATTGCTCTTCTTTCTGCAGCTGTCAAATATGAAGCTCAGGTAAGGAGAACTTCTTGCCAGGCGAACGGTTGTTTTCTGAGAAATGAAACTGTTTCATATAAACACAACTGCCTTTAACTAATGAGGCACGATTACAGCATTTCCCTTTCTGGCTTCCCAGATGTTTGTTTTCCCCTTTTTAAACTACAAAAAAAGGACAGGACAGCTACTAGTGTTTTCTTCCTGGCCTTTTGGCTTGCACCTGTGATTCAGCATTCTTAATCTGCGTCCTGCCTGGGCAGCTGGCGTGGCATGGCATGCAAATTTCTCACTGCCATTTACTTCACCCGTGGATTTTGCATTGCTTGTTCACTTCCCGAGTTCTCCACCTGATCATTTTTCCTGGCAGTGTCTGGCACAGTTGTTCTGGTACCGCCTTTTACAGGCAGTGGTAGAATTGACCTGTAAAGTCTCTCCATAGTCACACTTGTGCTTATGTAAAAAAAAATCTCAGTTTTGCCCCGTTGTTCACAATGAGTCGTGCTGACATGCAACAGATTTACCTATTGTTATTCCTCTTCCCATCTCCTGTCATCTGGTCTGCCTTTGGCTCTGGAACGTTTCACTAGCACTCAACCTGCTATCAGCAGTACTGCAAGCAGTTTTTTTTTTAGTTCAACAGACAAATACTTTCAAAGGTGTTTGCCTTTTCGCAGCTTCTTAGCGCTCTGCTGGTTGTAGAAATACCGGTGTGGTGTTTTTTATTATTCAAGAAGTCTGCGTATGTATTTTAGATTTAGTAGCCGCTGTTATAACTGAGCATCTCAGCTGAGAGGCCCTCATCTTTCTGTTCAAGATTCCTTCGGCTTGACAAGAAGGAAATTAATACAGACAAACAGAAGATTACCCATTAGGAGAGCCGAAACACGTAGGCTGGAAGTCAGTGGGGTTTGTAAATCGAAAGAGGGGATAACGTCAGATTAGTAGGTAGGAAGGTTATCAGCTGCTGGTTACAAGGCCGTTGTAACCAAGGTATTGGTAACGGAAGGCATGACCAGCTGAGGCAAAGAGGAATTGGACTTGCAGTGTGTTGTGGTGGTGGAAGCCCAGCACAGCAGGGAAGAGGGCTGGACGGGAAGGGAGGATCCCGTGATTTGATTCTCCTAACAGCAGAAGTTTTCATTAAAAGTTTACTCTGGAGTTTCTCCTCTTACAAGCTGTTCGACATCTTTGAAGCAGAACTACCTTTGGTTGACCTGTGTCAGGCCAAGTAGTTAAAGAGCAGTTAAGGACACATTTAGGTGTATTGTGAAGTAGTAAAACTAGCCTGGGCAAAGTACTAGAATTTATAATGGCTGAAACACAATAAAAAGGGATCGGCTAGATGATTAACTGTATGTTATCTTCCTCTTCCTTCTGTGCTTCAGTGTTTTATTCTGTATACCTGGTATTCTTTCAAAACATGAAATACTTCTAAGATGATCCATCAGGTGATGAATTGGTTCAGCTGCCCTGGGTGCAGCACGTCCCAAACTCAGGCGTGCTGCCCTCCTCCCTACATCCACAGCTCGGAAGGGGATGGGGGAGAACTGCCTCAGAGAATTGCAGCAAAGGCTCGTTTGTCAAAGACACGGGATACACTCTGTCTAAGGAGTCATGAAGCAAGCCAGGATCTTTTAGCATACTACATGAACACAGTAAAAACTGGATTGAGAACCATGTGCACTTCAGTAGAAAACTGCCCAAAGGAGGATTATGAAAGAGGCCTGATATTTTAGAAGTTTGAAAAGATGGAATTAATTCAATTTTTTGTCATTAAACGTGAACCCTGCACATGAAAGATTAGAGTGCTGTGTCATCTGCCACTAACACACCGAATTAACTGAAGACTGGCTTGGCTACTGTATGCATATGGCAGGATTAAAAATGCTTGAAAATATTTTGTCCTATCCTCAAAAAATGCAGAGTTGCCGTTAAAAGATATTTTTAAAGCATAATTCCAATGTACACTGTAGCAAATTTTAGGTTAATAATCTTCTATGTAACAGAATGAAAAGCCAGCATTTCTTGAAACTGCAAAATTGGTGGCCGGGATATGGATCTCTATGGAGCATATCGTAGGATCAGCACCAGAAAAGGCAGCTGCCCGTCATTTCATTTAGTGAAAAAGTTTACCCTTTGACTGTAAAGCAACCCAGGTTCTGGCAGTAGCATTTCAAAGGTCTGCTGAAATCTAAGCTGTCAGTTTCTTTCATCTTCTACGTTTTTTTATTTCTTCTATTTTCATCCCTTTTCTTGCTTTTCCAGTAGTTTTTGACGAGAGATACAATTTACTTCTGTGTATTGCTGCTACCTTATTTCTTTATAAAGGGTATTTTGTGCTGTTTGGCCTCTGTTAAAGCTTTAGTTACATCTTGATGGGGGCAATATACTTGAACCATTCAATCTAAGGAAGAGGTTTCAAAGGGGAATGCACCAGGTATTCTGCTAAATTTCTTTCTACTATTAATCCCTGGCTGCAATATTCGTGTAGTTAAGGCAGAATGAAACTGGCGTGGGTTAAGAGACCTCATTTTGCTGTAACCCCTGAAGGTTATAGATCGTGGATCACACTGCCAATTTAGACCCACCTTGCTGCTGGCTCCAGCTCTGTTTGCTGCAGAAGGTAAATAATCTGCCTTCAACAGCAAGTTGTTGCACAGGAACCAACTGAAGGGGCTCGACCCGGTGCATGGAGAGAAGGATTGCCACTGTCGTGAGGTGTTCGAGCGCCCAGAATTTGTTGGGTGAAATCATGGTTGTGTGGCTTGTACCTCTCCTGAGCTGAATGTCTGAACACTCTGGAACAGCAAGGCCAGAACAAGACAGAATCATTTTTGCTGTGTAGGAGTCCCAGTTCCTTGGTAGGGGGTCACAGTTCCTAGGTTTGCCATGAAAGACACGTGCATCCTAACATCCAGGTTGTGCTCAGCGAGCACCATCGTATGTTACTTCATATTTTGCTTTTATTTTCAGCAAGACTAGGCTATCTACTATTTCTCACAGGACCCACTACTGAATTCAGTGCAGGAAGGAAAATAAAGGAGTTACTGATGCTCTCGTAGTTTTATGTGGGGGAAGCTGATGCTTTCACTTATAAATAACTTTTCTAATGAGCTCGGCAAATGTGATGGGGTTCTAGAATCGATTTAGGTGGCTACTGTTTTCTCAGAGTGGGTTTATTGACCGATTGGTATGAATAAAAAAAATTTATCCTATAATTTGTGATCTAATCAAACCGATCAGGACAGGCGTTGGTAATGTGAACAATCTGGTATATTCTCTGCTAATTAAATGACAGGTTTTGAAACAGAAAAGTAATAATTTTGCTCTTGGTCATTCATATTAGAAATTAACCTCTCTTTGTTCCTAGGACTTGGAAGAATTTTGCTTCAGATTTTGCATAAACCATTTAACTGTTGTTACACAAACTCAAGGCTTTGCAGAAATGGACCACGACCTCCTGAAAAACTTCATTAGCAAAGCAAGCAGAGTGGGAGCGTTCCGAAACTGAGGTCTGACTACTGCCAAGCTGAAGAGCACATCCTTGCCCCTCCTGGAAATACCTCTCCTTTGGAGAACTTACCCCTGGTCAGAATGTGCAAAGGTTTGGAAAGAAAGACTGGGTGTCCATCAGTTTAGGAAATGTGTAAAAGTCTGCTAACGTACAGGTTTTTATAAAGATGGCTACAGTGTAGATGTACGGTGAGAGTTCACTGCCAACAGTCAGAATTTTAACAGCAAAAGTCAAATGCAGAGAACTACATTTTCCCACTTAAAAGTCAAGCAAACATCATTATCTTGCCTGTCTGGTTTGAGGTTTTTTTTTTGGTTTGGTTTGGTTTTTTTATTAGACAACCTGCATTTGGATTTTATGGGACAGTGAGCTGTTTGCTGCTAAAACTTTTGTCACCCAACTAAGTTAACATGCCGTAGTGGGCTGCTTTGTGCCTGGTTTATCATCTGGTGAAGATACAAACTTGGTTTTCTGAACATATGATAAGGTAGTAAATTCTTTAGGATGAGAGGCTTTCTGATTGGTAGGAGGATACGTCTCACTTGGTCATTATTTGGAGTGTAAATATGTAAACCCTGGATATTACAGTTTTGAGTTCCTGGCACTTACATCCATTGTTCTAGACAGAATGAAAAAAATCTTCCTTTCCATTACGCCAAGCACGTTCTCTGGCACCCCAGCGGGCCAGGAAGCATTCACAGTAGTTGTCTGGATGTGAATTACTGCGCTGTGTGCTCTGGTACTCAGAAAACCATCTGGTTGCTTGTTACCAAACCCAAACAAAATCTCAAGGAAAGGGAAATTCCAGTTGAGGTTTGTTTATTCATGTTTTGCTGTCTATCTCCAGATAGATTCTCTTAAGAAAAATGGAGGGAAAAATACAGTTTTGAAGCGATAAAAATGGGTCTTACAATTAAATCTGAATTTTCCACATTATTTTCCACGTAGCAATAAGGACACCTTGTCCAAATGCGTTGTTGCAGGTTCTCCTTTGGTCAGTGCTATGAGGTGACCATACCACTTACCTTACATGCCTGGTTTAGGTGAGAGGAGTTTGCCCTCATCATGGACCATGGAGGGGACCGGCTGGCTAAGGTGGAGTAGATGCTTAATTTCTGACTGACTGAGGTGAGTTAAGATGAAACCCCACCCCGTGTTGCACAGAGGGAGGTTTGCCCCGTTACAGAGGATGCTGAGCTCATGAAGCATTTACTTGAATTTTCTAATCGGCAGCTGTGAATTAACCCTGAGAAATTCTTTCTCTTAAAATTTTGGCTGGGTGAAGTGGCTTTAAGTGCCTTTCGTAGCATTTTTATAACTGGAGAAGGCAAGGGGCTGGATGACCAGGCTCAGTCCACTAATAGTCACGCAGCCTTCCTTCAGATCCTCGCTGCGCTACAGAATCCTTCGATGACTTTTTCTAAATCCTCAAATGCGGTTTCTAAAAGAACCTAATCCCCTTAAACCATCACAGCCTCATTTCCACATTTCTAAAGTAGAAATAACTGTTCTTTGTTACATTGGGGGATCACTCCTCAAACAGTTCTGTTCCTCGGGGAGGAAAGGGAGCAGCACTTCCTCAGAGAAGCAGTGAGTGGTGCCTCTCTTCACATCGGCCCCTGGGAGTGCGCGTGGAAGGGCGAGGCACGCAGAGTTTACTTAGGAAGAGGGCCGTAAGCAAATTAGTTTGGAAAATGCTGTGGTTAAAAAAAAAAGGTCTTGTGCTTGAGGCACCTGCCTCAGGCGCTCACTAGAAATACATTGGATCACCTGCTGCTGCCAAGCGTGCTCTGCCACCCCCCGGGTGATTGGTACACCTTCCCCCAGCAGCTGAGTCTTGGGGTCGCGCCGGCCTTCCCGAGGAACGTACGGTAACGGGCCTCTCCAAACGTTTCTGTCGTTTTACTTAAAAGAACCAAACGGAAACCGGAAATGAGAAATGCCTGCTTTTAACTGAAGGTCTGGTCGCAGAGGTTCTCTGCTCGGTGGCAAGCCCGGCTCCCTGGAGACACCCCTCCACGGAGCGGCAGCGCCGGCGTGCGACACCGCTCTCCTGAGCTGGCTCGGGGTGGGAACACAGTTCCCCAGCTGCTGCTGGCACAAGGGCATGCTCTCTCTCCTAGCACCGCTTTTTTTGCCTCGATATAACCAGCGGAGCCCTTTTTTCCCCAATCTATTTCCTTCCTGCTCATAATTTCCAACCTACCGCGCGCATTAAAACCTAGCTGCAATTTCAGAGTAATTGACACAGCCTGTAATTCTGAGGAGAAAGCAGCTCTGGCTCGAATGAGGGCGATTCTGAAGATCCAGTGCTGGCTTTGATTTCCTGCAGTATGTATCACCAGACCTGGATGTGATAGTATTACGTTCATAGAGACACTTATTTAATTTTTTAAACTTTCCTTGCATGCACTTTCCTTGGCACTTGAAGGTCAGTGTTTAAAAAAACATACTGGCTTAGGTGGTTAAATGTGAGTGGAGGTATGTGCTTGAAACCCAGTCGTGGGACACTTAAGCAGAAATTAGGGATGCATTTTACCATCGTGAGATGGTCTGCCACAAACTTACATTTATGGATCTTGCAGGTTAAATACTTAATACAGTATTTAAGGATGTAAGTATTGTTCTGGTTTAGGACACCCGAGGGGAAAAGGTATTTGTTAAAAAGTGAAAATAAGGTCAGGCATAAATTGTGTCTGGGGTTTAAGTACAGAGGAACGTTCCATTTTGCAGAAAGGGAAGCAGGTAGATAACTTCCTGAATCAAATGGAAGTTGAAAGAAAAAGAAATTAGAGGGATGGGGTCATTTAAGGGTTCTCTTCTGATAGGGAAGCTGAGAGCCAGCATTGCACTGTCACCTAGCACCCGCTGCTAGAGTTTCATTACAATGCCTGGTAACTGTGTAAACTGCTGGGTTTGCACAATCGGAACAATTTCCACGAGCTCTCCTTGTAAAACAAAGCGTTTACGTACCCCACAGAGACAGGACTCATTGGCTACCACCTAATGATGTAGAAGGTTTACAGCCCGAATATAAAATCATGTTTTCATTTCTTGTTTCTTTATAAACTTGCCTGGTTTCAGTAATAAAGACGCCGTAATATTTAAACAGGACGAGTGGGATTTTTTTTTCCTTTTCAGTAAAAGTGAAGAAAGTCTGACACTTGTAAACTGAGTTGACTATGAGGTTAGCGGTGTGGGGGGAAAAAAAAAGAGATAAACCAGAGATAATATTTCAGAGAGATATTTGAAAGACTGTTTGTGTTCTTTAGGAAATAACTGCCACAAGATAAAGTCTTTGCAAGCAGAATAAAAGGTGTGTAAAAAAAGAGCTGGAGAGTTTCCGTAAGTGTATTTCTACCTTTCAAATAAATGAACGCCCTGGTGACTTGGTGTTTAATAAAAGTGTCCTCAAAACCTCGAGAATTGTTTCTGAAGCGAATGTACGTTACCACCAGCTTGCTTGTTACTTTTTTTTTAAAATATTTCAAATGTGTGCTTTGCACCAGTGTCACAGAGTGCTTGTTACTTTTTTTTTAAAATATTTCAAATGTGTGCTTTGCACCAGTGTCACAGAGCCATCACCTTCTCCAGCTGTTTCACGTTTGACACAGGTACCTTCCAGCTGCCACACCTGTACCTGAAAGACAGGCGGTTCACCCATTCTGCGGCCCCTGAGAACAAACAGCATTTGGGAACGGGGCAGCACCAAGAGGTGACGGTGTAAAACCGCGAGTAAAGAGGCTGGGCCTCAGCTCAGCTGCCTCGAGATGGCTACGGAGCCAAGCCGCCAGACTGAAATCCTCCCCTGAGCAGCAAAGGGGAGGAACTGGCCTCTCCGAGACGCCGCGCGCTCGAGCCCGTTTCACAGGTACAGCTTAGGTAGGGACGGGCTCTCTCCACAGATGTATTTCTCCACTGGGATTAGATGAGTTTGATCCGTGGGGCGTTCCTTACCATTAGGCACCTGGAACGCCCAGCCCGTTTTCTCTAAATTCTCTTTTTTTCCCCAAACAGTTTCAATATCCTAGCCCGACGAGGCCTCTATAAGAAAAGCCGCCTTGCTCTACGAAAAGTACTCTCAGACAGAGAAAGATTTCCCAAATCTGATCCAAAGCCGTTACTTCCAATCCACGTTTATTTGCGCATCTCTCTTGCTTAAAAAAATAAGACACTTGGGAATGTGTTTTCAGAGGGGTGAGGGACGGGCCAGCACGCCAAGCCTCGTCGGGAACGCTGCCGCCAGGAACGGCGCCGTGTGCCGGGCTCCTGCCGTCCCCTGGCCAGCGGCTCCGCAAGGAAAACGCGTCGATGAGGAAAAAGGGGGGGACACACACACACACAGACACACACACAGACACACAGACACACACACAGACACACACACACACACACACACACACAGACACACACACACACACACACAGACACACACAGACACACGCAGACACACACAGACACACACAGACACACACAGACACACACACAGACACACACACAGACACACACAGACACAGACACACACAGACACACACACAGACACACACACAGACACACACACAGACACACACACAGACACACACACACAGACACACACAGACACACACAGACACAGACACACACACAGACACACACACACACACAGACACACACACACACAGACACACACACACACAGACACACACACAGACACACACACACACACACAGACACACACAGACACACACACACACAGACACAGACACAGACACACACAGACACACACACACACACACAGACACAGACACACACAGACACACACACAGACACACACACAGACACACACACACACACACAGACACAGACACACACAGACACACACAGACACACACACACACAGACACACACACACACAGACACACACACACACACACAGACACACACACGACGGGAACGCTGCTACACGCGGACACCAACCTCTCCCAAAGGGGAGCTGCCCTCGAGCCGGCCCGGCGGCTGCCGCCAAGGTGGGAGGGGGGGGGGGACGACGACCCTGGAACAACATTTCCAGAACGTTCTCTGGCAATTTCTGAAGGGTTAACTCCCAACGGTGGCAAAACTATTCGGAGCTCTGCGCCCAGAGGGAGCCGCTGGAGATGGAGCTGCTTGCACCAGCTGCAGCATCACGGAAGCGGAGGACATCGTTCACCATCTGACATCACCACCTCGATCTAATAAAATAAAGGCACCAACTAGAAATCTTTTAAAAGCTATTTTATTTATCTTGGAGGGAGAGAAACGGATTAGTCGTATAAAATGTCATATATTTGATGGAAAGCCTTCAGTCGGTTTGAACAAAAGAAAAAAAACCACCATTGTCACAGTAAAGAAATAACGAATCTGCTCAGGTACTGGACTCTTATATCACCCCTCCGACCAACGGATCAGGGAACAACTTCAACTGCTGGAGCAGAGCTTGTGGTCAGCGTAGCCCAGTGTTAACCTGTTTTTTTCTCTGTAAAACTCTGCAAAAAGTGAGAAAATAAACACTAGGTACTCTTAACGCTTCTGAACGTTCTTCAGGGAGAAAGCTGAAGCCGTGTTGAGACTAAAAAAATAATTTTATTTTAAAATTCATGGACAAAGCGGTGTGCTGCTCAGAGGATTTTTAGTAGCTCCAGGATTAGCTTCCCGTTCAACACAAGGACTTCTCTTTAAAATGTACTGCCGTAAGTATTCTGGGATCAGCTAAACAACTGCTAAATAAGCTACCCGGAGAAGATGTGGTTTTAAAATGTTTGGGTAATGAACAGCATGTTTTTCTACTATAACTTTTAAATTAAGTAGCTGCAAAAGCTGAATTTCATAAAAATTGGTAATTTTAAAGCAAGAGTTCATTTATTTACTTAATCCACTGGAAGTAAAACACGTGCTTTCCTTAGCTGGCTGTTTTGCTACATCATTGCAAGAAAAAAAAAAAAACCAGTATCTGAATCAGTAACTTCCAAAGACGTAAGATGAAAAAAGTTTTGGGTGGGTTTGGTTTTTTTAGGGATTTTTTTTTTTTTTTGGTTGGTTGTTTTTTTTTTTTTTTTTTTTTTTTTTGCTAGTTGCAACAGTTCCCAAGTTGCCCGTTAAACTCTGCCTCCCCAGTAAGAGGCGGCAGACTGATTTTCCCAGCATCGGGCCGTTACGTTTGGCTTTGGTGCAGGCGCTGCAGCGAGGCCGACGGGAGATGCCCTGTGCCCTTACACACCTGGAGACCCTCCGCCTTCAGCTGTAGCAAAGAGCCTGCTCCTCAAGCTCGTTGGCCTGGCTACAGTGAGGTGAACATTTGAAGAAATAACAAAAATTCTACATCATTAGAATTTTAAAATATGTGTACCAGGCTGGATTAAGGTTTGGAGTGCTTTTTTTTTTTTTTTTTTTCAAAATATTTTTTTTCTTTTCTTTAAATAATTGAGATTTTCCAAGATCAGAAAGTGCACATCAAGTACTCTGCATATGGGAAGAAGCTTCAGCTTCCAGGAAGATTTTCTGTGGGATTCACATTCCGTGAAATTCAAACTGATAGAAGTGCCCTCTGAGATTACCACTGGGGCAAGAACCGGGGAAGGAAAACGACAAAACACTTAATTATTGGTTTCAGTAGTACGGCTACAGAATGAGCTCACTTTGAAATCCGGTTGTAGTTCTCAGGTGAGGCCCTGACTCTGCACGGCCTGTGACCGCCGTGCAGTTTAAGTTAATGGGAATTCGATGTGCTAGTTACATACAGAGACAGAAATCTTTGCAGTGTCTGGCCCCTCATTTTCAAAATTGGCAAGTAATGAAAATCTAAAAATCTAAGAAACAGAATTAGTGCATTTCAAATCATTCTCGCTAACATTTTGTCTTTAGACAGAGAAATTCAATCCAAGTAGACTGAATTGGCTTAAATCAGTAATGCTGCAATAGGAAACTAAGACCCTTTCCAAGTCTGTTTTTAAAATCCTCAAAAAAATATATAAATTAAATTCAGTGGCTTACATTGTATATATGCTACATCGTAAGGCAAAGTATCATGAAAAACATTTAAAAATTTTAAAAGTCCAAATCCTTTCAGCTAGCAGTTTGGAATAAAAAGCAACTAAAAAAGCAACGCAATTAATGAAGGCTGTAAAACAAAAACAAATCTAAGAGGGCCTGCGGTGCAGCCCTTGGTCCTGAGTAGAATCTCACTTTTCTTCACTGGCTGAGGTATCATTTCCATCATTCAGTTTCTGCTTTTGCATTCTTGTTCGAGTCGATGCTAAAAAAAAAAAAAAAAACAAAAAAAAACCAAAAACAAACAAAACAAACACAAAACCACAAACAAAACAAAACAAAAAGAATGAAATTAATCCTTTCTGACTTCCTTCAGCATTCCTTTGGGCGCGTATTGTAAAAATCTGCGATGGCACCAAGGAGTGGAAGGTGCACACCATCCTACGGAAAACAGATCCCTCAGTTTTAACAATCGAGGCGTTAACGCTCGGGTTGCTTCAGCGGCTCTTGCTCAGGCCCACGCGCCCTGGGAAGTTGGCTGGGGAGTTGGCTGCCCCCCCGGCCGTGGGGCAGACCCACGCGGGGCCGCGGCCTCGCTGCGGGGGGGCACGGGGCGGCACAGCCCCTCCCCACCGCTGCCCCGGGGGGAAACGCTGCGCGATTCCTCCCACCCCGGGGAGAGACCCCGAGGTCCCTGGATCTGCACAGGGAGCCACCCGGACGGGCAGACGCTTTGCTAGGCAAGAATTTGTAACGAGCAAACCCGCCCGAAGCTACAGAGCTCCGATTCCACCCGGGGGGGGGGGGGAAGCTGGTGGGGCCAAAGCGTGCTGCTTCTCGGGAGGGGGGAAGCACAGCTCGGATGTGGCGGTGGGGCCGGTTTGCTTTTCAAACCCGAGTTTCACTTGGGAAACACAAAGCGATCCCGTAAAAATCTGAAAAAAAAACCACCGAGCCGCAGGGAAGACTCTCAGCAGTCCCGGGCATTTTAGCATGAAAGGCAGGAAAGCAACGTAGAAATTACACGCAATTTTCCTGCGTGGATAGTTTTCCTTTACTGCCCTGTCAACACCTAAAAAGGTGTTCCAGTCAACGGAACGCTGCTGCAGTTACTGCCCATTCCTGCCTGCAAGCTCTCAGCTAAGGGTCTGGCACTGGGACAAACGGGAAAGCCTTGCCATGCACTTCATTCCATTTCAGCAGCTCGAGTCTTTCGGAAGAGTGTGTCACGCCCACTGTCTGATTCACACGCTGTACAGCGTCTTCTACGCTGCTGTGCCATTCAACATCCTCAGAAAAGGCTTTTGAGGATTTCCATTTTACGATCTGCATTTTCAAGATTCGGTGGAGCCAGCACAAAAAAACTAAGCAGGTTACCGAAATGCCATCAGCGTTGAGCAATTTTTTTTTTTTTTTTTTTAATCGGAGTGGGCACAAACTCTTTTACCCAGGGCACCCACTGCTGTGTAGTTAAAGAAAAAAAAAAAAATACAACAAGAAAACCCCCAAACTCACTCATTTCTGCAAGCTTTTTTTGGAACTTGGATTCCTGGGGCAGGTGTTTGCTGCAGACAGAAAGCATATGATTAAGCAGAGGTTAAAAACCACAACTTTTTATCCTCATAACCTAATTTTAAATCCAAATTAGTTCATTTCAGTGCCACTGCCTTCTCTTACAAAGATGCAGACTCTTTTCTTCACCCACGCTAAACTCAACAGTTGCTTGATTTCTCCTACGTCTGAAAAATTTGGGGTTTGTTTTTCAAAAGACTGAAGACAACAGCATGGCTTGTAGCACTCAGCAGTCACACCAGGATGCCGGACGTATAGGCACCGAATAAATCCTTGCTTCTGACATCAAAGCATCTAATGGAGAAGTACTATGCTATTGTCTCTCATTTAATATGTTTATTACTAAATTAACAGGGGTTCGGATGTCGGGAAGAAGTTAGGGTGGAAGGCCCCGAGAACCAGGTGAGATGTAAGATTACCAAAAAGCCAAGAACAATCTCTCACCTTCCATCTGCTTCGTCCTGCCCTTCTATATCAAAGCGCAGCCTCTTCAGTGGCTTCGGAGCAGCGCTTACTTCTGCGCTGCGTTTTAGCTGGCAGTCACTGTTGCACACCATCTGGTTTATTTTTTGAAACTTTTCAGAAGCCTGAAACGACAAGGAAACAGGGAGAGAACTGCTAATAAATCCTGAAAGCACTCAAACTTCCCGGATCATCCACTAAGAGAATTAAGGGTTCTAAAACCCTGCGGTCTATCTTCTGTCAAAGCAACTAAAATAAAACGCAAAACATTTTAAAAGTGAACTCTGGATATCTGAAGGGAGTTAACAGAACGCCCCTGTAATCTCTGTGCTTACAGATTCCCTCAAACACTGCGTTAAGTTAGAGACACTCATTGGGCACTGCGACGGGTGTCAGCTATCCCACTCCTCCAGAAGTTACGCGCGTTCAAGACCAGACATTCAAAAATGTTAAAACTCACCCCAAATGATTCACCAATTGACACCAAAATTCTGTCAAATGAAGAAAAGAAGCATTTAAGGTTAAGATTTAACAATAATAGAATTTAACGACAATAGAAGCATCCGCTAATTTGCACAGCTTAGCAGAAGACTTTAACAGAGTCAGAGTCTCCTCCCCTCGGCGTTAAGAGAGCAAACCCACGCTAGGCTTTCCTGGCCCTCGGGTTTCTATTCGGGCCAGTGAATGCTGAATCACCAAATCAGCTGTACCCCACAGACAGAAAAGAAACTGTGGCTTGAAAGAATCAGAGGCCCCCACAGTCTGTCCCTTACCAGCAGGAAGACACTTCAGTGCTGGGTACCCAGATAATCATCCTTCCATTGACACCTTTAGGTATTTGCTAATCGAAACCACGCAGGACTCACACCTAACATACAATATTTTAATTTTTGTACACAGGGTGCAGTGGGACTCACTTGATCCTAGTCTGAAAAACCCAGTGGAGACCTGCACACTTGCTGTCATCCTTGTCTGCTAAGAACTAGTGACCAACAGTTTGAAATGTTCTGCTCAGTCAACTAAATACCGCACCATTTTTTTTTTTTTCCAAAAAAGTATTTTGTCTTTAAAGGAGAGTACAAAGCTCATCTATGTTTTTCAGGAGTGTGATCCAGAGTCAAAGCCAACAACGTTTAAGCAGCTAGGTCAGAAAACCCCTCTTGGATGTGACCATTCTTAAAAAAAAGAAAAAGGAGAAAAGTTAAAACCCCCAAGCCCCTTGAGCACACCGACTCAACTGAAACAGAGAAGTGCTCAAAGATTAATAAAGATTGCAAATACAGGGCCTAAACTTTTAACCAGAAAAGATAAAATAACCACAGACTACTGAGAAACTAGACCGTGCCATCTTCTAATTTGCTTTCACTAAAACCCCCCAAATACCTTTGATTTAGTCAAAGAAATGCTTGCCAACAACCTACCTAGACCTTGGAGTCATCTTTGTGGGTGACTGAAACCCATCTGAGAATTTGTAAGGGCTCTTCAAGGGTGAGATGTAGATGTTATTGCCAGCAGGGACACGCCGAGGAGAGTTGGAAAACTGGTAAGGGCTGCGAGGAATGTGTGGAATAGGTGACAGAGTGGGAGGCTGTAAAAATAATAAAATAATCATAAGGGTTTACTGTCTATATATTCCTATTCTGTTAAATAATTAATACCGAACACAACTAACAGCTTACCCTGTTGGAGGCATACTGCAAAATGTTTGTTTTCAGCTTCTGCATAAACACTAAGTTGTAGAAGACTATAATGGAGTCATACTGTTCTTCCCTGATAAGAACACGCTTGAAAGTCTACACAGGGTGAGAAAATCATACGCAGTTAAAGAAAAAGAAAAGACAAGACAATTTTACATGTGATAAAGTCATTCAAAAAATCTGTGTTAGATAAGAGCTAAGATGGCATGGGTATTGTATACAAGCCATTGTAACTACTATTTAGAACTGTTCTAGATTGTTGGTTTTTGTTTGTTTTGGTTTTTTTTTTTTTTTTTTTTTCCCAAACACGTATGAACAGCAGTGCTGGCACCTACTGAATTAACTGGTCACTGGCACAGCTCCCTGGTGCAAAAGCAGTTCATCAGTACCATAACAACATTTTTCAAATTTAAGCTCCACTTACTCTTATACATGCAACTGTCAAAAAAAAAAATAAAAAGGCTTCACTTACTGTGTATGCCTTGCAAGCCTGAAAAAATCATTACTGACCTGACGTGGATAAAATAGTTCTTTAGGCTTGGGGACAAAAGACTGGAGTTTAGCCAGGATGCACAAACACACTGTGAGAAGTTCTGCTAATAAAAGTGTGCCTACGGGTCAATTAACTCTTTGATTGTTTGCTTGATTTTCTATTGATTTAACTACCATTTGGGGCAAAAATTTCAGTAAGGCCCTTACAAAGAAAGGAACATCTTAACCTTAGAATTAAGCCTGTAACTTTAATATACACCTACCTGTTTGATATATAACCATACATCTCTGATACCTAACCATATTTCTAGGTAAGCCTCTAAAGAAGGTTATCTGCTCGTCTGCCTTTAACGCCCAATGGCAGTTAGGTAGCTTTTAAAAGAACTTGGGTTGCTTTTGAAAATCCTATTAGCAGTACATCTGAATCTTTCATAAAGCCTCCAGGCAGAATTATCACCAATTATTTATTAACTTTACGTAAAAAAGTGAAGTCTGCTTTCTGAGAAGAGTTACCAAACTATTTGTGTGAGATTTTTAAAGAAACATTTAGTATTAGAGCCGGTTCTCTCCTCCACAAAATGGAGATGCAGTGAAAGAGTTTACTTTTGTATGTTCAAGTGTAGTTTGGTTTTTTTTTGGTTTTTTTTTTTTTTTTTTTTTTTAGACAAACAGAGAGAAACAATTAGTTAGTAAGATTTTAATAGAGGGGTAACATTAAAGAATTTCCATACCTCTTGATTTGTGTTGGGAAGCTCCTTGTATGCCGAAACTATTATTTTAAATCTAAGATCTACATTCTTTACTTTGCATATGCCATACATGCAACACATCATGATCTATTAAAGAAACGAGACAAGACAACTATAAATGCAGAAAATTAATTCATCTTCTTCATTTCAAGTTAAGGAATCAATTGATGAGCCTTCTATTACTGGTTGTGCTCTGTAAACTAGCTTACAACTCAATTTCATAAGAACTTCCAGAATATACATCAACTACCATTCCCTCCAATTCTGTATGACAATCAACTAATCTGAGCTGATAACAGCTTCTCAAATTCATTTCACACGCTGCAATTTTAAGGCAGAATAACAAAAAGTGTATCAGCAACACATGTTGTCTTCCCGAAGAAAATCAGTGTTTTTTTAAGCAAAATACTAGAAAATTTGGTGCGTCTTCATTATTTCGAAAATAGCTGCAAATGGCACTTGAAGATCCCATAGTAACTGCCAATACTTAAAAAACCTGAGATGATAGACTTCACTCTAATTTCTCCTCCGAGTGATCAACAGAGAAATAAAAGCTCAGATTACAATTTCTAATGGCCAAGTAATGCATAAGGAACATTTTGTTCGGGAGAGTATTTTAAAACTTTTAAAAACTTTTTTGTTAACGTTACCTGGTCCAGGTGCCTGTCTCTCATAAGTTCATACTCATTTTGCAGCGTGTGCTGGAAGAGGGTCCAGATCAAGGGTTCCAGGTCAGGATGTTCAGAGAGGAGCCGAAAGAACAGGGTATGTAGTCGAAGATAGGCCAGTAGATACACTTCAGAAAAAAAGAGAAGAAAAATATACTGGAAGTGTAATAATAGAGGTATACAAAATAAAAGGAACATCGTGGAGGATAGACAGCAATTGAATGTTCACCATCTCCCACTGCAAAAACCAGAAGCCCTCAAATGAAGGTAGTAGAAGCCAGGTTCAAAATAAATGGTTGAGTGAGTGGTGGGTTTTTTTGGTGGCAGGGGAGGGGGCTATCGGGGCGGCCCCCTGTGAGAAGCTTCTCGAAGCTCCCCCAGCTCCACGTCAGCTCCACTTCAGTTTGGGAAATTGAGCCAATCAGCTGCGCCTCTGCGATAACGTATTTAAGGAGGGACGTGGTGATGTGCAGTGGGACTTGTGAGGAGGAGTTGCTGCAGCTGCGTGAACACCAAGGTCAGTGGAGGAACGGAGGAAGAAAGGAGGGGGGAGGTGTGCCGGAGCAGAGACCCCCCTGTATCCTGTGGGGAGACGGCAGGGCGGCCCCCCCCGCCACCCATGGAGATCTATGGTGGAGCAGACATTGATTTACAGCCTGTTGTTCCTGCTCGGATGATCAAGGTGCTGTGCCCGAAGAAGGCCGGGGTGTCTTGTGGGAAAAGGCAGCCCCGCTGCTGTAATTCAGCACTGGGAGGATTGCAGCATGTGGGGGAGTCCCACGCCGGAGCAGCTCGGGAAGGGCTGCAGCCGTGGGAGGGAATCCAGTCGGAGGAAGTTAGTGACCCATGACGGAGCAGTGTGGGGAACGCTGCGGCCCATGGGAGGAATTCAAGTCGGAGAAAGTTTGTGGAGGACTGTCTCCTGTGAGAGGGGGACCACGATGGAGCAGGAGGAACAAGTTCCAGAAGCTCCCCTCACCGAAGATAAGAGAAGTGGCAGCACTGACTGCACCCCCCATTCCCTGCCCCTGCGCCACTGGGGGAGGAGGTAGAGATATCGGGAGCAGAGCTGAGCCTGGGAAGAAGGGAGGGGTGGGGGGAAGGTGTTCTCAAGATGTGGCAATGCTTCTCACTGTCCTACTCTGTTATGTGTTGTTAGTGTCTGTAATAAATGTATGTTCTTTTTTTTTCTTCCCCTAACGAGTCTGCCTTTTGCTCGTGATCATAAAAGGGGGATTTTCCCCCATCCCAGTCCTATCTCGAACCCCAAGACTGGCTCTCTGTCCCTTCTCATTGCCGGAGGGGAAGGGAGAGAGAGCTGCTGCATTGTGGTTGGCTGCCAACCAGGCCTAAACCACGACAATGCAACAGGCAACGGACACACGGAAGTCCACACAAAACAATGCTGCACAGGTATGTTCATCTCAACTCAAAAAGAGTCTGGACAAGCACTGGGAACGTGCATCTGCTGAGAGTTACCAAGCAGACAGACACGTTGCAAAATGCTCAGGAAAAAACCCTGGTGCTGGGGAAAGTCAAAGCTGCATTCAGGGGAAGCACCACACGTGCTTGCCCAGTTCTTAAGCTTCCCGTGACATCGACTCACGGTCACTGCTGGGAAAAGGATGCTGTGAGAGGAGAACCCTCCGTCGGAGCCCACACGGCCACTCTTAAAATTTATAGGTAAGCTTCCAGTCTGAAACTGCCGTGCCTCAAGTGCACGCATCAACCTGCTGACACCGTCCCACCATTTCTTCCAGAGGCAGCTGAGAGCTTGCAGAGAGTTTACTACAGACTCCATTATAATCTTCTCAGCTCCAAAACCCGAAAAGGATAAATAACAAGAGAGAAGCTTGCAATTTCAGCATATATACAGAAGCAACAAACCTTTCTTGTAGAACAGAGAGAGGGAGGTAGACTTCTGTGGTTTCTGTGTTTGGGGGGTCACAGTTGGCTGAGCATCTGCAGTGGAATTAGCGTTTGGAGAAGGTCCAGATGCTTTCTTCTTAGGAGATCTCACAGGAGAGAGATAGCTGGAGATTCAACATGTATTAAGCACTTAATTTCACAGGATAAAGGAACAATTTTATATGAGTAACTCTTGAATAAACTCTTCCCTCTTCCCCCATTAGAAGAAATTAACTGCTACTGTAACCTGTTATTCCCATAGCAGATATTAAAAATTCATGTTATTGATTAAATACCTGATTAAGGGACTTATTTATTCCTGGGCAAGTAAGATAACAGTTTGCAATTACAAGTTTGACAGGGCTTGGGAAAAAAAAAAAAAAAAAAATTCAGAATTTGATTTAGCTAAATTTACGTGTAGAATAAGCAGCAGCAAATACAACATTTCAACATAAGCTGAGTTCCAAGCCTGACAAGTAGGAAACCAGAATACAAGTGGATTTAAATATTAAGGGTGATATTAACGTCGTATTTTACTAGACCTCAAGCACATCACTTACAGGTCTGCTGCGGTGTGATTATGTTGGAGAGGCAGATTGAGAGTGGAAGTAGGCTCAGGCTGATCAGTTTGGCCTTCTCGTTCCTTTGACTGCCTGATAAGATCGAACAGAGGTGACCCCTAGAAAAATGACAGTAACATTACACTGAGAACAGACAACCACACTGGATGGATTCTGCTCCTTCTTCTCTAAAAACTATCCCCGAAATTTGAACCTAAACTGAAGATTAATGTTGTCAAATATGACAGAACACTGATATTTTGCCAGAGAAATTTTAGCTATTTAACTGACAAATTTACACTATTAAATACACCAAACACTTTTTCTGTTTCAATAGCAGTCCGTTAGATAAAAACCTGCAGATTTGAGACACAGTTGTATTCTAGAGTCTCTTCTTACTTCCTATTAAATAGCCATTTCTGTAAAGAAGAGCAAACAATACAAGAAATTACATAAAACGTCCCGTTAAAAAAAAAAAAACAAACAAAAAAAACACACACACAAAAACCCCCACCCTATCAATGACTGAAAGTTACTCCTGTATCTACTGTCAATCCATTTCTGCTACATCATCTACACAACATTTTACACATGGTAACATACACACCATTGCCATAACTCATCTAACTACACCGGGGACTATTTCGATCTCTATAATAGCACGTTTCAGAGCGACCTCCGGCAAGAGTTACAGTCACTCGGGATACATCAAGCCTCTGCCCTCACGCCCCAAAACAAAAATAATTTTGATTTTAGGTCAATTTTCAGTACTTTAGGCAAGGCAGCTGGGGTAAGTCCAAACCAACTAAAAGCCTGAGGTAGGAGGCAATGCAGAGGGGATGTAAACGGCTGGCTGAAGCAACATTAGTTGTTAGTAATAAACAGCAGAATTGCAGAAACAAAATCTCAGGCTCTTCCAGCTTTGCTGTCATGCACAGAGTAGAATTATGCTGAAACAGCAAGACTGCATGGGAAAATACTTTGGCACCGTATTTATAATTAATTTTGAAAACACAGGGTTGCTGGCTTCTGTTTTTTTTTTTGTTTTGTTTTGTTTTCTTTAAACGGGAGATTCATCCTTGAACACAATGTTGCCTGCCAACAGTGCAGCATCCAAACTCCAGAAGCAACAGAAGAACTACTGATTAGCAAGTATCTGCTTTCTCAGGGGGAAAGCAGTGTCCATAAAACTGGGAATGAAGCGGGCAAAAACTGACATTCAGCATTTCCCTCCAAATGATCCCCCAAGGGACAGCAGTGAGATCAATTCTCTGCACATAATGCATTGTCTGGTTGTCCAAAATCTATTTGATCCTACAAATGCCCGTTACTAATATTAAAATATGATGGCACAATGACAAATCTATAGCTACAATAACAAAGAGGAGTACAGCACGCATGTAAAGCAAGCTGCACCACCCGGCTAAGGCAATAAGGCCCAGCAAAACTAAACTAGATTTACCAGAATTAAAACTAGCATTGAGACTTTCCTCATTTAGCCTTATTTCTAAATAAAAAACCAACACACTTCAGGAGTTCATCAACTAAAAAAATCAGAGCAACAAGAGTGACTTGAGATATACATTTTTTCACATTGTGTAATTTTTAAATGATGATTTTGGCAATTCTTGGAGCTGTTCCATCTATAACAGAAAAACATCAGTTACTGACTCATAACCACATGGTTATTTCTCTGTCATTTCTCAACCAGCTCAGCTCTTGGGCTGGTTTGCATCATCATTCCCTGAACTTAGGAGTGCATGCACTTCTCACTGCTGTCTTTCAGCGCTGCCCTTGCTGGAAATGCAGAAACGTGACCTTCTCTGTTTCTCATTCTTTTGGCCACTTGGCCTCTTCCTTCTTATTATTCCCACCAGTGTTTCATTATGCTCTGAAGAATCCAAGTTTCTTTCCCACAGCGATCACTAATTCATTATTGAAACATCTCTTGATTCCTTGACTAAAAGTGAATCCCGCTTAATTCATTTCACATTTCAGCTATTAATGACTGGGAAAGGGGTTGAGAAAGGGGAATGAGAAAGCAAGAAACAGAAGCAAAAGCTACTATTTTTAAAGTTAGCACTTGAGACCAGCAGTTCCAGGTCCTCTCTCAACCCTGCTCCAACTTCCACTACACAGTGTGATTTCATTAGATAAGGTGAGGGCACGCGGTAGCTTGGTACCTATGGAAGGGACCTGACTGTTTTTGCATCGTTTCCACTCCTCTTCTACTTGCCAGCTTTGACAATCAGTCAACCTCCACGTAAGTCCGTTTGATGCACTGAACCAGCAGAAAGTTAACGGAAAAAGCAAACCCAGAATTAAGGCAGCTCTGCAGAGAGTCACAAGCGGAGCCAGAACAAGCATTAAGAGAAAACAGGGCAGCAAGACCACGGAGATGGGGAGCAAAGGAGGAAAGCAGAAAACAGGGAGCACAAGGTGTCTGGCATTTACTGACAACCACCTCTTCAATCATCTGGTTGGCAGGAATCCCTGAAACTTGCCTCTGCTGTCCATCAGTAAGATGAACTGCAGTTGACAAGAAGACGTTCGTTGTGTAGAAACATCTACGTGCAGACACCGCGTAGCAACACGAGCCCGACGCACCTTTCTTGGCGCCCAAAACTACTGATCGCCACGGTGGTTAAAAACCGTGGCAAGCAAAAAAAAAAAAAAAAAAACGGGGTGTTGTCACCCAGCTGGCCCAGAGCAGCGCAGGGCAGCCAGCACCAGCAGCGGTGGGATGGGAGGAAGCACCAACCCACCGTGTGCCCTTGGACAAACCGCCGTCGGGACGCCCACCCCGACCGCAGGAACTTGTGTTAGTGCCGCGGTCGCACGGGGCAGGGGAAAGGCTATTTCGTTCTCCAACCTGGTGAAACTTAAGGCGGGCGTTCCGCCGAGCACAGTTTCCACCTTACAGGTAAGAGGACTTCACGCAAGCCCTCTTCCCCCAGGGAACCCCCCTACCACTCTCGCTGGTAGCTTACCAAATGCACAGCCACACAGCTGGAGAAGAGAAGTAGGCGCTGCACTCACAAGGCTGCTGGGTCACGACAAAAATCCTGAGCGTGCCATAATGTAGAAATCCGCAAGAGATGAGTCTGCTCAGATGCACCCACCCCCAACACTGCCAAAGCCGTGGGTTTCATTACAACCTTGCCTCCTTTCTTTACATTTAAACATTAAAAAGACTTCTGTTTAGTGAATCCGAAGTGCATTCTACAGCTTACAGGGAGTTTTCAAGCTTATCAGGGCAAACTGTTTGGCTCCACTGCCACTATTTGGTATTCAGCAATCTACTTCTCACTTGAATGAGTGAAATACAGTATCAACCACCAGACAATTACCAGTCCTCTAAGTAATAGTCACAAAAGAACTTTAAGTCCTGGGTCCAGCTTTATCGAACAGGAATGTTTACCAGTGACTTGTTTCTAGAGTGACATTGTTCACACTATCTTTTACAAATTTTATATTGCTTTGTAAAGCTTTGAAGCAGCATTTCAGGTGAACAGGTCACCTCCAATGCATTCCTTTCACGTGGAAGGAGTTCTGCAGTTTTTACTTTAAATTAATGCTCAGTAAGTGATTAATGTTACCAGATGCAGCCACAGAATACATTTTACTAATTAGGTGAAATGCTGCTTGTCATTTAAGGCTTCCCTGAAATGGCTAAAGAAGCCCCATTTTATTAGTGTGAAAAGGGAGAAAGCAATTAAGGCCTAATGTTTCTCAGGGTCAAACAGCCACTGGTATCAGAACGAAGGACTTTGTTGAGTGAGCCTCTGCAGGGTGCTTCCCTGCAGCAACACCTCCATCGCAAGCACCTGCAGCGATTCTTCCCAATCTGAAAGCTCCTTTTTATGCACAAAACAGGCAGAGTTTCTTGTGGGTTCATCTTCATTTGGCTATGATGATGCTACAGAACATACAGGTGCTTCCCAGCTTCAGCTCTGTCCCAACAACGTGTTTAACTGGAGTTTGGTTTCCATGACAAGATTAAATGAGACACCTAAACCCTTAAATATGGGAAACAGCTACCCTGCGGTTTGGGTGTAGTCCACTAACTACAGAGGAAGTCCCTGAGTAGCTTTACTCTCTGCAGTGCTAATTAGCAGTTCGCAGTATTTTAAAAACTGCTTTTGTCTTTGTTTTCTATTGCTTGATCTTTTTATTCTTTATAATAACTTCCCAATATCTTTTCAGCTTTTAGTTATTTGTCCATAATAAATTTTAATGCAGTGTTTATCACTAAACTATGTGTGTATCTCAATGCCAAATTCCCTTGGGGTTGTGTTTTGTTTGGTTTTTTATATAACCAACACCACCTCAAATTATTGAATCAGTCAATACAATACATAACATTAAGAAATGTTCTTCTTCATAATATTCCAAAAGGTGGCTGTGATTTTGCAATGCAAAACAAAGCTAATTGAGAATTGACAGCTTTGGAATGCAAGTGCAAAGACTGGATCAGCATGAGCTACTTCCAATCCTTTTTCCCACGACAGAATTGCACGCCCAGAAAGTTGACTTTTGCTTGCAATTGTATCTTCAGAAGCTTCACGTGACTATTAGTATTCAGAATTATAAAATAATTTTGGCCTGCCAAAACAAAATATACTTCACAGTCTAAATTTAAATAGTATTAACCATGAAAAAACAATACGATTATGGATCACATTTTAACTCCATACATATGAGTTGTGTTATATTAATAATGTTCCTAACAGGGTTTGTTCTTACAAAATTTATAAAGAAAAACATTAACAACTGCAGTGTTAATGGTTTAGTTCATATAAGAATACTGTCAGATCTGCTTTTAACTTAGAGCAAATGTATGTTTAATACAAGTCCTACCCCCACCTTACTCATCACCAGCATTTTAAGATCAAGTAATACTGTCATCAAGCTTTGTGAGGATCTCCTTTCATCTAAATGCATAGTATGCAGAGGGGGAAAAAAAAAAGGCAGAAAAGAAACAGTGACTGTTAATTAGTTCTGGCCATTTGAGAGCAGTATTTTGACGGGCTTTTCCGCCTCACACAAGAGGCTTAGAAAGTCATACACTACTGTGGAAGTGACAAGCACATACTGATACACATACAAATCATGAAAACTCTGATTATTGAAGACCTTGACACAAAGCTGACCTGAAAGCAGGTGCCCTAGCATCAAGCCTGTTCAGAATTTTCAAGTTCAGTACTCTCATGTTCCAGTTTCTTATAAAATTAAAAAAAAAAAAAAAAAAAAGTTCTTGCACCAACAAAAGAGTAACTGCTTCTGGTCTGGCACGTAGGACCCATTGAGGAAATGTGGAACCAATTTAGGCAGTCTCTAGTGAATACAGATATTTATTAATATGAAATCAAGCAACTCTAATGGGAGAAAGTGAGATTTCCTATCAAAAGCTATTTGAAGGCCTAGTGAAAAAGGAGTTCAAATCTATCCAGTCAGAGAAGGAAAGCCAGATCGCCACAGCCTGCGGATGCATCTTAAACTCTTATTCAGCACATTAAAGCCTTCACTACACAAATGCTCTAAGTCAGTACAAGCCAGTATTCCACCAAAAGATACAGCCCCAAACTTCTCCATCTACCTGTGCCCCTCCCTCCCTCCTCTCCACCATCCCCAGTCCCTCCTGTGCCCGCAGAGTTGGAGATCTGGTCCAGAGAACTGAGGTTGTGTTGTTATTTTTATTTAGTTGGAGGCTTTTGCTGTTTTATGTAAACACACTTGGCAGGGAAGGCCTTAGTTTTACCTTCAGAGCAGCTCCCTTACCCAGTCTACCTTACGGCAATGCCAGCGTTTGCCTTTTGTCAAATAAAGAGACAGAAACGAGCAGCAGGAGGACGACACGAGACACCGCGTTTCAGTGGCACTACCAGGGCAGAGAAAGGGGAGTCACGACCCACAAATTCCCAGGTTTCTCCTCTAAAGCGGTCACAACGCGCCTTCGAACGGGATGATCCTGCAGAACATCTCCAGATCTTCAGAGGGGAGGTTCTGACAGGCTCCTTCGGGCGAGGCTCTTTGAACAACGTGCTGCCACAGGGCAGACGGGAACGCCGTTACTGGTTAAACGAGAGATACTGGGAGCATGAATAAATGGTCAATTTTACAGCGGAGAGAGGTAATCGGTGAAGTCTCATGCTCTCTGCTGGTACTGCTGCTGTTTAACGTTCACAAATGACAGGGAAATGTGGCACGGGCAGGGAGGAGAAGGTTGCCAGAAGCACAAAATTATTCAGTTTTAGGAAAGATGTGTAAAAAGATCTCATGACTTTCAATGACTGGATGATGAAAGAGTTATAATAGTCAGTGATGATAAAAGGAAAAATAATGAACAGGGGAAAATGACATTAACTTTACATTTAAAAAAAGGGCTCTAATGTTACCATTATTTAAGAATTTTAAAAAAAGGTATCTAGAGTTAGTGTAATTCTGAAAACACCAACTCAACACTCAGAGACAAAGAATTACTTTACAAAGTTAAAGAATTACTAGCAAAACAATAAAACAGAGTTATCATTATGCCAGTATAGTAGCCCAAACTAAATTATCAGGCAATAGGACTGAAAGCCAAACCCAACTACTTTACTGTACATGCCAAGTGTTCAGCTGTGGAAGTAACTGCTACAAAACGTGAACGTGGAAAATACAATTTGCTTCAGAAGACAACTGCACACATAAGTCCACAAAGCACTACAGAACACAAGAATCCTTACTATGTATATTTTGCCAAACATTATCCAAGAAAATAAGCCTCATCTTCCACATGTTTTTTTCTCCAAAGCAATTGCTAGGAGTCTCTTCCAGATGGATCTGTGGTCTACACCGGCAGTGGTGCTGCAGAAACAATCTGTATCTGAAGAAATCAGCATGTTTATTACCTAGCTCCCTACGGTAACCAGGCTGCAACATGACTAATTCTCGGACAAAACTTACTTCTCAA
Organism: Tyto alba; assembly: GCF_018691265.1. Taxonomy (NCBI): domain Eukaryota; kingdom Metazoa; phylum Chordata; class Aves; order Strigiformes; family Tytonidae; genus Tyto; species Tyto alba. The sequence continues at coordinate 3,074,449 of NW_024881321.1, forward strand.
GATTTTTAGGCAAAAGCCAAAGGTCTCAAAGTCAAAGAGAACTGATACAAGTTTTCCCCCCTCTCCGCACAAGAAACTGTGTACAACACATCAACTAAATCCCACCCAATGTGAACCATTTGAATGTCAGAAATGACAGTGTATCAGTAAGCTACAAAATGTCCTGCCAAAAATCTTGAGATTGAGATAATCCTCAACAACCTTAAACTCTGAAAACACTCTATAGAGCATGAAGACTTTTTCAGAATAGGAAGTAGAGAAGAGATGCTTTAAAGGACCATTACACGTTAACTGACACCACACAGGATTTAAGAACAACACTTCTGTAGTTATTTCCATATACAAAAAATTATTACCCTCAGGAGCAAAACAGCACTCAAGCATTTACTTTCCTCAGAAGAACTTTTGGGCCACAAAAAGCCCATCTCAGTAAATAATTTATTTATGTAACTATCATTGTAACAATCCGACTGTCACAGTACCACATCACGCTTTCTAGCAGTTTCATTTCTAATTGACTTACACAGTCCCAGTTCCCAGAACAACAATTGAGAGCAGTTCCAGGAATTATCTTCCCAAGTACAAGTGGAGACATGACAATGAAGCGCCTCTGAAATTTTCAGTTAAAGCCGGTAATTCAGTTTCAAGTCTCTTCAGTTCTTTTCAGTTTCTCGTCAGCTGGACAAATTTAGGTACAATGTACCCACAACAACTCTCTTAATCCAGCTAAAAGTGGTAAGTGTGCCAGGAAACAGCAGACAGCAGTTTTTGAAAAAGCAGGACAGTATCTTTTACCAACATAACCAAAGAATCAACCAATTCTGAATTGAACAAAAAGGGATAGAACAGATAATGTGCAGTAGATGTGGATGAGCATGTACAGAAAGACCAATTCTCTAGAAAAAGCAATACTAGCTAAGGGGATGGTACATGTCCTGAAACCATTAAGAGCAGACTGCTCTATGATGTTTAAAAGCAAAAAGGACTATAAATATCTTGCAGTGTGCTTTGTATAATCTAAAAGAGAAAAACAGGACTAAGTAATTGGAGTTCCAAAACCAATATGCCATGTTTCATAACAAAATATGGCAACACAAGCTCGAAAACTTGTTTTCTGCAATGGATTTATGAACCACTTTTAGAAAATACTTAAATCTGAAGAAAATTACACATAAGAAAGAGAAGAAAGCAAAAAAAAATGAAGTTGTAACAAAACTATCGGTGTAACATTCTGGGCATAAACCCATCCCTTAGAAGAGTTTTGGTCTTAATTTGAGCCAATACTTCTGTGACTCCCATAACAGAAAAGATCAAGCTCAGCTCCCTCGGTCTATAGCTAGTATTTGCTCAAGGCAGACAAAACCTGGCAGTCATCAGGTTGTGCTTAGCTTTCAAAGTGGAACCATACATAGAGCTTCTGAGCTCTCAGCTGACAGAATTTAACAAGATGTCTCCAATTAAACGTTTCTGCCTTACAGTTATTTATTGATCAGACAAAATACAGTATAAAAGAGGGAAGGAGTAGTGCAGTGGAAATCAGAATAACAAGGTAAAATTTGAAAATGTCTTGGGCTATTATTTAGGTCTTATTGAAAATGCATTCTTCCCAAACCAAAAATAAATAATTGAATTTTGACAGTGTGATGCAGAACAGTATAAAAATCACTCAAAACACCCCAAACTTTCCAGTAACTTGCCTGAACAGATCTGAAATAAAAACTTGGCAGACACGGGTATCTCTGTTTTCTGATGTTACATCCATTTCATACTCACTTTTTAGTAATTTTACAAATCTAGTATTTTAACATTTACTGTGTGCTTTTCCTACTGTTTCCTCTCAAAGTTTTGCAGGTAGTTCTGAGCCTTTCTACTAAAAAAAGTGCAGATCTCCTGACCGCCTCAGCTCTTTTCCAGTTGTCACTTCATATCCACCCCCTGGCCTTCTTGAGGGCAAGGTCACTGATCTACAGCAGTAGTTGGCTTCCTTAACTACAAACTGTAAATTTGTATAACCATACCAGAAACAATTCTAAAGCTAGTAGGTCAGTGTTAGCTTTTCAGAGACCCGAGATGGAAAAAAATTTAAATAATAGCGTTAAACACGAGCAAACCTCAGTAAATGAGTCAGAAGTGTCTTACACACTTATGTGGAGTATCCATGGAGTTACCTAGGATACTCAAAAAGACTGAAGAAACCTTAATACAATGCAATATATCTGCTTTAATTTTTTTCTAATACCAAAAGATGCTGCTGAGCTATGAAAGAGGGGCAAAAACACTAAAAAGGAGCAAAAAAAAATAAAAAGTCTAACAATTTATGTAAGATCCAAGTGAGTTTGTCTATGTGGTAAACTACAGCTACAGCGAAGGAGACCCGGGCTTCAGCAACATCTGCAAGAAGCTTGAGCTAACATTTCCCCCAATTAGGCCAGTATTATTTTACAGAAAATAACGTAAGGCATGATATTCAGTGTCTCTCCTCATGGCCACACACAAAAATCTTTTTGGAGTGAAGGCTATCCCAGGCTCTGCAAAAACATTCTGGAAGGCAGAACATTTTCCCCTTACATATTTGGAGCCAAATGATGCAGGAAATTACTCATTTACAGTGCTTTAAAACGCCTTGTTTCCAGTTTACAACATAAGGTCAAGCCTAAATACTTTTCTGTGTAAACATAACGGCCTAATATACAGTGTCTGATTACTGGCTGTTATAGAGGACAGTTGCTGGTCACTACTTCATATAAAATGAGCTACTTTCATTTGCCTTGACAGTTTGGGGGACAGCAGACAGAATGGATGGAAATAACGGCACGTTGTCATTCTGAATTATTTGACTAACAAATAACAAATATGTAGTGAGTTGTAACATAGCCAGGTGACAGCACCATAAAATTTTTGTTGCCAACTCAACATTCTCATTTTTAGCTTCCTTTCAAGTTTGTTAACAACCAGACCGAGATGTTTGGGGTTTTTTTTCCCTTAGCTGCCTGAACTACATAAACGACCAGAGCAGAGTGTAAAGGTAAGTGACTTTAGAGAAAATGTGGTTTGGGACAAAAACGCCTGAGTGCTGAAGTACAAAAGTAAGTTAGATCATGCTGATGCCCAGGGAAACAACACGAACTTGCATTTAAAACCCAGCGCACTGCTCTCTGGATGACCTCAGAGAAGGATCTGGGAGAGCAACATTAATCTTCGTCAAGTTTTAAAATCAACAGCTATAAAAAGACAAAGATCATGGCTTTTTTTTCTAAAATACCACATATAACAGATCCCCTACTTCACATTTGAACAGCACTGATGCAAAAGCTTCTCTCCCTATGGGAAGGAAGGCCTTGTGCTACACATCTATACAGCGAAGGACCCATACTCAGCATCCAGTCTTCCCACCTGCGGCCCCGTTGCCCACCTACTCTGGAATCTGAAGCCAGAACGGGGTTTGGAGGTTCCTTGCGAGATCCATGACGGCCACCAGCTGCCTCAGAAGAGAAGAATGGCAAAATCACAAAAGCCACGCTGGCCGAGACGCACGCACGCAGCTGGGGACTTAAAACCAAGGTTGCCCAGCTCAGACACGAGCACGTGCGTCTTAGGTCTGCATACAGACAATGAGGAAGCCAACCCTGCTTTTAAAATGACAAAATTCAAAAAGTGACATATCCTAAAAGAATATAAAAATTTTGAGAATGCTTTTGATGCCTTTTTTTTTTTTTTTTTTTTTTTGGGGGGTGCTCAGATACTCCTGAGTGTAGGAAGTAGATGTGTTCATGAAAACCAAGAAATTTGCCTGACCTCTGCTATCTCCTTCCTCTGTGCAACACTTGCTCCTTGACCACTTATCTTTGCGTTCTATTTCTATTGGCATATAATTAAAAACTGCAACATGTACAGAAAAGAACGTACGTGACTCTCGGAAGTAATAAATTGGTGACATTAGGCAATACATGAAGAACACCTATCAACAAAGCAGTAAAACTGACTTAGCTGACAAGGTACATTAAATTACCAAATGATCAAAACCTATGTTTCCCTTGAACTCATTAAATTACAAATATCTTGATGTTTCCGCATGAAAAATGTGAAATCCTTCAGTAGCAAAGTGCTTTTCTATTCAAGCTCTCTGAATTCTTGTGAGAAACTCTCAGTCATTTGTAAACAGATCAAAACCAAAGTTTCAATGTTTCTGATGAAACCACTATATTTTACAACCTATTTTGAGAAAATCTAAGTCATTTGCTCCTAGCTTTACTTCTTGAAATTTAAGGAAAATGAAATTAGCTTCTAAAGATTTTTAATTTTTTTACTTCAGTTGGCCTTTTTGGAAGAAATTTCACAGAAACATATTCCCACAGAAACCTTACATTTTGCCAGAACGTTTTCCAACAAAAAGATTTCAAGCTCCTTCTGCAAGTCCCACAATGGAGTTGCGGTATCCCTTTTATCAGTTTCAAAATATAAGCTCACTGATCAGTGCTTTAAAAGGCATCACAGTAATTTTAGAACTTGATCATGTTGTGAACAACCACTGTGCATGATTTAATTGAAATATCTGAACTCTGTTTTACTGAAGTTGCATGCAACCATGTGAAACTTGCTACTGTTTACTTTCTACGGCTTCAGCAAATGCGGGAAGACTGGGATGACTTGGAAGTTTTCCTCTCCCTCCAAGGAAATTTAAACTACCAGGCTTATAGAAGCCCCCCAGATGTTTCCCTTTGGCTCTCAAAGTCCAGTGTCTAAAGGTCGCACGTTATGTAAAGAATGATGCAATTTCAAGTCTTCTGAATTTTACAGCTTCTCCTATTTGCACTAGAAAAACAAAACCAGAACTGCAGCTTAGCCATTTCTCCTAAACCTACCTTTCACATACTTTTTATTTGGATCATTTCCTGCCATCAGCACACAGTGCAATACTGAAGCTTACCATGCTCGAACTGTATAGACGTGGAGCAAAACTTACCTCTCCCAGGCTGGGAGATTTCAGCTACAGCTACAGCCTTGAGCACAGCTAGCTCACCCATGGCAAAAGCAACTTAAAGGTGCCTTTTGACTGGCAGGTCCGTGCAAGAAGAAAATGCAGATGCACAGCATGGTCCAATGGCTTAAATAAACAGTTTCCAATCCCAGTTATACAGATCCCCAAACACCTTTCTCCCTCCCACCAGAAACTGAAAATCATTTCTAAGAAAGGCTAGGGGACAGAAACAAAGGGCTCATTTTGTTAATTAAAAAAAATAATTTTTATCAACTCTATTATAGAGGTGAGCTCTGAAAGGAGTATCTTAAAAGAAGTAAAATTCCCATGAAATTAAAAAGTCATAGCTACCATAGATTTCTGTTCTATTTTAATGAGGAAAACCTGCCTGCCTCAGAAAACGTAGATAATAAAAAGAGGACTTAAAACCACAAATTGACCTTGAAATTTCAACACATTGCTTCTGGTAGGGAAACAACATTTTCACACTGACTTATGTATATACATTTAGGTTGTTCTGTGCATCAATACATTCCAGTGTTTCGCTGTCTCAGAGGAAGACAGACAAAGTAAGCATGGAAACAGCTGTCAAATTTAAAGGAGTTACTTTGTTATGGATGCATTTTTACTCTTCTGTCTTCACTGCCACTGAAGAGAAAATGCCCGTTTTCTGGCTTTGGTCAGTGGTATCTATTATGGGCAGCTTGACTGACTTCACTACAAATATACTGACATAAAACTTGCATAGAAACCAAAGCAAATTATGTTAAGTATTACAGTGCAATGTGTACCCACAAGTACAGAAAAACAGCAGACAGTAGCCTTGCATATAAATGCCACTGTTTAAGAAAAGACCATACAAGGCACTTCAACTCACATGCAACAATCCATCAGTAGGAGTTCTACTATGGAGACTTCTCTATTTTTCTTTTTAACTTAAGTATCCAACAGGTTCCTCACGCGTCATTCAGTGCACATATGCTACAGCTATTCTGAAGCATATAAGCCAATGTCTAAGCCATAATAAAACCCAGACGGGTTCTACCATCCATTTCCAATTAAATAAGAGGACGTAAATTAAGGCATTTCTGAAGTTAGACCCACAAATGACGTTCTCAAAGAACCTGAATTTCTCTCTCTGCTACCTGACTCTCTATCCTGTCTGTTTTAACGGCCTGTGACGTGAAGCACCTGTAGCATATTTGTTTGTGATGTCCTAACTCTCTAGATTGGTTGACGTTAAGTCTTTAGACTGTAACATGACACAGAAGATGAAAACCAATACCAATTGAAGACAGCTGGCCCAAGGCATCCACCACCCTGGAGTCAGTAAGAAAGCTTACAGCATCTTCAATGGAATCCTGATCGGACATTTGCCTTGCAAAGCTGTCATCCTTCATCACCCCTATTCATCTGAAATAGGAAAGCACGACTACACACAGTATGTCTGTATTAATGCTCATTTTTATCCTCCTTTGTGGAAAAATTAATCAGGCATATATGGCTCTTTTATTATGTTGTAAATATCATTATTTCAAACTGTTTACATGAAAATAAATTATAGGGAAGTAGACCAGAAGCACAGATCTCACTCGTAAGCTTAGCAGAAGCTCACACAGACAACACTAAGTTAATGTGTGGCTAAGAGTCGAAACAACAAAGATTTGAAAGCCTCAAAGTTGAACATTCTGACACACTTCCAGCAGTTTCACAATTGGCTTAAATTAGTTTAAGTGCGCTGGTGCTTCTCTAAATTAAACTTCTGCACTTTCTGCTTCATCCCTTGCTTTAGCATTAGCATAGCAATGACTGTGGAAATGATGTATTTGTTAGGATTAGTTTAAAACCCAATAGTTCTCCACATTCAGCTGAGTGCATATATACACATGGCACAAGGGAAGAAGCAGAAGAAGAGAGAGAGGCCTGAAGGAACAGCAGTAGGATTACTTCAAGCAACAGCCCGTATTTAAACTGTTTAAGTCAATCATAAAAACCGTATCAGAACTCAATGAATTCAAGTACAGGGAGAGTCAAGGCAGAGTAAGCAGAAGTAGGACCTTTGTGTTCTTTCCTAAATAACGGGTACCTAATCCACTCTTAGCCCCTGCCCCAGTACCAGTCATTTTAATTTTTTCTTTCAAAGACAATGTAACTGATAATCATTGAAACTTTGAGCTAATGACTTTCAACACTACTGTTTCTACCTCAGATTTGAAAATCTTGTTAGATGTCACTCTAACACCACCACTGGAAGTGCCCAGAGAAGCCAAATCCTACTGCCTGGGCAACTCACTGGGAATTGCAGGGTAAAGCTTCTGTTCTCAGTGTAGCGTCTTTTTCCTGAGGCTAAACGCCCTGGCTCAGAGGGCTCGCCCTCTTACAGGAAAGGATGAGAAATCCCTCATAATGAGAGCACTTGCTCAGAGCGTGAGACCTGGGTTCCAGCCTCCCTTCTCCTGCCAGGGTCAAACTGACATCTCCCAGACAAACGTCCTGCCCCTTCCAGGAAGATTATTATTAACACAGATTCAAGTGAAAATGGTTCATTTGTGGCAAATGTTCTTTCAACCAACCTTCAGACCTCTGTAGCAGCTTAGCTGATGAAAAAATGGCTTTGCTTTTTCTCACGTACTCTACAGCTTTTGCACCTGAGAGCCTCACTCTACTCTTTCCAAGATTTCAGCAGAAAATTTCAAAATATCATGCATGAAGCATGTCCTTTGTGCCTCCTTCAGAGTTGTGACGTTTCCTTCCGTATCTTCTAGAAATTAGCTGACTGCCACACTGAAAATACAACTGCTAAACACGGTCAATAATGTAATAAAAAAAGTTCATAAAATACTGGATTTATTTCGTAAAACTTCAGGACATGGGCTGGAAGGAAAGAGCAGTTGTGGGTGGGGAAGTCAGCTGAAGTACTTGTAATTGCTGTTTACCAGTACTAATGATATGCTAAATAATCACTTAAATGATCTTATGATGCAGAATTTAAAGAGGTTATTTGCTGAGTTAGACATTTAGAAAGTAATAGTTCTTCACATTAATCGAGTCCAAGTTCTGCTTTTTGGCAGCAGTTCTCCCCTGACAAGCATTTTCATGTCTGTATTTATCTATACTAATTAGCTTACCAGCTTGAACAACTCTTATGAAACATTTTTTTTTTTCCTTCTTACATTCCAGTTTTGTGAAGGAAACCAAATTAATACCAGAGGTTTGGTTTTTTTGGTTTTTTTTTTTTTTAAACTACATGAATTCACATAAATCTTACTGAATGACTATGGCAAATTCTTTCAATAGCTTCGTAATGTTATCCTTTATAAAAAAAGAGAATAGGAAGGTGACTGTGGGCTTTGTGCTATCTCTGAAAAGTAGAGGTTAAAATCCTCTCGTACAGTCAGATGCCTCCATTCAGTCAAAACTGCAGGAGGCTTCAAGCACTTGATGAGGTGGTTGCACGTAATTTGGTATGAAAGTGAGACACATCCTCAAGAACTATGTGGATAAACACCAGTAATCCTGACATGGAACCAGCCTACCTCAATCCAGGCGAAAATTTAAACTAAATATCTGAAAAATAAAAAGTAATTGCCTTAGAATTAAACAAACAACAAGTTCCATTCTACAGGTTCTGTTCCGCTTACCCATTTCACTTTGTGTATTTGGCAGAGCTTCCAAAATAATTCATTAAAGTTTTTCCATTTTCTTCCTATCATTCCTAGTATTTGCTTACTATAGCAGCTGATTTTTTTTTTTTTTCATAAAACAGTAATGTTTTGCACTTGCAAAGTATTTTGAGGAAGAATTTTTAAGTCATGGAACACTGCAATTAAACTTTGAATTTCTAATTCTATGATTTAGAAAGTGTAAGCTTGAGTAGAGCCAGAATTTGCCACAGTGTTAGGGAAAGCCATTTAACTTACTTCCTGTGCATAAGGTGGAGACAAATACTGACATTATTTCAATCATGTTTGCAGAGTGATTGAATAAACACATACATTTCTAATACAAATGAGAGTTCAGGAACTCAGGTGTTTTGTTCTAATTAAGGCACCTCTCTTCCTACCTGACATTTTAGAAATTCCTTTCATGTTGCTAAGATTGTTTACTAATCCTTTTTCCATTTTCTTTTCCTTTGAACAACACTGACTTCCATTTTTCAAGCTTTTCATCTTTATGATCCTTTACCTCACTTTTTAGCCTATCCCTTTTAAACCACTCAATCCATAGATTAAAGGGCACAACAATTTCATGTTATCTTACCTCTACTAGCCTACTGCAAGATCAGCTAGGCTTAGGTGTATGTCATAATCATCTGCTGGCTGACATACACTTCTAATGCATGATGCCATGCTGCCTCTTCTCCAGGGAATACACTGCAGTATACAAAAAGAAGCTTTCCTGAATTAATCTATAAAATGCAAACGGCCCATCACCTCAAGATGTATCTGGATACTGTTACAGACTGCCAGCTCTTCGTGCAACTGTCCCGAACAAACATCCATACAATGTCTACCAGGTATAATGTCGGGCCTCTGAGAAACACCGTACTGTACAGAAGCAGAACCATTTTCAATCATCTTTCAAAAGTCTCCTTATCTTGCCAAGTGGACTCACTAAATTACTCCAGAGATACAATGGAAATGGTGATTTTGTTTTTCATGCCAAGTAATTTCTCCCTTAAAGTGAGACTATATAAAAGGTGAGAGGCTTGAGTCAGCAACCCCTAACACAAACACACGCGTGCACTGTTCATAACTACAGAAAATGAAAAATTTAAAGCTGAGGCTGGAGGAAGGGCTAAGTAGTGTGGCATTTCTTACCTGCTCTTCTTGTATATATTACAGGGAGGTGGGGGCCACCATTTTAAATGTATCAGATAACAAACGGACGTGTTGATAATATCCAATTATTGCTTGCTCCCTCTGGATATCTTTATAATTGTATTCTCAGAACAATTTACTTTGCACATCAAAACATGTGAGAATGTAAGCAAAAACTGCTGCTGGGACTTTCCATGAGTTACACAAAAAAGGCAATTCAATAACCTTCATGCAAGTATTTATCAGTCATCCGTTAGTAGCCTAAAACACTGCTGTAACTGCTCGTGTGTATTTACAATGCAAAAAAAAACAATCTGCATATTCCATGATACCATTTACATAATTCTAGACAAGCCTAACATGTTCATTAGCATTAACTGGACCTTTGAGATAACAAAGCTTCTTTTACTGCTGGACACTGCGCATTTCTATTAGTGCCATCACAAAAATTACTTTCAAACTTGCAGTACTGTGCTTTAAAAAACTGATCCATTATTTTCAATCTCTGTCTCAACTGCTGCGGTCAACAAACACAATAATGTCAAGAACAAGCTCTAAAATGTAAGCAGAGGGTCCATGTAATATTTTCTGAAATTAAATATTCTAAAATTATCTTCAGAACTTGTATGACAAGCTCCAGGACACAGCTCTACACTTTTTTCCATCCCTGTGCATGGGAAGCTTTTCCCAAAACCCTGCTCCAAAAAAACTAGTAAAATCAAAATGAAACAAGAAAAAGAATGTCAAATTAGAAGCATTTTTAAAGATTCTCCCATTCTCTTATGAAGTTCCTTGTAATTTACAGTATTTAAGAAAGCTTCAAGTAGACTTGTAGGTATTCTGAAGGGTTACGTTAGGATAAGAGATGCTGCAGTGACTGAACACGGTCCCAACAGCAGCGCTTTAGCTCCAAAATTCCACTTCAAAGGAGTCAGGTTCCAGCGAGGAAAGAAACAGAATATACTTGTTTGCCTTTTAGTTAGTTAAAAATTATTAATCAACACATGTTGGCTTTCCTTTCTGCCTATATCAGCTTTTACATAGTATTCAAGTAAAAAACACATTCTCTGTAGTCCACTTCTCTCTATAATGCTAGATAGATAAAGGACTGTACAGGAAACAGCAAGGAAGAGACTTGATATAACTAACTGAAGTGGTTCAAAGAAACTACTTACTCACCCACACACATACAACAAACACTGTGAAGAAGTGTTTCAGGACTAGAATTTGACTAAAAGTTGCATTCCTTCAAGTATGATTGTCAGATTCACGGCACATTTTTAAAAACAAAGAACCAAAGCAATTTTTTGCTAGCAAGTTATTTAGAGAGATTGTAACAACAAAATACCTTTGCCATACATATATTTGGGTTTTAAAAGCCCTTCTCTCCATGAATCCAAGAGGAAAAAACCAGGACTCTAGCAGCCTGAATTTACACAAAAGGAGAGAAATTGTTTCCTCTTTCTGCAAGCAGGAGAGGAGCAGTTGTGCTTCCTATAATGGAAATTGAACTGCTTCTCTTTTCTCTTTAGAATTGTTTCAAATGCACAGGAGTTAAGAACTGTTGTTTTATTCTGAGCTTCCTTTTCCTTTTTTTAAGCAATTACACACACAGAGAACTAATTTTAATTTACAGAACCTAACAGATTCACAATGCAAATACTTTAGCTTCTCCTGCCTTTTTTTTTTTTTTGAATATTTGAAAGATTTTTGGCAGCTGTGTATTAGAACATAGCCAGTAAAAAATTACAGGACAACTGGTTCTAGAAGGTCAGTCAAACTTTCAGCAGAAAATATTTACAGGGTTTTTTTAACTTTTACTTGTAATTTATACGTGTAGTTTCATTTGCATGAAGCTAACAAGTTTCCTGATATGGAGGAGTCTGACTGGCTAGGCAAGTGTCATGCAGGATTAGTCTGGCTAGATAAAAATAGTCTGTTCAATGTAAGTGTTACAATACTCAGTTAAAGACTTGCTTACTACACTGGGAAAATTTTTAAGAGGGAAAAAGGGAATATTCAGTGCTACTATTTCACACTGTCATTGCATTCTAAGGCGGCTGTAAACCACGCACCAGAAGCAGTCTTACAGTGACTTACGAATTTCTGTCGGAGCAGGCAGCTCCGAAAGGTACCTGAGAAGGTTGAAGCCCCCAGCCCTGCTTTCTCTGCACCTACTTCCCCACAGGCTTATGGAGTTGAATCAAGTGAAGTCTCTTAACAGACCCTTTTGCCTGGCAGGAATCTAACCTAAAAATACAAAATTTTAATCTTTCCACATTTTTATCACATTCACTAGCCACTGTAATTATCTCAATACCTTATTTAATAAAGAGTTCTCCATCAAGGACTTCAAACTCTATTTAACAATTAAGATGGCCTCACATCCCAGTGAGGAAGTGAGCAAGCTCTTACACAGAGGGAAGCTAAATCATAGAAAACTTTGCCAGGATTGGAACAAAAAAATCTGTGGCACAGCCCAAAACAGACTTCCTGGCTCCCAGCCTTATGTCTCAACTATAATAAATTCCTTCCTGTACATATGCACACGCAAAGAGAAACTCCGGTCAATAGACTAAAAAAGGTAAAGCCCATGAAAATGATTGGATAAATAATAACAGGGCAAAGAAAATACTGTCCTGCAAGGGTTTGTTTTACTGCAATAGTTAGCATAAGTTCTTTTGCATAAGCTTCCTTAACCAAAGTGAGAATAAATGCCTGTACCATGACACAGTCGTGCCTCTAAAGCAGTAACATTAATTATAGAATAATGGAGTTACATACAGCATCTTGTGCACCTGACAGCCTTAATTTAACAGTGCATACTCCGACTTTGGGAGCACCGCAAGAATTTATTACAACATTATTATTGTTGAAGTTGTTTTTTTTTCACTGAAGTAAGAGCTTTTAGTATTAGCATCAGCGTCAGACTAAATGTGGCACACGAGAGAAGTTAAAAATTAATTTCACCTCTGACTACTACTTCTGTTTCATTCCAGCACTGAAGACTAGGGTAACACCAGAGGAACACAGAACCCTGGCCAAAACAATCTGAAAGGCTTCAAAAGCCTTCCAGTACTTGTTTTATTTCAGTGAAATATTTCTTTCCACCCAACTTGGACTTCTGAATTTAAGAGATCCTGCCCAGGTCCTGACTGAGAGCAAGCATCCGACTCTGTGGCATCTAGGGGTAGCAGCTGCTGGTGGCAGAGCGTCCGACAGCTCCTCTAGTAGTACACTGCTTCAGTTGTAAGGGCTTTTCTTTCTGACCCCCTGTTCAATGCTGGAATAGGTTTGCTACACAAACCCAAGGGTGTGAAGAGTCCTAGATATCTAAACTTGGGTGTCTGAACTCATATAAGCGGAGTTGAGTGGTAACCGCCTGAAGGAGTGTACAAAATCTGCTCACTGCTGAAGTGACAGATGATTTCAAGCACCTCATCAGCTCTTAGCTTTAAGAAGCCCAAGCTCACTCTGCCTTCGATGCCTCTTCAAGAGCCACAGGAAGCCCGTGATGGAAACGCAGTCTTTTGCTTATCTCGCACCAGCGCCAAACGACAGGTCCTAACTCATTCTCCTCTCCGATGCAGAAAGGCAGACAGACTGACATACGCATCTCCCTGCAGTGCCAGCGTTGTTTCCTTTGGAGAAAAACACCCCCACAGTGTCCAGGACCCTCCCTGCAGCTGCTTCCTCCTGCCTATCCCCTGCTCCCCATCCCGAAGGAAAACGTGCCCATGGTGCAGGAGCATAAGCAAGGTCATTACCGAGTCAATTCTTCCCTCCATAATAACTGATCGACTTTTTTATTTTTTTTTTTTTTTTAAAGCATTGGGGCTTACTGAAGGCTTTTCAAAATCTGACAGCACAGAGCCCAACGTCTTGAAACGTGATCCGACAAGAGGAAAGCGCGTGATGAAGTTTCCTCCCCGCCCGCCCTGGAGCCCAGCCAGAAGGGAGGCTGCTCTTCGCTCCCGTGGCTCCCCGCGCGCGAACGCAGGTTCTCCAGCTTGGAGAAGCTCACACAAATTAAAACGCTGCTCGATAACAATCAGCCGCATCTGAATTAATAACACGGGTATGCAGTTCACCATCGCCATTCACACTTTTACACCAAAATGACTCCGAGCGCCTGCTCTGTCATGTACTGAAACATGGTATGAAGGAAAAACCTGTCGACTTTGGGGTTTTCAAATTTTTCTTCTGCAGGTGGAGATGCTATTTCCCTGCAGCTGAATGCTGTTTCTGGAAGTGTACAAATACCATTGAACTCTTCAGTTAGAGTAAAGCACACATGCTGTCCTGTCCCAAGGAGATGCAAGAGAAAGTCCCAAAGACAACCAGAAGCGTATACCCAAGCCCCTAAAATACAGCTCTGAGTAGTGCCCACATTCGTAACAGGAGCAACAACTTGGGCCACAGCACGGCAGCAGCTCTGGCAGATGATCTGAAGGCTGAGGATGCACCTTCTCAATTGCCCTAAAGCACATTTAGCATGGACAGTGTCCCAGGTCAGACATCCCTACCCTGTCCCTGTGCACCCACACCTTTGCCCAAACAGGAAATCAAGTACTAATGAATAAGAGAGACATATGCATTTCCATTAGTTTCCCTCTCTAAATGTGAATTATTGCTTGAAGTTTTGACATGTGACGTCAAATCTCTGTACTTCAGGGATTTTCATTCCGGTAACTGAGCTTGCCCCACAGTCTTCCTGTGCAAACAAAGCTGGAGCAGGAAAGCTGAACTCGGTTCCCACAGCTCAATGAAGAACTCAGAGGCTCTTGCACGAAAAGTCCCCTTTTACCATGCAAGGCTGCCAGGAATAGAAACAAAATTTAACCACATGTGACAACTGCTTTTGTGAGGGAAGCCAGGTAAGGCAACTTTAAGCAAAGGTACAAGTTAAGTTGGACACGCAAGAGACTCCGCCAAGCTCACATTTTCATTTTTTGCTGACTCGGATGAAGAAACACACACTATGCTTTGCAGTTAAGTATGAATTCCAACAGTAGCCAAAAAGGTTTCTTGTGGTTATAGCCTGTTGAAGTGAAACTGCTTGATTTCACCTCAAAATCACGGTGAAAGAGTTTCACAGAAGACACCTACGAAGAAAATTTGAAATAAAATAAGAAAGACTATTTTTGCATGTTTCTGAATTTTGTCTGACATACCTTACATTAAGAAACTATGCCAAAGCCCTATGAAGTGCTATTATTTACTCCCCTTTACAGCAGACTAGAAAGGTTTTGCCCAGAGTCTTGCTTAGTTACAACTGATTAAAATCTAGTTCAAAAGAACCATGCCACCCAGCCAGATATTAAGAGATTTGTTATTCTAAGACTTAGGAATAGACTGGTTTTGATGCCAGAAGTAAGTCTATCCAAGGTGCTGTTAAATAAATGAGTCTGTCTAAACTGGGGTTTATCTCATATCTGCCCCTAAAGGCAATAAGCGCTGCTTTTTTTATATTTAGTTAACAATTTAATTAGTTACAACATGTTTTCGTTTCATTAATCAGTGACTAATGGGAGTATTTTGTGCATGTGCGATAACTGGCCCCCTTTAAATTATCAGAAACAGTTGCATAGGGCAATATTTATTTTGCTGTATTAATTCTACATTTACATATTGAAGAAAATGCTTTCTGCACCACAAAATATATATTAAAAAAAAAAAAAAGGAAAAAAATTTTTTTTTTTTTTTTTTAAAAAGAACCATCTTTCTGATTAGAAATAGAGCTTGAGATATGCTTTCTAATACAGAACAAGCTAAAAATCTCTCCTTCAGCTGTAACACATCTCAGTCCTGGGCAAGTCACAGGTTCATAATCTTTATGCCTCTCTCCTTCAGTATTCAGTATTATATTATTTGGAGAAATTATTTAATTACCTATCAATGTTACTTCGCCCTTCCTGAGGTTTGTACCAGTGTAGTAAGGGAATTAAGATAGAACTACTCAGCTGATTTTTGGTGATTAACATGTTACCTATCACGTGCAAAGTTATCTATCAAAAAACATAACGTTAGTTCAATCCTACATAAAATACAAAATCCTACAATTACTGCGATCTTCAAAAAAAAAACCAAAACCAAACAACCCAGGAATTTTAAGGCGTGAGAGTTATTCAGACACTGAAAAGTTGCCTCATAAGTGAAGAAAAAGATTCTGCAATGAAGCTTTCAGACTCCAGCAACGCTGACAAAGGACCTTTCAGGGGGGCACGGAAGGAGTTAACAGGAGGCTGCAGCTGCAGCAGCACTCTGCAAGGTATGGTCCCAACAGACACATCGGATTAGGGGAAGGCAAACAAACCAAATTGAAACCATTCTTCAGCCAGTCCGACCTCTTCCTCCTGTGATGTCACGTTACAAATTGCCCGAGCTCTTTCTCTCTTCTCCAGAAGGAACCGGGCTGGCGAGAGGCTGCCGGGGCGCGAGGGCCGTGCTCTGCAGGAACAAACACGCTCTGGAATTTCATTTTCTGCCCTCGCAAGCAGCTTGTTTCCCGCCCCGTGGGGCCAGCCAGCGCTCGGAGGAGCCGGAAAGCTCGTTTTACAGAAAGGAGGCTGAAAGAGAAATGCAAGCGCCGGCACCTCGCAGCGCCCAGGAAATCGTTTTCTGAAGCGCACGGCCCCTGCAAATCTGGATGGACGAGACCCCCCCCGCCGTGACCTGCAGCCAAGAGTGAGGCACAAAGTTCTACAAGGGCTCCGTGGGATCCAGGCCGGGGGGGAAATGGAACTGAGCAAGCTTTGGGATGACCTCATCTGCCACAAATGATACCTTTTTTTTTTTTTTTGACTTTCCAAGACTGGCGATGTGATTACAAATAGCACTAGCAAGAGGAGAGTGACCTCCCGGTGATTGCTGCTGGAGATGTGCGCCCCTGCTACAGAGCGGGTGCTCCTTCTCTGAAGCTTTACAGTGCAACAGGCTTACCCGGCACACCCTTCAAATACATCTGCAAGTTCTTCTGGCATTTCAAAAAAAGTTGCAACAAACATACCAGAGAAACCTCCGAGTCGCAGGACTTTTAAAAATACCATTATAATGGTAAGCTCTAATTGTTCCACTGAGGACTCCTTTAAATATACTTTATATGGGTGTATCTTTAGTATGGTGTTTGTTCTCGGCCTCATAGCAAACTGTGTTGCTATCTACATTTTTATTTGTACACTGAAAGTGCGAAACGAGACTACCACTTACATGCTTAATTTAGCAATATCAGATCTGCTCTTTGTCTTTACATTACCCTTCAGGATTTATTACTTTGTAACGAGAAACTGGCCATTTGGAGACATTCTTTGCAAGATTTCTGTCACCCTCTTTTACACAAACATGTATGGGAGCATTTTATTTCTGACTTGCATAAGCGTCGATCGCTTTTTAGCTATAGTCCACCCCTTTCGATCTAAGACCCTCCGAACCAAAAGGAACGCAAAAATCGTCTGCGCTGCCGTGTGGATAACCGTGTTGGCGGGCAGCACACCAGCAAGCTTTTTCCAGTCTACAAACCGCCGTAATAACACTGAACAAAGAACGTGCTTTGAAAACTTCTCGGAGGACACATGGAAAACCTACCTATCCCGGATTGTTATCTTCATTGAAATAGTTGGGTTTTTTATCCCGCTCATCTTGAACGTGACCTGCTCTACTATGGTCTTACGGACTTTGAATAAACCACTTACATTAAGTCGGAATAAGTTAAGCAAGAAAAAGGTACTCAAGATGATTTTTGTCCATTTGGTGATATTCTGCTTCTGCTTTGTGCCTTATAACGTTACCTTAATACTTTACTCCCTTATGAGAACACAGACCTGGATTAACTGCTCAGTGGTAACTGCAGTCAGGACTATGTACCCCATCACCCTGTGCATCGCCGTGTCAAACTGCTGTTTTGACCCTATAGTCTATTACTTTACATCGGATACGATTCAAAATTCGATAAAAAATAATAGGTCCACTAGACCACGGGACATCAGATTCTCCGAAAGACCAGTTTCAGAAAACTTCATTCAACACAGCCTTCAGACTATAAAAATGAAAATATTTGACAGTGACTCTACAATATAAACTGTGTTAAATACTACTGGGGCTAAACTGGAATTAGAAGCCTGCACATTTCTTCAGCTGTGGAAATATATTCTCGTATGTATATGTTACGCTTCCTTCACACCAGAAAAGATGATAAGACTGTAAAAGTGTTAAGCATAACAGTACACGGAAAAAAAATATTTTAAGAATTTCTGTCAAATGTCAGTTCTGACAGATTGTATGTTAGAAATGAACTTTTGTTTTCAGATTAGGTTGACCAAAGTCCAAAGACTATCTGCCAAGTCAAACACAAATGAAAGTAAGTGTTTTTTTTTCTGTCGTTAAAGTAATTACTCATTTTTAATATCAATATTTGTTTCCAAATTACTGAGGACGGGGGTGAAACTACCTGGTGTACACTGCAGGATCCAGTTGCTGAGAAAAACAGCACCATATTGATCGTATCACTTCAGCTACCGTGCCTGCTCCGGATTTTCCTCTTCTCTTACTCCTCCCTCCTGTCTCTCTCCGGGCACTTTCCTTCTTAGGGACCATTACATTCACAGGAGGCTTCGATCAATGGGCTACAAGAACTTTGTTACTCCCAGGTTTATCTGATAAAGTATATGCTCTCTCCACAAGCCTGGCCCCCATAAAGCAATTAAATCTTCTGGTAGTTTAGGGCATCTGGGAACAACTCAGATAAACTGGTTTTTCTTCTCACCTCTGTCTCAGATGTCTGTGTAATTACAACAAAATAACCTCTGATGACTGAAGTTAGTGCTTCAGGTACAGTAACCACTTCATTAAAGACTTTTGTGAGAAGTTCTTCAACTCAACATGACTTTTGAGCAAAATAACATCCTCCAAATAAGGTAACTCAATCTCAAAGAGGCAGTTTCTTAGAAAAACATGTCCTTTGCTAACTAGAAATGAGCGTGTGCGTCAACCCAAATATTTCTTCTAGGAAACTATTTGGTGTCCCATAAAGAAACTCAAGATACGGTAATTTTTAGAGTGAAACTTACTCTCAATCTTTGTGTTCTATAAATATTTTTAACATAAACATTTAAAATTTCAAATGCTATTTTCTTGCAAACTTTATAAAGTATAAAAATAAATTACCTGGGGCTACATGCTGGCAAAATTAACTGAGACACTTTGAAAAGTCAAAGCCATGTAAAAGGAGAAATCTACGTATATTACTGTTACAAACAGAAACATATAGACAAAAGTACTTTAAATCATCCTGCTATGTATGTTTCCCAGCTATTAGAACATTGTGTACATTTTCCTCAAAATTAATTTAACATTGCTGTAAAATAAAATAAATATTTAAATGGTAAAAGCAAGCAGTAAGTGTCGTTTTTTCCTTCCCAAAAACAAGGGAGTCAAGAATAAGAACTGAGTTAAAATGAATTTGCAATTTAGATTTAGGGAAGTCGCTTGCAACACATATATAGCACTGAGGCATTTTTAATTCAGGCAGTATAGGGAATCACAAATCAACGTTGGAGAAAATGCATACTGAGCTGTCACAGAGTACATGACATTATCTGAATGAGTTTACTTTCCTTTGCAAAGCTTTTGCTTAATTGTTATAACTAACTGTACTAAAAAACTGCTAGAACCTAATGCCAATTGAATTTTAAATTTACCAGCATTTTAAATCTTTATCCACACAAATTATGAAAGGAAAATTCAAATAGCATGATCTTAAGCTACAAAGGTAGCATAGATGTAAACGTCTGCATAATATCTGAAAATAGGCAGTTATCTTAGTTGGGAATCGTAAAATCTTCTGATTCATATCCGACCTCAGGAAAAGGCACGAAACCCCCAGCATGAGCAGAAATTCTGTACGTTTTCCATACGCCACTGACAAATCCAAAGCTCAGAAGCCAGGTGGACACCTCTAATGTCTCAACGCATCTCTCTCTGAAGAGCCCATTCAGTAACAGACTCCCTCCAAAGACTTTGAGACTAAAGCCCTTAAGGTCACTGCTGGGCTACCTTTGACGGCTACCACTCTCCCTGAGCTTGTCAAAGCTGTTACTTGTTTGGGTGACAACTCCTTCAAGCAACACCCCCGCGCTACAGCAGCGAGCACCCCGGAGCCTCACCCTGGTAGAGAGAAGTCACTCCTTCTGAGATTACAAAACTGCAGGGGAGAAAAAAAAATAACCACTGACTTAAAAGCAGAATAAGCAGATCAAGGCACGCGGATGGGTCATCTTCTTTAAACCAGACTTTCCTCGGTGTATGAACTCAAAATGCCTGGGGTAGCATGAAGAGTAGCTCTTTCTGCCTTGCACTCACTCTGCAGGACAGTAGCTTCTGCTTTTTGCAATAGAGCATACTGCAACACAGTACAATAGCTTTCCAACCAGTTAGCAGCCTTTTATCTCCAAACTGTTTGAGGGAGCTTTGTATTTTTTATTTTTAAACACAGTTCACTCTTTCCACAGGGAGGAAACAAACAAACAAGAAGGACTCAGTCAAAAAAGCAGCATCTGTAATTTAGAGAATCTGGCCATTACTTGAGAAATTCCTGATTCAGGGGGAGTGAACCTGCACCTCCCACAACGAGCTGATATAAAGCCAAGCTACCAGCTCTTCAGGACTGGATGAGGTTTTCTCCACCTTTTCCAGTTCCGCAACAAGATTATCCTGGAGAGCTGTGGATGGAGCAATGTACATTCCTGAACAGCCGCACTCCTTCCCTCTGCTCCTGCCTTTGATACCAACTCTTCCGTCTCTCTGGTAAGAGCTTATGCCAAAATTTAAATCTACATGAGGAGTTATGCTCCTAAATCATGCCTAGGCATCTCAAATTAAAAAAGACTTACATTGTCAGAGCTCCTAAGCGTCTGAATGTGTTGTATCCAGTACCTCCTAAAAGTACATTATTTTCACTCATATGCCTATGTGGGGGATTTGGGGGGGGCAGGACAGGTACAAGTCCCGTTTTAGGATCAAAACTTACAAATTTGTTCTTTGTAGTTTGTTTTCTTCATCCACAGAGTGCAGATTCTGCACGCTTACCATAAAAATAAAAGCAGTGAAAATGTAGTCGATTCCAAGCATTTTTTTTGATCAAAACCAAGGCAGGCGGCCATTGTTAACTAAATAATTTACGCGCAGTTTCAAAAGTCAAGGAAAAAGAAACAAACTTTCTATCAACACATCTGATTTACCTCAACATATCATTACTTTAAAAGCAAAATATTTTGCATTTTATACTTCTTCTATTCGGCCTGAAATTTTAATTTTTGCCTTTCTCAGAAACAGAATGCGAGTCAAAATTTGTTTCACTCAGTACACACGTCTGACATTTAAGGAAATACCACGTCAAATATGTCTTTACATTTTTCATCTACAAGTGCTTAAAAAAACCCCAAAGGTGATACTTCAGGCAGGCAAGAAATCCTTAACTGGAACCAACCTCCAAACTTTTATTTCTTAGGAAAGTAACCTCAGTCATAGAAAGGCAAAGATTGAAGAAGAGCTCAGGAGATCAGTTGGAAGATATGAATGGCTGTACTGGATCAGACCCCAAACATTCAGCTAATCTACAATCCTGTCTCCAACAGTGGCCCAGGCTGGATGCCTGGGGAAGAAGATAACAGCAGGAGAGGCATAACAAAGCTTTCTCTCGTCCAAGCACTGTGCTACTTCACCGGTTGGATCTCAGGACCTTCTGGGTCAGATGCGTTTGTTCAGCAACACTAAAAAATTTGTCTTCTGTGAGCTTGTCCTGTCTCCCTTTGAACTCGTATAAGCTTTTTTAATATCCACAGCAATCTGCAGGAAAAAGTTCACGTTGTGTGCATGTGTGGAGTGAGAACAAAACTAGAAAAAAAAAACAAACCAAAACAAAACAACAAAACCAACAAAACCAAACCTCCCTTTCTTTCAAATCCACTAGTTTCGTTACTGCCTCATTTCTTTTGGAAGAAGCAAGGAGCACTTTATTGGCATTCAGCCTTTGCATATCACTGATTAAAGTCTTCCATAATGTCTTGCAAATGAGGAAGTGATTTTCATTTGTAATTTCAACCGGCATCATTGCCAAAAATTAGATTTTCAGAATGACAGAAAGAACTCAGCTAAAATTACAGTGAACCCAGAGAGGTTCACTTTGAGACCGATAATTTTGAAAATCCCACTTAAGCATAGCATCCTCTAGCATTATTTATTCTTCCAAGTCATTTTCTAGGAATTTTATCAATGAATAGAGATTTGTTCATATTTTTCCAGAAGTAAATGTAATAATATAAGGTTCTTGCACCTGGGCAGACCTGTAAATCCTGACAAGTTCCCTTTTTTGCTAGACTACTATCATTTATACCTCGGGGTTACTGGCATTTGAGCATCACTGACAAAATGAAGTATACATTCCAGAAGCTAAGGCAAAATGTAAATCAGAACAATTCTAAAAGTTGTAAATGCCTGGACTGCATTTGTTATCCAACTATCAGAGTGCTGAAAAAATTCTATAAATACAACTGACAATCACAGAATTAGCACATTTTCAGAACGTAGTCAATAGAGCTCATTAAAGATGAATGCAAATTCAGAAACCCACACTTTACAGTCTAATACTTCTGCAAGAAGTTGGATGGAGAAGTTTGTTTTAAACCTCTAATTCTACTTTGACACTGAAGTTTTCCTATTTATCACCTCCCCCCATCTAGTTCCTGTTATACAACTGTTTATAAAGCAAGCCCAGTTTTTCCCCCGCAAGGGAACTGCACTTATCACAAAATTAAAACAAAGAAAAAGAACCCGGCACACATCATCTAGTCTTCTATAAACCTACCACTTGGCTGGAAAACTAAAAATTTCAGAACCAAGAATTTAGATCTAAATTTATTTTTTTCTATTTAACAAGCAGTCTGTCCACTCTAGTTATAGCAAAACTAAAAGTTGTCCTGCACCAAGGAGTAAATTTGCTACAGTTTAAACGTGAGAATCAAACAACAAAGGCAGGCCTCTAACATTAAGTTCCCAACTTTTTACGAAGAGATAAAAGAATACATTTCCACACACACAGCTTTAAGATTTGCCCTAACTCCACCTTTTTTAAACAGTGAGTTGCTGCTTTAAAGAAAAAAAATTATTAAATAGCAATGCTTGTAACAGGAGACACCTGATATTAATGCCATTATCTTGGGAATAATATTAGGTCTATCTCACATGAAAAAAACTGTGGCTATGTTAACTCTTCTGCTTTTCAGATGAATTCTGCAAAAACTGATGCTTTATGAAAGGAAGTCAATTGTACACTGTAGTTTGCAAGTCTTCACCCTTCTGTAAAATTATGCAACATTAAATTTACTACTTTTTGGAAGTTTGTCCTATAAGCACTTTCTAAAAGCAATCATTAATGTAATAAAAACTGAAGATACTCTTGGTCACAGAGGGGTGATGCTGGATTACAAAAAATTTACCATTTATCACAGCATCAAAAACTACACTTAACTAAATTGGGAAGCATCTATAATAAAACTGATGCTTTTATGAAGTAATGAAAAAAGTACCCAGAGCATTGCAGATATTTCTTAATGGAGAAACTTGTTAAGTATATAGCAAAACAATGCAAAAAAAAATGGAGAATACAGATGGTAAAACAAGTACCAAATTATCTACCTTTTCAGCCCTAACAAAAGTATCTTTCGTAATGAAACTAAATCTGAAAACTCTTGGTCTACTTGTTTATTTAAGTTACTTATCATTTCTCTATGTGTGAAAGAAACTTTACTATATATACTGCATGCTCATGTTGTGTTTCACATGGTCCCGCAGGTGGGTAGGTGCAAAAAAAAAAAAAAAAAACCAAACCAACCCAAACCACCAGCAGCTACTTTTGTCCAGATAAGATCTGCGAGCTCCTCTGAGCTGCTGGAGGATGCAACAGGCACAGACAGAGCATGCCAAGCTCAGGCTCTGTCCTGGGCAGGCTGCCTCCCAAACAAGAAGCAGAGGGTGATGGCAGTTCAGGTACTTACCCAAGCCAAGTTTGGAACAGGTACAGTCTAACTGGGTAAGCCTGAAGTCTCTGCACAGGAGTTCAAGAGAGAAACATGCACGCAGGTCTGGACATCAGTGGCACAGCACTCAGCTGTATCGTTGGCACTTGCCAGCCTGCGCCTAATCCGAACCAAACCCAAACCAAACCCATCCCAAATGAAGAGCTTCAACACAGCTTAGAGGGATTACCTTTCTGGAGGACACTGAACACTATGCCTACTCAGCAGTTGTAAAGAGGGGTATCCTCATCCCTGACAAGGACTTTCTATTACTCGAAAGTTACTGCAAGACACACTCACTGATACAAACATATCACTGAAATACCATATGTTTATACAGCATAAAAGCAGGCACAAAAGCACCTGTTTGGCTTACAAACAAAGAAAAAACCCCACATCCAATGACATATAATTTGGCAGTCTGAGTTTGTCAAGATATTGTTACCCCTTAAGAGCTTGAAAATTGAGGATATAGCTGAAAAAAACCCTCCACATTAGAATGTTTGTTTAGCACCTACTTTGCTTCCTAACAGAGGCTAATACTATCTTCCATAAAAAAAGTTAACACACAGCAATAAGGCTAGAAAGAGGAATAAAAGCTTGTGACAGTTATTCAGGACTGTAGCTCAGATAAATAAACAAGACCAAAAAAACCCCAAAACAAAACTTCGTTCTACCCATTTCACCAGTTTTGTTCCACTACAAAGTCAGAGAACATAATCCCATCCCAAGAAGTAGCAGCAGAGACAGTGCCTCAGAACTTAACCCAAGCGTTATTTACTTTCATATTTAAGGAGACAGCCATATCAAATTTGACCCAATTCAATAAGATTTTACAAATTAAAGAACTGCAAGTATCTCTCTGAATTCTAATGTATTTTTTTCCTCGTGGGCAACCTTTAAACATTCCTACAAAGATACTGCAATGCTACACAATGAAAAGCTGAAGTTCAAGCAACAGAGTAGGACTCAAATGAAAGTCCTACAGCCGTGGCACGACCACCAAAACACTGAACAATATAAAAAAAAACCTTGAAAATCAAGGATTCACAGAAAACTATTTCACTATTTTTTTGTTAAAATGTTACTAATAATCAGGGCAACCTTAAAGAAAAAAAGACTAAAAAAAGTGTATCATGTTAACCCAGTCTTATTTCTGTGGCTAACTCTGTACTTGGGACCAGTGTAGACACAGGCAAGTTACCTTTCTACCGCACCAACAGAGCTGCAAGCTTCACTGAGCACAGGCTATAAAACCCAGCTCCCTATTACAGCTGTAAATCTATAGCCAGAGAGATCATGACACCTCCTCTGCTTCTGTAGCCACACTGATAACAGTACACGACCTCCACGTGAACAAAACCCACAACCGTGACTATAGGTGAGATATATAGCACAAGTAACCACCTAAAGCAAAACTAGGCATAATTAAATAACTACCTCTTACTGATGTCCCCTTAATGCTGAAGAGGGAAACACAGTTATGAAAAAATAATATTAAGCATATGATTCATTTCTACTAACCTTAACAGACAAACATTATATATTTAGTTTAGGTCTGTCATTGAGACAGATGCTCTCTACAGTCAGTGGAGAGAGGCACCTTCAGAACGTGAATAATCCCATTATAAAATACCTGTTCAAGATAAACAGAACAAATTGCATTCTGGAAGTGCAGAGCTGGTCTCAAGTATAGAAGGAGCTTAAATACCTAAGCTACAAGCCTAATAAGAGAAACTTCAAACTTTAAAGCAGTAGACGAAGTAGAAAAAAAACTTAAATCCTTAATCAAGAATAAAAACTCCGCATAGTTGCTGTGTCTTAGGTAATCCCTTTGGTCGTGTTTGTACTTGAATCAAAATAGCATCTTAAGGGTTGGGCTGGCTTGGTAATCCTGCAACAGATAAATCCATTAACAAGGTGCTAACGTAACAAATGTCTTGCAACCCCAGTGAGTGTTTTGCAGACTCGGTGAGTGCCTACCAAGAAGCGAACACGCTGCCAACACAAAGGCAGTAAACGCAGAACCTCGGCTTTAGGTATTCTGGTTTCTCTTCCAATAGCCTAACTGATATGCTCAGATGGTAACACCCAAGCATGAATAACAGCTTAAGTCATCTTCACGATAAATAGGAGTGGCAGGGAAGATTTTCAAAGTGATGGTGCAGACAGTGAAGACTATCATTCTGTATTCTTCCTGGTTTTTCAATTTGCCTTCAGCTGTTAAGGCAGATAAAAGTTTCAAGCCTCTAAAAGCACAGCACAATTTCTATAAAAGGAAAATCCTCAAGAGTACTATAACGTCATGGAAGAAGCACTCTTACATATTTTATTTATGCATTTATTTTAAAGTGTGTGTATGTATATATATGCTCAAACTAAAAAAGCATGTAAACATATATATATTTATATGATGTTATACGGTATATTCACAAATACCCAAAAATCAACCACTTTATAGACTTCTAAGAATGCACCTTGTACGATAAAGGCAAAAAATCACAGAAGGCTTTCCAGCCACAGCTGTGACAACTGAAGTGTCTGAGCTAAGTCATGACCTTAAATAAAAAAAAAAAAGCACATGCAGCAGAACCCATATGATCCTTTAGCACTATCACGCCAAGCAGCAGTGGTGGCAGTGACCTCTGTCTCATCAGACACGCTTCTGGAACACACTCATGATGCAAGCAGAAATATATTTAGTACGTACAGACAGAAAACCTCAAATCAATTCTCAGTTCCTTCTTTAAGGTTAAAGCTGCACCCTTCTAACGTAACTTTTTTGAAAGCAGCATGATGAGCACATGAAACTGTATAATTTGGTGACCCTTAGCACACTTTTTCCCCCGTAAGAAAAACCCTAGAGAATTCTACATTAGAAATCATTGTCCATAGCAACCCCCATGCTGAGACAGGATACCAGGTGCCTAAAATTCAGAAGATCACATCAGATGGGTGATGTCTGAAAGAGCAATCTGATGCCTGCAATTCCTGAGGTACCTGTCTTTACACTGGTGAAGTTCCCTAGGTGGTTCATACCCTGCCAGTGAGCGTGCTTGCAAATGCTGTCGTTCTGAATAAGCCGAGGGGGTTTTTTTTTTGCGCCCAAGGCTGGCCCTCGTTCACAAATTAGGTATTCCTATATCTAAGGAAAGGTGAAATTTGGTAGGCATGAAAGGAATATGTCTGACATACACTAGCTTTCCCAAGAGAAACCAGCTGCTGTGCAGGAACACGTAGGACTCCTGGAGCCTAGAGGAGAGGCAGCGAGGGCACGCCTGACTCATTTGCCACCGCTGAAGTCACTCATGAGGCTGAGCGTCTGCAGTCAGTAAGACAACGAGCCATGGCCCGTCCTAAGGCCTTGAGGGCAAGCGGCAAAGCAGGGATTGCATCCACACAGCTAACCTTTCTCCGCTTCTAATCCATACCAGCAGTTGAAAATAGTCCCCGAGCTGCATCATGCCCCAAATCTTGCCTGGGCATTGTCCAGAGGAGTGCTGGCAAATGCGAAAACGTGCCAGGGAACACATTGCCAGTGGAACACCGATGACTGTGGGGCGATATCCAAGCCCAAACTATTGTCCCTTTGAGGCCTGTAGTACAGACACAGCCCCAATACTCAGTCCTTGCTGACTGGCCTTACTTGGCTGCCTATGAACAAGGTTTTAGAGGCATTCTTCTAATACAACAGTAAACGATTTATCCAGTAACCTATTGTATAAAATGTTGACAGTACGACCATTCCTACTTATTCCAGTTTTAAAAGGAATGACTTAAGACATCGAAATCAAAGACAGGACTTCAAACTGCTTGTAGACACCTACCTCTAGAAGAGGTGTAGTACTTCAGACATAAACCTAACAGAAAACACTACTGAGAAGGATACATACCACAAGAAAAATATACTAACTCCCATTCCTAGATGGCCCAATTCCTCCTTTCAAGGAGCACATAAACCTAATTTGAAATTGTATGCTGCATCCAAGGAAACAGGCACTGAGCACTCAAGTATGGTGAGCTCCACAATGACTGTGTCCTTGGACAATCAAAGACTAAGAGGCTGCACAGTTAAGCCTGTACTATCCCAAAGTACTAAGAAGTACTTGCTTACCTGTAACTTCCTGCAACTTCATCCTGAGCTGAATTTGTCTAACACTTTTTAAGCAAATCTTACACATACCTATTTAATACTTTTTTCCTTATGGCACAATTGAAGTAGGTCTGCTGTTATTCCAGCTCAGTAAATTTGTCATATTAATGCAATAATACATATTCTTTGGGAATATACGGTTTTCCTCAGGAAGGCATTTCTGCCACAATGAGCTGCGTAATTTAAAACCAACAGAAGTGTGTGGTGTGGGATGAGGTGTCCAAGTATAAACATTAACTACATAGTTGACAAATACTTATTGCAAACATTGAGTTATGTTAAATCAACAGTACGTGAAAAAACAGTACTGTACATTTCATTGCAAATGTTAAATTGACAACAGAAACCAGCAGAAGACGGAGCTGATAAAGGAGAAGCATTATGGAGCACAGTTTAGGTGATGCTACATGGAAGAAGTTGTAAATAAAGCAAAGCACACTTGCCTACTTCTGATCATATTTTAAATATTAAGAGAAGTAACCCTGTAGAGCCATCTTTATCTTTCATCAGCCATTAAAACTCCAAACCACATTACGCCTCTAAATCACACCACCTATCAATACTGGTGCTCCTTCTTTCTTCGAAAAATACAAACAGCAATTAGGATAGCAAGTGTTAAATAGCAATACAGCCAAAGGCTGCAGTGTCAACAGCTTCGGTTCAACTTCTCTTTGTGCCACCCACATAAACAAACACCAAAAAAAAAATCCAGTTGAAGCTAGCAGACCAAATCAGAGTGCAGTTGAACTCCCTTTAGCCTGCCACAGTGCACCTCCCCATTCTGGGCCGTTGTGGGGTTGTAGAAGGTGACACAGCTGCCTCTCATCCCTGTTAACAGCAAAAGCTACCACATAACTTTTTAAAACCGCAGTCCTACAAGGAATACCCCTTGGACTCCTAGTGCTCATGTGGACAAGTTAACAACAGACCACTTTACCCTCTTGTAGAGCTAACCAGGAAAGCAATACTGTGCTTCTTTCTCTAACCTGCCTTGCTGGGCTGGCATAAATTACTTTATCTTTGCACAAGGTTGTGGTTGGTCTGCAACTCCAGCGCAGAAGAACAAGACCCTTCCACTACCCCAGTACTGGGCAGCTGAAGCATGATGGAGCAGAAGGCCTTCGTGCATCTCATCTCTGGCCCACCAAAGGCTGGCTTGCAGAAGAAGTATTTTGTAACGCGGTCAAAACTATTTTAAGCATACCAAATGTAATGATTTAAAACATCCATACGCTCCACACTCTTCACTTACTGTACATGTGAAAAGGCATTTGCAAGAAACGCATTCTCTAAGCAGCAGTATGAAAGAAATCTAATACTTTGCTTGTAATTTCAGTTCCCTTGATCTAAAGTTACAAAATTGAGATAGTGGCCAAAATACTGTAGTGAGATGAAGCACAAACATTCTACAGTAAAGAAAAAATATGGCATGGTGTATTTCTACTTTGTCAATAAAAATTATGAAGCGTTATTAACATATTCTAAACTGATCTCCACATAATCTGCATCTGGAAGCATCATAACCTCACTGGTAAATCATATTTGAGTAGATAAATGAGGCTTCTCCCTTTAGGGTTCAATAAAGATTTAAGAAAAAGGAAGTACTTTCCATATTATTTAGTCAGTATGGACACTTGCCCCTTTTCAAAATGAAAAGCTATTGAGAAGAACCTTTAACTTTTTTCCACCCTTTATTTCCTCTGGCTATGCTTTTTTATTAAAAGAAAGGATGACCGAGAAAAGTTTAATCTCCTTCCTAAAGTACAGATGACTAAATCACTAGCTATGCAAAGGCAATAAACATATTCACAATGACTAACAAAGGAGTGATATATTATCTTCAGACACCAGTAAGAAACAGAATCCTTCACATTCATCCGATACAGCTTCCAAAGTCAGATAAAGGTCAGATGCACTTAAGATTTTTCTCTTCGGGGAAATTATGCAAGGCGTTTTTCCTCACAAAAGCTCTGTGACGAGTAAAACTACAATAAATTCAAGCTATTCTGTATTCAATTGCTCAGCCCCTTCAAACCTCATGTTGAAGTCCTACTTCCTAAAGCGGTCCAGAGAATGAGGAAAGACTGGATACAGAACTGACTTTCCAAGGAGCAGATAAGCAGCCTTGTAATGAAATGTACTACCTGTGGGGGAAGGTAAGGACTAAACAAAAATACATGGCAAATAATTGGGGGAATCAGAGTTGCATTATGCAAATATTAGTAAATAAAAGTATTTCAGATGTTTCTATTCTTATTTACCAAGCTAGAATTTTTTTGCATAAGCTTTACTCATTCCATGCTTTTCTTCTTCTTCATTTAACACTTTTTGAAAAATACACATTCTCTAACCATATTAGGAAACTTGAACCTTCTTGAGATTCCATCTTTTTTGGATTATCAGGTAATTTATTTAAAATTATCCCAAAGCAATCACTTATGATGAAATATTCTTTCTGACAAAGGAGAAGTCATCTTCTCTCCTCCTTTACCGAGTGTTTGGAGGTAAGAGATATTTACTGGTATGAACTACACTTTTCTAATTGCCTACCTCTTCTTGGGGGAATTACTAATTAAGCAGACACTTTGTAAACACTATACATGGTTACATGGAGAAAATATCCAGGTAATGAACTGCAGAAGAATGTGGTAAACACCCCTCCTTCCTTCACTAGCTGAACCCTTCTGGGACACCTGACCTCAACAGCCTTGCAAGTCAGCCATGGAACCATTTTCTTCTGTTGCTAATAAGTTACACTTTTCAGACTAAATCAGCCAATATTTAAATGTGAGGCATGGGTGGATTTTCTGCACTAGAGGACTCATGGCTTTGCATTTCTATCTGCAGCCTTACGATGTATGGGCCTCAGGTCCTTCCCTTCCCTACAGTCACCCAGAGACTCAGAAAGACATTTTAGCATAACATTTCACTCCTCCTCGTCTCCTGAGCCACCACTATGCAGTCTGCTGCTTACAACTTGCAGCCTTTCCCCTCTGGGCAGCTGGAGGAGGCAATGGGGGCCAGAGCAGGATCAGAGGGTGCCTGCACCCAGGCTCCAACTGCCCGTAGCCGGCTGCCACAGCTTCCCTCAGCTTTTGAGGTAACCTGGCTGTGTCCTCGAGTGACAACGGGAGCCCGTACGCTGTCCAGGGCTTGGGGGCATCCAGGTGAGTCATGACACACGAGTCAATGAAGCAGAAGGGCCCTTGGATACGTGTACTGCTCATTTCTTTTTAGCCCCTCCACTGTGCTCCACTCTACATATCTTACTGGCACTAGATGATCATTGTAGGTCCCTTCTAACTCAACTATTCTGTTAACATTCAAAATCAGCTACATAAGCCACCCCAACACAGTATCAAACATATACCTCTGGCCACTCAAGAAGATAGATTCAATAAAATGCATCCAAACAGAGCACTCTGGAAACCTGAAATAACCCTCTGCTTACTGCTGACATTATAATTTGTTTCACAAAAGCCTGCAACTACACCTGTAATTTTTGAAAACACACTGCTTTGCATCTTCCAGTCTGAAAAGCCAAATCCAAATCAGATTATCTGCATGAGGTGCCTGAATTACTGGGTAGAAAACTGGTAGATATGTCTTACTGCTGGCCAGTAAACTGACTTCAAACCAGTCTATGGAAGGTAGCAAGAGCCACTTTTTGCTTGTAGAGTCAAACTTGGGTATCTGCACCTCTGCCTTTTGTCCTCCGAATGCCACAAGTCTCAAATAAGCACTTTCTGTATGCCTGCAAGCTTCTTAAAATACTTCCTGGATACACAAGAATTGGCTCCCCCAGCAGAGAGGTGACCTTCATAACAGGGCATATTCAGGGAGCTACACGCGCCCATTGACAGTCAGCAAGGAAAAGTGAGTGGCCAGGGCTGGTTGGTACAAGCCTGCCCACCAGATTCAGCTTGAAACATGGCAATTGCTTCCATACAACCCTGAGGCCAGCACGCTTCTCCTGAGCTAGAAAAACCTAAACATGGATGGGGCTCTTGCTGCTCAGGCACAACAGTGCCTCTTGAATCCAGCAGTGTAACCCCATGGCCTGGTAAAGTATCACCCATACTAGAAAATTGTTAACTCTTCACTCTGAAGTCATACACAAACCAAACACAGATTACCCTGAAAAGAAAACCTGCTTCATGATTAAACTATCCCGTTAGCTATGGCATACAGTATTTTTTAAACATCCCAAAATTATAAGATATGAGATGGGTTCTTAAACGGTTGCTAGATGTCTCTCTGGTCAAAATTATCAGTCTTTATAGTCTCCTGTTTTGTGGCATTAATAGCATATTTTTGGCTTATAAGTAACACACAAGAAACAATGTTTGATTTAATGAAATCCAGCCTAAAAAAACAACCCCATCTCCTAGCATTTTATTTTAATGGCATCCAAAAATACCAAAGTGAGTGAAGCGCAAAGGACAATGCGAATCAACATTTTAAGTACTATTAACAAACATACCAGATGCACAGAACTAAGGCCCTATTGCCAAGTGGGAATAGCAACTGGATAAAAATTAACTTACAAATAAAAACATAGAATTTATTGCCTGTCTTTGGCACCAAAATAGTTTAAGGGTATTACCCTTATGATTCATGCCAGACTAGTAAAATGATGTTGGCTTACAATCACATAAATCAGCAGAGCTATGTCAACTTCTTCTTATACACCCCTTTTATTCAAAGCCTGAAGACATGCCAAAACTAATCTTGTTTTGCTCTTGTAATTTATTTTGCTAGAAATAAATCTCAGCAAGACCACAACTTATTTTACAGTGTTGGATGTGATTTCCTTTTTTTAGATATGCACATTATACAAGGACAAATACTACTTTAAAGTATTACTTACAGATTGCCAAGCAAGAGACTCCATAATTCGATGCTCACAGCGTTCTAGATGCTTTATCATTTCCCTCGTTAGGCTTGGCTCCGCTTTAATAAAGCTTTCAATCACCTTGTAGAAGTCAAAAGATTTTAAATCAAATACGTTGAGAATCCATGGGAAAGACAAGTCTGTTTCAGCACTGGTACCATCACTCTGTGAAGCATTTCCTGCAGGGAAGACAGACTAGTATTATCAAGAGTACTACATCCTTTCACTTCTTACATTTTTTCCTTTTTGTATTTCTTGAACCATTGCTAGTTCAGAAACTTCTCTGAGCACTTTTTTTTTTTTTTTTGCTATTTACTGTATTTTATATATTAGAACAAATGGCAATAATTATCAATAAATAACAATGCTATTTAGCACTTTAGATACAACTTACTGCCATATGTAGCCATGACAACCTCAACAGCACATGCCAGCAGAGATGTGTGGAAGACGTTATCGTTCAGAAGTTTGCTAAGGAAAAAGAAAGTTATTAATACTTGTCCTAACACTAAAATAGCAAACTTTAATAGCAAGTTAGGGGCACATACCTGAAATTCTGCACCGAAAGGCGCTCTTCCTCCTGAAACATATAAATCAAACCAAAATTGTGACTATTCTTAGTATTTGTAAACACAATGCCAGTACTAAGCTACCAGTACTAAACTTACCGACTTTAGCATAGACTCCATTACTCTGTAATATAGACGTACTCCAAGCTTATATCTCTGTTAAAAAAGAAGAAATTCAAGAATATAACAAGAAGTTTTAACAGACTACAACAGGTAGACTCTCATGTTTTAATGATTCAGGACATTTCTGTTTTTTGGAAAATATACTAACTAAATGTATTTTGCTCAGCAATTTCCCCATTCTTCATGAAAGTATTTCCAGCATATTTCCACCTAGTTCCTATTGCTCCTTATATATTAAGAGCAATTTGTTGAATACTATCTTTGCAGAGCTTTAGAAAAAAATACAGGTCCATTCCTCACATTGAAAAGAATATTGTTACTTTTTACCATTGCTGATCTGCACTGAAGGACAGTCAAAAAGTCAGGTCTCACATTAGCTAGTACCAACAGAGTTCAAATGAGTAATACTAGAACAAAATGCTAGTTACCTGTGAGCCAATTTCAGCACAGCCCTGTCCAACAGCTTCAGCAAATTTCTTTTTGAAGATGTGGTCAAGAGTTTCCACTCTTTTCAGGATACTATCCTTTGGGTTCACTGTGCAATTCTAATAAAGTACAGAAAGGAGGGCAAGGGAAGGAAAGGACATTTTACTTCAAAAACATTTTAATGACTTAATCACATTAGTCCTGCTTCACTTTGTAACATCTCTCAATCAGCTCATTAGTATAAATAAAAGTGGAGTATTTAAAAAAGACAGAAACATTGTATCTGTTCAACAATTTGCAGTAACTACAACTTCATGTCTTAGATGCAACTAGCTGCAACTAACCCAACTAATATGTGAGCAGTGTCACCAATGTTAATATCTTTAAAGTTAGAAATATGATTAAGTTGCTCAATGTGGACACAAGAAATCCTCTGTGAGTACATCCTCCTTGTCTTCTTTGTCTCTCTTTTATATCCCTTTCTTTTTCCATCTGATATGTAGATAAACAAACCTTAATATTTAGTGCAGTAACAAAAATATTTAAGACCTTATCAGGTTTCAGTACACATCAGTTAGATAGAAGTGCTCTCAAACGATTAATTACGTTTAAACCATCCCAATTAAAATGTACTTCTTAAAAAATGGTTGTTGATAAAGGAGTTCCCAAAACGTGTGTGTCAGATCTCCATATGTACATTTTACTTCAGTGATAATTCCAAGAAACCTTCACAAATCTTCCCTCCAGTCACTTACATTGAAATACATTATGAGAGTATCAGACGGTTTATCAGGTGTCGAGTTTAAAATCATCATCAGTTGCTGAATGTTATTCATTGCAGCTCTGGAAAATACAATAAAATGTATAATAAACATTAAGGTTGGCTTGACAGTTTCTGGAAACTGAACATAAAAAAATAATTAGGATTTTAGTTCTTAACTTAGTTATCAAACAACCTGCTGGGAAAAAACGTTGTCCTGTGTTAACCATTGTGAATTTTAATAATCTAATTAATCTAATCTTCTCATTATTACAATGATTATAATCCATAAGTAAACAACCAAAAGAACATAAATTGAGTAATAAACATTAACAAGCACTTCAAAAAGCAATAAAATGGTGGAATTGCAATCCTTGTATGTGAAAGTAGTCAGTTATATCAAGCAACTCCCTAACAAAAAACCACTCTTGCTATTGTACAAAAATAATACAAACGACTGGTAAATGAAGACAGCTTTTACGTTTTAAGTCACCTGTTCACAATGTAGTAAGAAAGTTGTATTAAAGTATCCTTGTATGTGAAAGTAGTCAGTTATATCAAGCAACTCCCAAACAAAAAACCACTCTTGCTATTGTACAAAAATAATACAAACGACTGGTAAATGAAGACAGCTTCCACGTTTTAAGTCACCTGTTCACAATGTAGTAAGAAAGTTGTATTAAAGTACAACAGTCACAAGAAAATACAGCCTTCTTAACGTAGAAGCTTTGAAAAACCCACATTTTTCAGAGGCAGAGCTGTCAACGTTCCTATTGGCAATGGCATGAAAATAAAGCCTTCTCCCTCCCTGGATCTGAACCCAAAAGTCATATTAAAACTTAAATTCTTATTTTAATTCCAATTCCTTCTATTTCCAATAGAAAAGCTAAAACTTCTGTAATCCTTATTCTACCTGCTGTATCCATAGCTAGGTTAGAAAATCTTAGATATAAAATCCTTTTAAGTATTATGGGTGTGGGAAGGGACGTGGACATTAAAGAGATTTTTCAGCGTTTCCAAGAAATACAAACAATATCTTCTTAAAAAAAAAAAAAAAAAAGTAGAACAAAATTCTTTATTGTCTTGACGAAAAGTAGATAAAAAACACGAATAACACTTTATTAACTTGGGACAAGTCCTGTTTAATATATTCGTCCACGTCAGAGACGGCGGGATCGAGTGCGCCCTCAGCCAGTTTGCAGATGGCTCCAGGCTGAGTGGTGCGGTTGACACGCCTGAGGATCCCATCCAGCGGGACCAGTACAAGCGCCAGCAGTGGGCCGACGCGAACCTCGTGAGGGTCAAACAAGTACAAGTGCAAGGTCCCTGGTCCCCGAATCAGGGCAACCCCCGGTATCAACACAGGAACTGAGAGCAGCCCTGCGGAGGGGGACTTGGGGGATACTGGCGGGTGAAAAGCTGGACACGAGCCGGCAACGTGCGCTCGCAGCCCAGAAAGCCAAGCGTGTCCTGGGCTGCATCAAGAAGTGAGGCCGGCAGGTCGAGGGAGGGCATCCTCCCCCCTCTGCTCTGCTCTGGGGAGATCTCGCCTGGAAAACCGCGTCCAGATCTGAATTTCCCAGTCCAGGAAAGACCTGGACCTGTTGGAGTAGGTCCAGAGGAGGGCCACAAAAACCATCGGCGGGCTGGAACACTTTCCCTGTGAGGCCAGGCTGAGAGGGTTGGGGTTCAGCCTGGCGAAGAGAAGGCTCCGGGGAAGCCTTATTGCAGCCTTTCGCTACTGAAAGGGGGCTTACAAGAAAGACAGGGACAAAGATTTTAGCAAGGCCTGTTGTGATAGGACAAGGGGTAATGGTTTTAAACTAAACGAGGGCAGATTTAGACTGGATGTAAGGAAGAAACTTTCCCAATGAGGGTGCTGAAACACTGGAACAGGCTGCCCAGAGAGGTGGTAGATGCCCCATTCCTGGAAACATTCAAGGTCAGGTTGGACGGGGCTCTGAGCAACCTGATCTAGTTGAAGATGTCCCTGCCCATTGCAGGGGGCTGGAACTAGATGGCCTTTAAAGGTCCCTTCCAACCCAAACTATCCTATGAACTTGAATATACTGAAGTATTGAAGTATGCCTCCATGTATGATCTTATTTGCATTATTTTACAGGTACAGAGTAAAGTAAAACCAAAAAATACTGACATCAAAACTCTTCGTATCGCTACTCAATGCCTACAAATTTTATTGCTAAAACCAGATTCAAAACTACAAGTAATATCCATTGATTCATATCAAATGCCTTAACATAGAAAACTACTAAAGCTAACTGCAGTAACAACAGTTATTTCAGAAAAGCTGTAATAATTTAAAGAATTAAGAATATGCTTTAGCCAAGTGCACAGGATCCTGTTTATTCCACAGTTAAATGCCTTGTTAGGGTGAATGCGTATCTCTCTGAAGAAAGCATTTTTCAGTTTCTCTTCTAGAAATGAAATCCTGATGACAAACATTTTTCTGAGTTTCAGAAAGATCATTATTTTAAGATACCAGAACATGACCGTTTCTCAAATAGCATGTATTATCCAGAAGGTGATTGTAATATCTATAGTTGGAAAAATAAGAACAGTAATGATCTTGTCATACAGGACAAGAAGATTACACACAGAACTAATAATATATCTGTATATCCATAAGCACTAATGTATCCTGGCTTTTTTTAAAACGTATTTCAAGGTGTGTATTAAGCAATAGCATTAAGTTTCTATTCTTTTAGAAAGGTTAGTATAATAATTTCTCTCCTAACATGTAAGAAACAGTTTGCTTCTTCCAGTAGTATTGTTACTTTCTGATTTTTTCTCATTATGTTTTTTGGTTGCTTGTTTGTTTTAAATTTCTGTGCTATTTAACCTCAGTTTGGCTCATATCACTCAGAAAATAAGTAGAGAAAGAAGAAAAATATGTTCAGTCACTACAACTGCAGGAGTGCGAAGATGCATTTTTCTTTGATCTACTTTTTAGACGGTTTTGGTAGAAGTGATTTTACCAACACTCTGCTAGTGATGAGGAAAAGCACAAGGACAATGGAAAACACGAAAACACACAACCCATTCTCACTATGCTCT
The DNA here is from genome assembly GCF_018691265.1 of Tyto alba. Classification (NCBI taxonomy): domain Eukaryota; kingdom Metazoa; phylum Chordata; class Aves; order Strigiformes; family Tytonidae; genus Tyto; species Tyto alba. Next base: position 3,112,316 of record NW_024881321.1, read on the forward strand.
GAACTATTACTTAGACCCAATGTATCTACTGCTTTCTGTATAAATGACCAGACACAAATCCTCTCATGAAAATTATTCGACCCTCACCAATTTCAGGGGGCTTTAGAGCAGATCCTAAGTGTCTAGGTCCAGAAATAAGATATTATAAGATGATTCAAACTAGTAAGTCTGGTGCTTTCAACATAATCTATAAGGGGTTCTACCTAATGCAGGGAGAGTTAGATACACCTTCCACTTTACGCTCTTGATCAAAGTTTTACTGCCATCTAGTGACAGTTCTGTGGCTTGATGAAAAACAGTTACTACAGCCCAAATAAGTCACTGCTAGTAAATGAGCCTTCACTTGGACTGTCTTAAATGGCATGTTTTCGAAACCTCAGAGAAGATCCCAAGTGTGGATGGAGAGAATCTAAATATCTCATTAGACACCCTCTCAAGATCAGAGTTGGTTTAGCACATTTTAAATATTTAGCAATGCGGAAAATTGGTGCTCCTGGACTTTCTTAGTAAGACTTGCATGTTAAGAACTTTAACGAAGCATCTTTCACAGTGTTGGCGGGCTTTTCAAATGCGCATATAACTGAAAACTGACAATAACAAACTATCTGTATTTGTCAAGAACAGGATTTGTTCTCAATCACCTTCTTGTTAAATACACTGCATGTTACAGATAGACCAGTTCCTGATACCGCACATTCAGTCCGGGAACCAAAAGGCAAACTTTTGCCTTTATGGCTAAAAAAGCATCACTGGCAGTTACAGATTTGAAGCATAAGATTAAAAGGTACCACTAAGGCAATCAAATAAAACCTTTTGCTGTCACAGGCAATTAAAAGTTCTTTCATATACTGATCAATATCTATCTCAACTGCATGCCTCCTTTTATAGTATTTATGAAGAAGCTTTTCAGAATCTTACTGCTCTGTTGGCTAGAAAACAATTAGTTTCTGCGTATGGCATTTAGTAGATTTATACTGGATGCAAAAGCCCAGACTCTAATTCATTCTTCCACAAGCATATAAACACTGCAGAGTATTTTTAATAAAAATGGTTTTACTTATTTGAAAAAACTGAAGTAATAATTAAGGGTACAATATTTTAACTTCTCTCATCTCTACAGCATGCTATAATGAAAGGCATTTATACAGCAAGCATGGAACAAGAACATCTGATTTTATTAAACCTGACAACTTAAGAATGACTGCCTGCATGAACACTTCTCTGTTTGCCCACACAGGACATGGCATTGCAGTGACACAGTTGGCTGGTTCTTGAGTGTCCAGGAATTTCTAAGCACCATCAGCTGAAACCATAGTGATTTTGACAAAAAATGATGTAGCATAAGGGAAAAATGGTACATGCAAATCTCCTTTCCTTTGGTTAACTGAATTAAAGCTTGCAGTTTTTCTGCATTTGATTGTAGGTGAAAATCTCCAATACCTCATTTCTACTGTGTCTGTCCATTTTCCCAAAAGAACAAAATATGTTGGCACTCTGAAATGTTCATCCTTTCCAATACAGGAAAAAAAAACTGTTGCTACTCCAAAATGTTAATCTTCTCATACAGAAAAAAACAATACTAAGAAGAACAAGATAAGATCATGGAAGAAGAAATGTGCGTACATATACAATTTGGTATCAGGAAAGGAAGCCAGAAGACACAGAGGAAGAGAAAAGATGGGAAAGGAAGATAGAAGTATAGCAGACATAAGTTACTGGAAGTATAAAGTTACATTCACGTAAGAACTAATACAGTGATTTATTTTACAGACATCTTGCACTTCTTAAGATAACTCAATAAAAAGCTTTTTCTGTTTTCCAACGACCTCACCAGGAACTGAGGGCACTCAGCACCCCTCAGTACATGTTTACTGCTCATTAGTGACCAGAACTACAGTCTGTTTATTGAAAACCAAAACAGTTGCTTTAAAATTGAAACAGCTACTCTAAAGATGAACATTTCTAGTTAGGATATTAAACAAAAGAACACAGCTTAAAACTCATACCGAACAGGAGTCTGTGGAAGTATAAGATTAAGCTCTTCATCTGGATTGTTTTTTAGTGGTGTCCTCTCCAACTGTGAGCTACAGAAATGGAAAACAAACTTATGAAGTACTAACGTAATTCAAAAAATAATGTTTTCTATACTCATTAATCTGCAGAAAAAAACCCTGTGGAACACATTTTTAGAAGATCTAGACATCCAATTACTCCAGTTGTTAGAACAATGTAATTTAAATTCCCAAGTATATCTGCTTTGAGCAGGATGTTGGACTAGACCTCCAAAGTTCCCCTCCAACTTCATTTTTTTTCTAAAATTCTATTCATAGCAACTTCATTTATACATACAGCTGGTATTAGCTCCATTTTAATCCCATTTTAAAACTAAGCATTTTTCTAGCATAAAATCACACTCACACTGTGATCTTATATTAGGTAAAGTTATGGAAATGTTGAATTGCCAGGGACCGCCGGAATTTAAGAGCATGACTAGAAGAATTCAAATACATCTGTATTACTGAACAGCACCAGGGAGTGTGCCCGGGCACTGATATTCACCTGTTCATTCTGCAAAACCATCCGTGGCGTAGTTCTGTCCCATGCAAACTACCATTCCCCAAACAATTTGTGGGTACAGAAGTCAGAATGGCCTGAGGACCACTCCCAGCAGGCAGCTTCCAAATGCCACCGGCCGGTTTTAGGAAGGAGGGGGACAGTGAGAACCCAAGCCATTCCACGCAAGCTGGCCCCAGAGCCGTAACACTGCCTTGGGCATATCTAGCATGACGTGATCTTGGCCTCCTCCTCATGATTCCTCAGCTTCCCCCAGACAACAGGGGCTTGCACAGAGCAAGAATTACAGGAGAGCTTCCAAATCACTTTAGGTAGAGTCACAGTCATATGTTTCTAATTATTTGAGCTATAATGTAAAGCAAGGCTGGGGTTGCCAGAAATATCTTAGCTGAACTGCAAATCTAGGAGATCAACAGGATACAGAGATCTCCTTTTAGAACACACAGCAGGGGGACAAAGGGAGAAATCAACACAAGTTCACATTTTCTATTCTAAAATTGAATTAGTAAATGGAAATATTACCGTGCTATGATATCAGGCTGTAGAGTTTCATCATGATCCAGAAATAATCTTGCATCTATATCTTTGTTGTTGAGATAGAGCTCATCATACTGTTTTGAGAGAACCTCAACCTCAAAAAACATTGAAAAAAACTTTATAGGAACAAGTTTGACAATTTACTGAATAATATAAGCCAATCCTACCTCATGAACACAATGTTAAAATGCTAAGAGAATGACCTTGGAGATTACAAAGTCACTTCTCACACAAATAGTTGAAACATACCCAGAGGAAAATTATCATTCCCACATGCAAAGATAATCTTTTAGAAGAGAAAATCCAAGATCATGAGACTTTTTTGAAGAAATGTAGGTATTGACTCTGTAAAAGAGCTAAAAATTGCTACAGTGGGAGACACAGACCTGCAAGCCAAACTAATGCTTCCAGGCTTTGAAATCTTTCCTTGCAGAAGAAAAAAGTGTCTCTAAGAGCAGGAAATGTAGCATGAGTGTCTTTAGAATAGCTGCCAAAGAATTCACTAGGTGCCTGTTTGGTGCTGGTTTGGAGATGAAGGCCAAGACCCAAATTCAAACCCTCTTGTTCTGAGTGTAAGAAGAATTTCCCCATTCCACATTAGTATTTGTAGCGGTATAGTTTTCAAGAGACAGGCCGTTACTTCATATCCACTTTCTTGTTTCTTAAATTACTGTTAAAAGTTTTTCAGTTGATTACATCCCATACCAATATGACCATTTTGCATGGAAAAGTTTGTTGCTGGTTTTTGTTGTTCAGTTGGTTTGTTTGTTCTTGTTTGGGGTTTTTTTTGGTTTGTGTTTTTGGGGTTTTTTTTGGTTTTTTTTTTATTTTGAGTGACTAACTGGAAGTCTGAAATTTTTCTATCAGGGCCAAAGACTAGCCTCAACTTCAAATCTGCTGCTGTGCTCCTGCAGAAGTAGGTAGGCACCTCAATTATATGTTTCTTGAGCCTTTAAACATACTAAATGAGGCTGTGCTCTAGCAAACTCCTGCTATAAAAACAGACAACAGTGTATATGAACCTAAATTAGTCCCCTCCCAGTCCCAAAAACAAGCAAGTTGCAAATACCTCCTACACAGCTTTGCTCCTCAACCTCTTCTTTTACCGTGGCCAAATCAATTTGCTCCAAACAGATCTCATGGTTAAAATTTTGAGATTAGGACTATTAAATCAATTATTATCTTTAGATTCCTATTATCATTTTACTTGTTTCATTTTAAAAGTTCCTTTCACTTTTCGTTATCTTCCTAAAGGCTTATGTGTCCTTTTTGTCTAAATATTTCAGTATTTCATAAACTTCTAGAAACTTCAGATTCTCACTGAAAAAAACAGCAGCTCTTAAACAAAATGACTGTATTGGGCTAAACAGGAAAAAACCTTCAGCCAAAAGTAAGAGTTCTGAATCAATCTATTCATCAGTTCATAAATCCTGACCATCAAACACACAGTGAAGACACATGAAATGCCAACATTAAGCCTCATAAAGTTTTTCTTGTTTTGGAAACAACATTAAAATTTATCAAAAACTCAGTGGTTTTTAATGAAAATGAAAGTCAATTTATATGTCCCATATTATTAGCTATTGTACTGATGATCTCAGCTATGACTCATGGTTAGTTGGATTACCTATATGAACTGACTACCTCTGACATACAGCTGTAACTTTCTGCTTTGTTTTAGAACATCCCCTCAAGCACTCGAGTTTCAGGAGCAAGGACTGTGTGACTGGATTTTTCTTCAAATGCATCATTTTATACATTTTTCACCAGCAGAGTCTTAGACTGATAATTCTGATACTATGCCTAAATTAAGGAGCCTTGGATAAGAACCCTCATAGATTTGAGAATAAGCTGTATAATGACCTTTGCCTGTAAATTCATACAGGGTTTCCCAGCTACATATATCCACACACTAAAAGTCTAAACAGACTGCTGATACCCTGAAATTCATTTTGGAAGAGATGAAGATCTTTAGTGGGTCTTGTATTTTGTCCCCCACCCAGCACACTATGAAACTGAACAGAACATATACTTGGCTGAATCTTGCAGACCTTCAGTTTGATAAGGTTCAGAGATACTTATTTTCAGGTTACAACACCTACTGCTGACACAAAACTAAACCTACTCTTTTAAAAATGATGGATGTGAATACATTGCAAGAAATTACTTACTAAGGCTCAGTCTTGCATGCGATTGCACAGATGCAGTCTGCTGCATCCAGGCCACAGCTCAGGAAGGTGAGAGTACTTCTGTACGGACACAGAAGTCCAAACTCTGCCAGCTGTGAAACTGAGACTAATCTTTTGGATATCTCTCCAACATGACTACAAGAACACGTCTCAATTATATTTAAATTAAGGTGTGTAATTTAAGACTGTATGCATTTATAGACTGACTTCAGAGATTTGATATTGTAATGGCTGTATTTTAGACTAAGGGCCTCACAAAGATCAAGGACATGCAACTCTTATGCCATGTTTTCCTTTGAGCAAAAGCACTGGTTCAGCCTCGGGAAATTAATTTATTAAATTCAAATGTAAAAGCTAAATATACTCCGTGAATACTGGAATCCCTGCTAAGCCACATTCCTGGAAAACAATGCATACTGCTATACAGTTTTAGAAGAACCTATTAGAACTTCATCAATGTGTAAAGAGAATCTTAAGTAATTTGGCATGAAGTGAAGCACTGTTGTTGAACTGTCTTAAATTACCTCTGGCAATCCATTTGAAGCTACAATACCAATAGAATTCAAGAAAGGAATAAAGCTTGTGAAATACACATTTTTGACCTAAAAAAAGAAAAAACATAACATTACCAACACACAGAGGCAGCCATACATACACTGCTTTCATGTCTTTAACAAGAAACTAAATGAGACACTTCTGTAATGCACTGTGTTTTGTTTTCAATGAAGAGAAAATCAAATTGCCTACGTATCCAAAATATATTGGTATGTAATCATGCAGCACATAATCCACTGTTAGAACATTAAATGACTGAACTGGGGAAGAACTGCACTCTTCCCAGCCCTCTTGGATTTCTAATTCCATCATCTACTTGGATATTCAAAAAAACCCAGTCCTTTTTATACAGGAATAGATTTATCTGTGAAGGAAAAGGGGGATGGGGTCTTTAAGATCCCATGCAGAAGCAACGTGCTGGTTGTGTACATCTTCTCATCATGGGATGCAGCTGTGAAACCCCATCAGAACAGCCTCGCGTCCACACGCTACAGGCTGTGATCAGCGGCTAACTGTGTACTGTGTTCTTCACAGTTCGGTTTCCCTGGCAAAAAGTTACCACCCATACCCAAAGGGCTTTGTTGTTTCTTTTCAACTACCTACCAGAGAAACTAGAGAATGGTAGAATACCTTCATTACTGAACCTGAGGGAATAGTCAAGCAAGCACAACTACTGAGGTTTAAAAAGACCGTTTAAATAAATGCATATTCCAGATGGGGTTTAGCAGCAAGATCTGACAGACTTTAAAACACAGGCATTACCTCATCTAAATTACAATCATGCTCTTTACAAAGGACTTCAATAACTTTTGTATCGGTATCAATTTGCTTTGAAGTACGTGTATTCCTGTTCTGACCTCTTCTTGGAGTTCGAGCTGATGCATTAACAGCCACTGCAGTCACAGCAGACTCTGGAAAGACAGTCAGAACCACCACAAGGTTAGAGTCTTCTTAAGAAAGAAGAGATTTAAATTTTTAAACCTAAAGAGATTTAATTTTTTATATCATTTTCCAGGTCCTCTTCTTAAGTATCTCCCTTTTCATCCGTTCAGCTGCATGAAAAAACATCACTACAGGTAACATGTATGAAAAGAAAACTAGTTTTTAAATTCCCATATCAGTATTTGGACATTGTGCCTTTTAAAAGCTATTCAACACGGAATGTAATTAGCACTTTCTGTAAGTAGCTTTGAAAAAGCATCTGTTTTGAAATACTAGGAAAGTCTTATCTTTTCACAGATGAATAACTATTTTTTCTATTTTTAAAGAAGCGTGAAACAGGGAACTGAAAGAGTAACTTCACTCTACGTGTCTGAAGGTTAATGAAGTCGCACAAGGCTTAAATGCTGGTGGGAATCTGGAATATGGTTCTGCAGGGAATTCCTCCTTTCCCCAAATACTTTCAGGCAAACAACTGTGAAAAAAATTAGTTCACCTCAAAACAGATATCAAAAAAGCCTTAATTCACTGAGATAAAAATGTTTCAATCTGTTCAAGTCGATGGCTTCATTATTGTCACCTTGAAACACGTGAATTATACTAATAACATATAGTATTGTCGTTATATTTTGTTGGATTAATAACTGACACTCTAATCAGCATGCTGTTCTCATTTGTAACTTCATCTTTATTCGATAACTGTTCTGAGAAAAATCTGACAAACTACACTGCTCATGTGGCTGCATCTTAATCCCCCTCGGCCATGGTCAGCTCATAAAGCTCGACATCATTTAGCACAATGTGAAGCCTCCTGGTCTCAAGGATCTGAACGCTACAGTGTGTTACTTGCTAAAAGAATGAAGCGCCTCATAACAGTTCACACAGCACCTGCACATACTGCACAGCTTCAAGTTAGAAATCTAATGCTTTACACTTAATGACAGGGATACCCGTATTTGCAATTTAGTCTGAAGTGGCAGCGTTTTTCAAGATGCAATGCACAGAACCAAAGTGTTTCTAATAATGAGCTCCTAGTTTCCACAGTTCCACTAAGAAAAAAAAAAAAAAAAAAATCAGCGTGAAGAGTTCAAAACCAGGTTGTTTCAGTTCAGTGTTCTTTGAAAAATATGTTCATTTAAGACAACTATGGCTTTATAACACCTGAAATAAGCAGTAGCATGCCTATCCTACTACAATTGACAAATTTAAATTCAAAATAGTACTGGAGGAGGGCAGAGATTTGCTTGCCACAAGCCCATCCTTTCCCATCCTTTATTTGCATTGGCATTAAAATTGAGTAAGTTTTGGTATAAAAAAACAGGTTATTTGTCCTTACCTGCAACAAATAATTACAAGGTCAGATAAGTATCTCCCAAACCATGTAATTTAAAGAACAGAGCAGGGAATACATTTTCTGTTCTATCCCACTGTAACCCAAGTGGGTATTTAGTTGTGAAACAAAGAAATAAAGCAATACATTTAGACTATAAATACTAGTGTCACATCCAAACCCAGCAGAAGATAAACCTAGTTAGTATCAAAAAATTGTATTCTACATACTGTGGCTCCAAATACTTCAGTGTATCAGTCCCATAGCTTGTAGAAGAAAATATTCAACAAAAATAAAATTCTGTCTTTGAAAGATACAGTAAATGCTTGCTTTTTCTGCCTTTTTAGTGAGGTTTTGGGCATAAAAACTGAATGTACAAAAAGTTACTGAATAGGATTTTCTATAGTGAAGACCCATTATATTTTTACTTAAAAGAGACACTTCCTAATAACTTCCTAATAACACCATCTTTTCCCTTTGTAACTCAAAGCAAACCTAAATAATAGTTCTCAGCTCATCATCTACCCAGAACCTGAATCCTTTTACCAAAGTGAAGCTGCTGTTTTAACAAGCCCCTGAAAAACTTGTATGGGCAGAGGATATAGTAAATGGGTGGCAAGAACAGAAAAAAGAATTATATTAAATATACTGCCACATTCAGACAATTTAATTCAAGTTCACTATCATCCAAATTGAACTAAAACACCAAAAAATTCCATTTTAATAAGCTTAAAAAGTTTTATGTTAATTATTAATGTTAGCATGACTCTAATAGAAATTTAACCAATTTACTTTCTACTTTAGTGAACAAAAACCTAAAATCCTTACTGTATGGTTCCTTGAGCATAGCAGGAGGTGACAGTTTGATAAAATAATCTAAGACACACAGCAACAACTGGAAAGAAATCACCAGGTCATCTTCCACTTGCAACACTTTACCTGCAAAGGTTTAAAAAGGTAAAGAAAACCTTTGTGAGATGTTTGACAATTAAGTCAATTAAGTAAATTTGAGAAGTAATTTTGAAAAAATAAAGACTTGGAAGTTCATTTAATAAAACACTTCAATCAGAATTCAGAAAACATCATACAGGACGCCAGTGTTCTTTAAAGGCTATTGATTTTAAAACTCTTTGTTCTTAGGAGGTTTGTTGCTTTAGAGATTGCACATATATAAATAAACTTATCGTGCACAAAATTCCTACCTCTCAGCGCTCCTTCCTGATTTCTTTTTATATAGTGGAGTAACTGTGTAGACTACTCTAGGGACATGTACCTCTTATTTCTGTGCAATTCTTCCTCACTTTCTTTTCTGTAGTTTTATGCAAGCTTTGTGAAAGCTGCTAAGCATTCAGAGAGCAGGAGCTGCTAGTTTATAGTGGAGAGAAATTCGTAATATTCTATCACACCGTATGCTCAGCTTGTCAATTTTATCTGAAATGACTTAAAAGTCACGCAAATATTAACACTAAGAGCACTTTTAAAACTACATTATTCCAGCTGTTCCCAAATTATGATTCATATGCCAGAGAAGATCTACAGGGCCATTCCAAAACGGCATGCATCACCATGAAAGATCTGGAAAGCCGACAGTGATTCAGAACAGCTACAGACTGCTATTTGTGTTCCATTTACGTGTACAGTTTCTGTATTGTTTTCTATCAGAATTACCAAGGACCACCCAAGCTCTCCTTGGCTTCAACTTATTTTCAGTGAAAAAGCAGGCTAGAAAAACTTTGTGGGTTTTGCTTGATGTTTATGATTGGAGAATTCTAGTGAAAAAGCTCCATGAAGACCAGCTGATCCAAGACCAGTTTCAGTGGCAGAGGTGTGTACACTTCACTGATAACACAGGCCTGGAATAAGCAGTAATTAGGATACAAGATTCATTAATTTTTGTAAGAGGAGTACAATGAGACAGGACTCTGTGGGCTACTATTATTATTTAATCACTCGGTTTTAACTGGAACTACTGCCTTTTCAAGGAAGAATTGTAGCATTTAAAGCGTATAATTTCAAGAACTTACTATCTTATAATATCTTATTAAATTTATTTTTATATTTTAGTTTACATAATTTTATATATTTTTATTTATTTATATGTACATTTTATTCCTCTTCTATTTTAAGATATATTTTTATATATCATATATTTTATATTTCTATTTTTATATACTTTTGTAATATATATAAGCCTATTTTAACAAATCTGCCAGTCTTTTCACATTAAGCATACATTATTAAAATACTGGCAGACTATAAAGCACCTCAGAATAGACTCAAATACAGAATACCAACCTTTAAAGTAAAAAAAAAAAACTTAGAAAGCTTAAAAATAGATATATATTTATACACAGGAAGAAATACTAGTGAAAATAGCCAAATTGAGTAAAAATAAATATTAGTGAGTAGTTACAAAAGCTACACAATGAAAACATTCCGGGCCTGTACTGTGCACGTTTGTAATAAGGATGCTAGTCTCATACTGGATGTGTAAAACAAACCCATAAACTCACCTCGACAATATTCATTAAAATAACTGTCTTTTAATCAAAACTCACCTTTTGCCAGCAAAAAAGTAATCCAGTAATTTTTTAGGACTAATAGAGAACTGAGTTCAGCAGAAATCCTGTAGACACAATAAAATAAAGACTTTGCATTAACAGCTCTGTAATAATTTAAACTACAATTTCTGAAAACATTCTTCAGTCTATGGAACAATTTAGGACAACATGCAACATGTCCCATATGGTTAAGTTTATTAATTATCTCATTCCATTCCCTATGCAATTATGACTACGCATTTGAAAAAATTAAGTCTCTGTAAAGCCATTCAAGAATCAGGAAATACCTGGATCATCGTTGGAAAGGAAAGTGAATGTAGATAATTCACTTAACTGTTACAAGCTGCTTTCTCTCTTGTGCCTTTGACTAATGCCCTATTCTCCAGTCACAGCAGGAACTCAAGCTCATTTGGGAATCACTAAGGCATCTTCTCATCCACTCCTTGGTTACTACGATTAGGAAGCTCACTATCCAAATGTTCATTTCCACCGTGCTGAGACACCCACCATCGGGCGGCAATCCTTCACGGAGGAAGTGATCAAACAGATATCACTTCTGCAGCCCTCATCATCTCACTGAAATTCAAAGTCCCCACTAAATCTAAATTAAACACACGACATACTGTGACTTGGGCCAATCTTAATGGGTTAAAAGATAAAAGGCTGACACATTTTACATCTTGACGAATGCAATTTAGGAAAGTCAAACTTACTCACTACTAGGTTGTTCCAGATAAATAAGTCCACAAGTCCTAAAAAAAAAAAAAAAAAAAAATCTTATTTTTAAACACTTCTCTGAAAACAAACTACGCAGTTTCTTCGACTTGAAAGTAGCAAAAAATACAGCCAGTTCACAAAACGTTACTCTAACTTACTTTAAAAAGATGATGACTCTCTGAGAACAAATTAACAACAGACCAACTACAGCCCTGCTAGAGCTGAAATAATGCTGCTGCTTGTGCACTTACGTCAAAGCTTAAACAGCAAAACAATTTTCATTTGATGTAATAAAATTCCTTATTGTTTTTTTCCAGAAAGACAAGGTTTGTATGTACATTGGTATACAGTGGCTTGTAAAACACAGCAAAGTATGTGCTACAGATGTGCAGAACACTCTAAAAAAGGGCATTTTAAAATCTTTACTATTTCTGCAGTGTCACTGCAAGCCTTGTGGTGTAATGTTGCTTCCTAATTATTCTAGGTACGTGTCATTTAAAGAAATAAATTCAGGTTATTCAAAAACAAAACAGGAAAAAAAAAAGATCTTTCAAATCCTGTTTGAAAAAAAAACTGTTACTGCACTTCCAGTTTCAAAAAAGTAAGCAAGTGAAGAAGAGTTAGAGGAAGGACAAAACCCAAAACATACCTGTGCAAATCTGCAATGATACTTTTATAGACCAGAAAAGACTTGCAATTAGTAAAATCAAATTATTTACAACTTTCATAGAACTTCATAGCTTTAAGGCAACTATAAACTTTACAATGACATTGTGATATACACATTACCCAGGATAATGGTAAGTGTGATGAATCAGAAAAGACAAATAAAACTTTTATCACATTTATGCCTTGATTCTATAAACTACCAAGGGGTGACCTGCTACCCCTTTCAAGGGTCATTTAAAGGATATCTGAGAGCCTTTTGTGGTTTGGGAGGCAAAACATTACAGTGACTCAAATTCCTGCAGATGAAAAATACCACGGCGCTCTGAAGCAACGGTATCAAACAATACATCATGGAATAATGCTTTGATGTTTAATAACATGAAACCATTTTATACCGGTATATTCTGTAGAGAATTTCACAGAATTATTAAAAATTGCCTCAGAGGATATCAGGTTTTGCCAATATGCACCTGTGCTAGCACATACTAGCCCGTAAAAGGATCTAAAGCCTTTATCATCTCTATCTTCACATTAAAGCACAGAGTGCAGGAACTTACCACCGTGGAGTAACAGCAACTCAAAAAATCATCCATTTGAGAATCTCCTGACTTTCAAGTTACACACAGCTCTTAGCACTCTACCACAAGCACATTCAATTTGTTCTGTACAAAGAGAACGTCCCTCAATTTTCATTGTATGGTCAGCTAAACCACCTGGAAAGGTTTACCTTGATTACAAGTGAGAGAGCTACTAATAGTGCAGGCTCTGCAACACCCCTAGATGCTGGAACAAACTGCCTGCAGTTCCAGATCTGGGAGAGAAAAACTGTCATATTTGTGGTTTTTTTTTTTTTTTTCTTTCCAGAGCTCCTTAGCAAGAAACTCCTGGATCGGGATTTGAAGAGGGATAGGCGGGTAGAAACAGAAAGTCCATTAAATAAATAAAAAAAAGATAGTAAACCCATCCTCTTTATATCTGTAAAAAGCTTAACGAAGGGACTAGCAACCACTTGTCATGCTACTCCTTACTGTTTGTATTGCAACAAAGGGATTGTTTAACAAAGTATTGTCACAGTTATGGATTAAAATGTAAGATGTGTTTATTCAATGCACGTAAACAGTTCCATGTCACTGTTCTGTAAATATTAGCACACAAAGTTTAAAATGGGCTCTTCTAACATACAGTTTGAAAAAGCTAAATACTTAAATGTTGATAGCCATAAAGAATTAATAATTAAAAAAAAACCAACATATATTACCTTTCAAACTTGTGGTATAGTGCAAGTAATACATCATATTTCTTTTTCAGCCTTGATACAGTGCTATCAACTTTAGTGCTTACAGTATCCATGTTAACATCCACCTCTTTCAGAAACTGAAAAAATGTGCATACACTGAAAAAAAGGAAAAAGATGACAGATTATCATAACTCTGAGAATGAGTAGTCTGAAATAGCTCTTCAAATAAAAACATCCCACCAAAGCCCATTATTTAACTAGACTTCAGCATATTCTTACTACAACTAGCAATGACTGAGAACCTCGCCTTGGAAAACATCACGCCCCACCTTTACATTTTCCAGACATAGAAATACTACAACTAGGTAGCAGAGGTATATCACAATATGGGCTCTACTACAGAAAGAGAATTTTCTTGGCTAGTACAGGTATTATCTTTGGAAGTCAGAATTTGCTAACTAGACACATCTTTATTCCTTGCCAGCAAAACCACACATTTCCCACACGGGCATCTCGACTCATCTGTTCTGCCTAAAAGTTCCACTTTAGAAATGTTCTTAGTGCTCTAAGAACATGAACCTTAGCTCCATCCATGCTAAAGAGAGGCCTAGGAATTGAAAGCTGAGATGAATGCATTGAATTATATGGACTATAAAGTCCTGCAACAGGTACTGGGGGCAAGAACATCCCCACCCTTTGGAAATACTTTTACACAGAGGTCCAAAATTTTCCCTACTTGTCCATGTAATATTGTGGCCATCAAAAAAGCACCTTGTTATGTTCATAACCAAAATGAGCAGATTGCTAAAAATTAATGAGGAGGAAGCTATCAAATATATTCAACTATTTCAACTATATCAAATATATTTTGATCCTTTATCAGAATATAGTATTCAGAGATTTTTTGATCGTAAACAACAAGCAGAAACAGAAGAAAAATACCATCCCGCGGCTAAACGGGAGAGGTGAATTAGTCACCAACAATGCTGAAAAAGCTGAGGTTCTCAACACTTTCTTCATCTCTGTCTTTACCAGCACTGTTGGGCCCCAGGCCTTGGGAACAAAAAATCCAGGTTGATGCAAACACCAGCAGTGAAGGAAGGGTTGGTGTGTGAACTATCATAGGAGCTTGACCCCTACAAACGGGTGGGTCTTGACATTATCCACCTGAGAGTGTTAAGAGAGCTGGCTGACACCATTGTAAGGCCACTCTCCATAATCTTTGAGAAGTCGTGGAGCTAGAGAGACGTCCCAGAAAACTGAAAGAAAGCTAGTGTCACCCCTATCTACAAGAAGGGCTTGAAGGAGGATTGAGGAAATTACAGGCCCACCAGTCTTAATTCAATCTGTGGGAAAGTTATGGAACAAATCCTCCTGAGGACTATCACAAGTCAAATGAAGCATATGACTGGGAAAAGCCAGCACAGATTCACCAAGGGCAAGTCACGCGTGACAAACCTGATCACCCTCTACAACAAACTAACCTGCTTGGTTGATGTGGGGCAAGCAGTGGACATAGTCTACTTGGATTTCTCCAAGACTTCTGATACGGTTCCCCACAGCCTCCTCCTAGAGAACCTGATACATTATGGTCTAGACAAGTGGTCTGTCTGGTGGGTAGGGACCTGGCTGACAGGCTGCACCCAGAGTGTGGTGGTAAATAGCTCTTTTTTTTCAAACCAACAACTTGTCATAAGTGTGGTCCCCCAGGGATCGATATTGGGCCCAAGACTGTTTAATACCTTCATAAGTGATCTGGAGGATGGGATTAAGTGTACCCTGATGAAGTTTGCTGATGATACCAAACTGAGTGGGGAAGTGGACACTTCAGAAGGGAGAGACACCCCGCAGGAAGATCTGGATAGGCTGGAAGAGTGGGCTACAAAGAACCTTATGAAGTTCAACAGGGACAAGTGTAAGGTCTTGCACCTGGGAAAACATAATCCAGGAATGCAGCACAGACTGGGATCTACCTGGCTGGGGAGCAGCTCTGTGGAAAGGGACCTGGGGGGTCTTGGTGGACAACAAGCTCAATATGAGTGAACAATGAGCTGCAGCAGCAAAGAACACCAACAGGGTGCTGGGTTGCATCAGCAAGGGCATCACCAGCAGAGATAAAGAAGTCATTATCCCACCTCTACTCAGTGCTTGTCAGGCCACACACAGAACACTGTGTTCAGTTTTGGTCCCCACTATACAAAAAAAGATGTGGACAGGCTGGAGAGAGTCCAGAGAAGGGGCACAGAGATGATCAAGGGACTGGGAAGCCTGCCATGTGAGGAAAGGCTGAGAGAACTGGGTTTGTTCAGCCTTGAGAAAAGAAAGCTTAGGGGAGACCTTATCACCATGTTCCAGTATTTAAAGAGTGGTTACAAAGAAGATTAAGACTCCCTTTTTACAAGGAATCACATGGAAAAGATGAGGTGTAATGGTTACAAGTTACTCTCGTAGAGATTCCAGTTGGACACAAGAGGAAAATTTTTCACAGTGAGAGCACTCAGCCATTGGAATAATCTCCCCAGGGAAGTGGTGGATTCTCCAACATTGGACACTTTTAAGATTCAGCTGGACAGAGTGCTGGACCATCTTGTCTAGAACATGCTTTTGACAGAAAAGGTTGGACCAGATGATCCTTGAGGGTATTCTATGATTCTTTGTCAGATTAAAAAACACAACATATAGCCAGTCAGAAGTTTATTTAGGAATTTTTTTTACCATGGAATGAAAAATCTTTCCAATGAATCTGTGTGGCTCTAGAGGATAAGGTGACTGGTAGAAATCTGTCAGTTTGACCTTACAGCTGACAAAAAGCCCAGGGCTAACAAGCAATTCAGTATTGCTAAAAATCAAAATCAGCAGAGTAACAGCTTACTCTTTGAACCCCTCAGGGAAGAAGTCTCTTTCAGCTTGCAGGACAAGTTGATCTGTACCCAGGTGGAACATGCTGAACACTGCTGCACAAATGCAATTAGATTTCATCCACATGGTTCCAAGTCAGTCAAGACTGAAGAGATCGAGTCAAAAGATAGGACCTGACCGCTGCTCTGGGAGATGGCGCAAGGTAGAAGAGGCACGGAGAAATCTAATCATAACAAATGACTTACAGGAAAAAGATATTCTGGCCCAAGTCTGGGGCTACTGCCATGAAAAGCCCAGCATTCTGCCTCAGCCTCCTGCCCTAGAGCATCGAAAGGCTCTGCTCCTGCACATGCTTTTGACACACAGCACAGTTACTAGTTATTAGGCAGACAGCACTGGAATTCTTTCCTTGTGTGAATCTTGGATAAGCTATGCCTATTGCTGTTGCCACCTAAGTTTACCTTAAAAGCAGGTATTATCCTTATAGTCTTCATTTCTGTATTATGAACTCTGTGAATATACAATACGACGGTAAAAATCGCCTAGCAAAAAGCATGTACAAAGTACAGAATTTAGACTGGTATTAAAATGTTTGAAAAAGAGTAGCATGCTGGCAAACTATCTGAAAAGCAGTATTTTTTCTCCATTTCTTGATTTAGCCTAAGCCTGATGGTGGAAAAAAAGGTTTTATGGAAAATTCTGATACGGGGAAATAAATGAAAATATTTTAAGTGTAATTTACACCAAGTTAAATTAATGAAGACTTTAGCTTGAGAAAAAACAAGAATCGGCTGTGTGATACAAAGTCAATCATAGTTGAATCAAACAAGTATCATTGCTCCCTCAACTAAAATATCATAGCAAGACCCCTACTTTACTGAAATATTCAGAATTCCCATAAGTAACCTTCATTTAAAATCAACTAGCCTGATATGCAAAGATTCACAATGCTTTAAAAACATTCTCTTTGTAAAAATGTTGACTAGTTAAGTGTTGAAATCTAAATTCATACACTTAAATTTACTTACCTTATGCTTATACTTTTCAGAAGCTCTGTGAAAGTGAATGTCATTTCATCCAGATCAATTGCTACAATAAAGATACAGACTCCCCATGTTTCCTTCTTCTTTTTGCTATAAGCCTTTTAAAAAAAGAGAGAAAAGCAATTTTTATTATGCAATAAAAGTGGGTAATATATGGAAAGCATTAATTTGTCCAAATTAGATTAGAAAAGGCAAAACAAAACACCGTTAAGCAAACATTTGACTATAATAGCCAATCATTCAATAATTGAAAACCATCATGAGTTTTACATTACAGATGAAAGACTAAGCACTTCGACTCTAATGCCTAGAGTACAAGATCAATTTTACCCATACAATTCAGGTAAGCTTCGAAATAGGAACTTTGGTTCCACAGAATGTTTATGCAAAGCAGAAGCCACGATTTTACTATTTTTTTTAAAGTTCCTATATTTGACTGTAACAAGACACTGAATGTTAAGGAATCCGGAGAGAAGCCGTAAGAAAATACAAATTCATTACAAGGACAAGCAGCAAATACTCATTAACTTTATTTTCCAGCTAGGTCTCAACCACAAACCCATCTCTTTGTCTAGTAAAGCATGACAGTAACAAGCACCTTCAAGCATTTTCCTACCATACATCTACACTTCGGGTGTGACTTCTGCTGCTCAGAAGTAAGGTACAAGCTGCAACCGATCATCCTTCACCAAAGAAAAGCCCTCCCACAATGACAGATGCGCCGTCCACACGGAGTTCACTCTTGACAGTTCACAAGCTAGTCACTTGAAGCTGGCCAGGCATCTGTTGTAATTCCAGTACCCTTCCACCAAACCACCATCTCAAAAGAAAACCTCTAAAGAGCGATGCTTTGTCGAAGCACAGAAGAAAAAACCTTAAGCAGGTGTAGCACAGGTTTTGGAAACAAAGCCGTTTTGAAGGCAGAACTAGGTGTGGGTTCAGCCCTGCAAGACTCCTAAAAGAGCAAACTCTTAAAATACTCTTCAGTCATTTGGCATCCTTGTAAATAAATCTCCACTGCCACCCAGGCCCACAGCCACTTCAGCAAAGGAGCAGCATTTGAGCTCGTGTCTCAGCTAGGTCAGATGTGACATCTGTTAGAGGACAGAGGTGAAACAGACCCCCAGAAGTGAGTAAGCTGAAACACCAAACTCCTGCTCTTCTACGTTCCTTAGTTTTATCCCCTTCCCCACACTACCTTTTTATCCTTTCCCCAATCACTCCACCTAGCTGTCCCACAGACAACACCAACGCAAGCCACGTGGGCCAGCTCACTCTAGAAAATATTCCCAAAAGGCAACAGGAATAAGACTGCACCAGACCTGGCTCCCTCCATCTTACATGGTCTCCCAAAACCACCCCAAAAGGCTCTGTGTCCCCTGCACCCACTCGCGTCCTTGCTTACCCAGCAGTGTAACCATGACAAATACCTTGCCGTGCCCATAAATGACACAATTTCACTAACACTGCCAGCAATTACTTTTTTTTTTTCTTTTTTTTTTTTTTGCAATTGCTCTGCTTCTTTCTTGGGACCAGTGTTTATACACTCATGAAGACTGGCTGGGGCCTCCTCCAAAGAATGAGAAGTTTCAGTGGTTTGTGCAATTGCTGAGAGTGATAGTACAGGCTTGAACACTGAAGTAACCAGCCACCTTCAACAAGACGGTAATTGTTCATTATTCAAATTACTACTTTCTTCCTGCGTTCCTACTTGAGCATTTCTATGAATTGTGACACCTTGTACAACAGAAAATTATTTTGAAAGAAGCTGTTAATAGACTGAGATGCATCTGATGATACATAAATGGATATTAATATCAAATAGTCACTGTCTCTTTGCTTTTTGGAAACCCTCACTTTTTAGATATTTTATGCACCATCATATACCACCATCAAGTTAAGGATGAGGCAAAAAAATTGCTCTCAAGGGCGATTTGCACAAAAGGCTTTGGTAAGAGATGCGCTCCTACCACCTCAGCCAGTCTCAACAATCCTTTGCTGACGTGTACAAGCTACCAGACACATAAGAACAAAAAGTATCCTGTAGGATGGGGACGTCTATTTTCCTACATCAATACATCTGTGATGCATTGTAAAAAATCTTGAAGGTTAAGACTAGCTAGTGATCTACCAAGGAGGAGGATGATTAACTCACTTTCCCAGAACATCGCTGCCACCGGACTCAGTTGACCTCGTTTCATGAAGGAGTTCCTCTCACTTCATGCTCCTGCAAACTCAGACCATGGCAATACATCATCTCATAGGGCAGGAGGACCAAGTGCTAGGAAGTGGTAAAATTGTTCCTAGTTTGCTGCCTATCCAAACAAGCCTAGCTCTCCCAGGCGGCTGAGCTCTACCCTGGGAGGATGAATGCCTGACGGCTATAGCAATGCTCTGTTTGCTAAGAGTAAGGTCTGGTTTTGCAAAAACAATAAACTCCTTATCCAGTATGGTTTGGGGTAATAACTCATTTATTTCTAACATTAAACAAGACGGCAGCCTCAGGGGCATCCTGTCAATCCACTAGATTCAAACCATTACAGTAAGTCAAACTCTAGTATCAGGACTAACCCCTTATCCACTCCTGGTGTTACAGGATGCTTTTTGAGCACCTCTTCCTCAACCAGACAGATGTTGAATGACTGCTGGCCTAATAAAAAACATTACACAGAACCCAGGACAAACTAATAGCTTATGATTGGTTTTCAGTAGCAAAGAAAAGGTGAGCAGCTATTGAGTGTGCCCGCCCCTTAACACCAGCTGCATCAGGGAAGAGAGAAAAATAAGCAAGAACAGCAGACTGGGCCTATCCCATCAGCTACTGCTGGTTAAAGCACCCAAAACACTTCCTCAGAAAATAAAACTATCTGTCCATACCCATGCGTGAAGATTTTAGTGATGGGGTAGAAGGCGAGAAGAGACAAAGAGAGGTCTTCCTGATAAGTCAGACTCCAGAGTATTCTCCTCGTATCCCTTCCCTCCCAAAGCTCACAGATATTTTTCAAGTCCTTTCCTATACAAATGAATTAAAACTGACTGCGGAACAAAAATGCAACAGCCTCACTCTGTTCAACTATTTTGCCAGCATCATAACTCCAGGGGAGCCAATCCTATGACACAAATTAATGGTTTGTTTACAGCCAAAGCCAGACGATTCATCCCGGACGGACTTGAGGGCATGGGAATGTACGCAGGACAAATTCACAGCCAGAAATTAATTTCTGAGGGTTTTCTTCTTGACCACAGTGACTCAAGATCTTTGTTGATACAGCACCACTACAGAAAACGGACAGGACAATAGCTCAACATTTGTCCTTGGCTGTCAGTTCCAGTAAGATAACTTCCAGTGACCTTATTTCAACTCACCATGAATTGAAGCCTACCAATCACTAGCTCAAAGACTATTTAGCACCTAGTAGTCTTCACAGATTTCTTTCTTTTTCATTTAGGATTCTGGGGAACCAATGCTATAACTTTCAGCAGTGTAGGTCAGTTCTGTTGAATCAATGTATTTTTTTGTAGGAAAATGTATTTCTCATTCTGGACTTACTATTACTACTATTTAATATGTTTTTAGCAGATCATCAGTTTGCCTAAATACAGTGAAATAACCTGGAGGAGCCATAGGCTTAAAATGCTCAAACTGAACTACTGTGAAACAGGATTCTTGCCTTTCTTCTTCCCAGACGTTGTTGCAAGGTGTTAAAGGCACTAACAGAAATAACTTCTGTTCACTACCTCAAGAGTTTCTCCTGTACTAAACCAGTCACAAGGAGGAATCTGTCACAGGAAGCCTCAGTTCTAGTTTGCAGTTAGAGATGTTTATTATTCTGCCAACACTGATAACAGTTTTGATGACAGTCTACAAATGTGATCCAGGAATAGAAACCTCAAATGATGTTGTGTAAAAGAAGGTCAAGAGGAATGTACATGAAAAATATGCAAATGCAGATGGGTATCTGAAACAAATGGGATGTCACTGTAAATAAAAACATGAATTTTGAAGATGAAGATATGGAACTTGTTGGCTTACTAAAACCTCAGCCACCACATCCTAACTGGTATAGAGAACTATAGTTTCACAGTAGAAAACTGATCAGGAATTTTTTTTCTAGGAAATTTTTCTTACAAGTCTTTAATTCCAATATGAAAACTTCCCATTACACTTCTCTTGCATGTAGTGAGACTGGAGGGGACATCAGTCTTTCCCCAGGATGGGCAGATGATGAGTAAAAAGCAAAAATGTCTGCCAAATTAGCTATGCTTTTGAGGTGCAAGGACACAACACATACATGCAATGCATTTGTTACTAAGATACTGAATATCACCAGCAAGAGGCCACGGTGATATTTATGTTTGCTTCGGGACTTTCGGTAGTTCTTTGTTTTTGTTTAATAACAGAGGATCTTAAAATAGCTGTAATCTTGCTCATCCACACCAAGCTTCAGTGGATTCAGGTTCTGTTTAGCTGCCATACTATAAGAGACAAAGGTCTAGACAGAAAAGCCTTTATTAGCTCATATGTTTCAGGCTTTTGCCAAAAGCAAGAAGCCTTTGCATGCCTTCTAACACGGGAATGAAGTGTTTTTTTCATAAGGAATTACAACCAAAAGGAACTGATCTAATTTAAATGTGAAATTTTACAGATTTAGAACATTTGACCTGCTGATCACTAACCTTTTGGTCTATATAGAGCACCTTTGCTGTACTTAAGAACTCACTATTTAATTTCTCCAGTTAAGCTACAGTTTGTCTTTTAAGTTTTCTTCACTAAGAACATAGTTCAACTCTTGTGCAAATCAAGTGCTCTGCAGTATCCGCATACCACTAAGTCACCAGTTGAAGCCAATCTCAGAATGTAAGATGAGCAACTGGGAATGAGGAAAGGTGACAAACACCTTCAGATGCTAGAGACTTTCTGGAGTTTTAAAAAAAAAAAAATAAGGTGGCAATAATACATCTTTCACCTCCATGGGGTACAGAATAATCACCGCTAGCTTGAATTATAACACAGAAACAGATTAGTGTAGTACATGGGGGAAAAAGTCATAGGCAAAGAAAGTTAAACTAAGAAGGATTTACTATGCAGACTGCAGATCTTTCATCATCACAATTTTTTAATAGTGGGTTAGACAGACACTTGATAAAAATGATTCAGAAATTCATGAGTCTGAACAGCTGAGCAGCAGCAGGAGAACAGTGGGCCACATTTCCCAAAGGGTGCTACGAACCGCAAACAAAAAACGAAGCTCCTGCCCACACACAGCAAGTTGGGCTGATGAGGTTGAAGTACCATAGACCCTGTGCCTCAAGGTCCTTGGCAGGCTCTAATTACATATCAATTTGCTAAACCACTTACATTTTCTTTGCAGAAGTTTGTTTCCAATTTAGTCACTGTGTCATCTGTTCCTCATATTGGTTCTTTCCAATATATCAAAGCAACAATGCACTGAAGTTTCTTTTTCCTGCTTACATCACCCAATATTCTACTTCAACTTCTCGTTTTGTTGTTCTTTACCAAAACAAACAGTAGCAGAACATAGCAAACACCCTGAACTTGTTCCTAGCAGTATTAGTATGGCTTCCAGGACATCTCCTACTCTTTCTTACACCAACAATCATATTCTGCTTACCAAAGTACATTAGTAATTCCACCAAGTATTTATTCCATCTAGAGTTTACAGGCAGTATTGATTTGTAACACAGATTTCAGGACAGTTACAAAAAAATAAAGAGTACGAGAGAAGCAAGAACCAGAGCCAGTTTTCTAAGACAACAACTGTCAGCATACAGGAATTCTAAAATTAAGACAGTAAAAACTGCAACACTAAAATAAATATTCTGTTTACCTAGGTAGCTTAGTTTGGTAAACCAGAGAAATTATAGTACAAAAGTCTTTGCATGACACTAATGTAGAAGCTCTGATTTAGATACACACTTCCGTATTTATAATTAATTTGTGTGGGAGTTCACCAGATAAAAAACGAATGCAAAATAAAACAAAGCAAAGACTCTTTAGGTGTCTCACTGAAGTGCAGACCCACTTCGGCTGATCAGTCACTATATCCTAGCAATCTTTTGTGTGCATGTGCCAAAAATAATTGCTTTAGACTTTTAAGCTGCACATACCTTGTTTGCAGAGTCTCTTTGCACATGATTGCATGTACCCTAAGTGAAACAAAAAGGACAGTGCTACTTGGTGCTTTCACTTTGAATATTTAGTGAAATATTATTGAGCAAGGATACAGCAGGTGTTCAGACTAGGTCCAAGACCACATTTGAACCCTGAATCTCTGCCAGTCACCACAGCACCTTATGTCTGGGCCACGCCACCTCCTAGTTAGCACTACCAGCCCCCTCTACATCCTCAGAGGCTTGGCAGGCACAATTCTGAGATCAACCACAAAGAACAAGGCCAGTGTGCCAGAGAAAGTGAGGCTTCGGCTTGAGAGTGGGATCACTAGATGATACCTCTATTCCCATCAGTTGTCTGATGATTTAACCTTCCTCAACTCAAGCCAACTACAGGGTTAAATAGAACTGTTCTGGTAGGTGTTTCTCTCAACCGGTATCCTACTATTTCCCTTTTTGCTTGAGAACAGAAAGCTGCTACAACATAAGCAGAACCAAACAGGTTAGCACTGAACCACGGTCATTAAAACAAACACAGCTGGTGCTTGCAGGCAAAACCCTGGGGCAGCCCCTCCAACACATTACCTTTACCACTGGGGAGAAAGGAGTGGGCATTTAAATACAGTCTCCTCCCGAGTCCCTGCAAACTGAACTAGAGAGTCACCCTGAGAAGCTCTAGTTCTCCATGATAACAGCTTGACTTGGAACAAGAAG
Source organism: Tyto alba (assembly GCF_018691265.1). Classification (NCBI taxonomy): domain Eukaryota; kingdom Metazoa; phylum Chordata; class Aves; order Strigiformes; family Tytonidae; genus Tyto; species Tyto alba. Next base: position 3,136,372 of record NW_024881321.1, read on the forward strand.
CAGCAATCAGTCAGATGTTAATCTGCTTGACTTCCCACTCAAATGAAGCCTGCACTGGTCTCAGCTAGAAGTAGCAGCTCCAGTGCCTGCCAGGTCCCCGTGGAGGCACATGCTTGCCAGCTTCCTCGCTTCAACACCTGGCCGAGACATCAGAAAGTTTGAGGAAAAGGCCTTGGATTGAACCACAATGTAATGTAGATTTTTTTTCCTATACAGCAAAAGGCTCTGAGCATAGGCCTTAATTGCATGACAATCAGTATTAGCTACGTGGCATAAAGAAGATCTATCTAGTTAATTGTCATCTTCTGAATAGGTAAAGGAGGTCATCTCCAGATGCTGAAAAGAAGGGTTGAAAATGCCCCGTGTCTTATCTGGCCACTGCTGGGCAATGATCAGTGAAAAGAAAATTTCACCTGTAAGTGAAATTTGCAGACCTATACTCCAAAGTGCCTTGTTTTTCCTCACTCAGTAAAGCTGACCGATCCTCTCCTGTTTCAGTTCATACAGAAGAGCTTGATCACGTTAAGTAAATGCTCCCTGGGAACATCCACGGCCAGAAACTGTATCTGTTACTGAAAGAGTTCTACAGCCTTTCTCCCCCACACTGTTACTGTATTGTGTTGCAAAACTCAAGTGCATCAAGAGCTGGTATACCCATGCGGTGGTTTAAAAACCACAGCCAAGGTATTACTAGTGACAGCACAGATAGGGCAGGTCAGTTCAAGCTGCAGAAGAATAAGCAGAAGTTGCAACAAATACACGGATGCTAGTTCACACACTGCGAATAAAAATCCCAACTAGGTATTTTAAATGTAGTTTGAGTCTGTATTACAAAGCTTCAGTGGTGATTTAATTGTATTGTAGCTGTCCTCCAAGTCAGCTTGTTGAGACAGCACTAATGCACTGAGAAGAGGAAAAAACATCAGGAAAGGGCACAGCATTTTAATCTGTTTACACATGCCCAGTGACTAACTTTGAACGGAAATACCTCAACAATAAGTACGTGCAGATTAACATCATGGAGTAGAAAAAAAGTTTAACATACAAACATCCCTTTCTCTCCAGCAGTCTTCCCCAGACCCCCTCTGCATCCTCATAAAGAAGGAGGCAGCAGGAAGAAATTCGCAGAAACACATGAAGAGATGACCCATATACAGCTGACTCAGGCATATTTGAAATAACTGGCGGTGTGAAGAATTAGCTGATCACAGGGTGTTGTTTTCTACTGTCATTTATTAGTAATCTAAAAGAATTCTTGAGTCCGTATCGTTATTAGAAAGCATTCATTAAAAAAAAAAGGGAAATAGATAGAAACCAGTTTATGCAGGCACGTGCACAGCAACGTCCAACTTCAGTCTAACTGCATCTGGGAGAAAGAAAGTCATACTGCACAAGCCCTGGTTGTGAGGCACTCGGCCCCCAGCGCAGCAAAGTTATAGTTTTAATATTTCAGCTTGGGCACAGGCCAGGCACCACGAGAGGTTTGAGTTACAAGCAGCAGGTACTCACTACAGCTCCATCCGCAGCCGACAAGGTCTCGTACGTCTTCCACGCTCTCTCCCTCACGCCCTCCGACGCTTTCAGAGCATCACAGAGCGCAACGAAGTCAGCTTCGCCGATTTCGAGCCTCGGGAAAAAAAAAAAAAAAAAAAACAAAAAACCGAAAAGCTTCACCAGCGCGGACTCCAGGCAGCACAGCGGGGACACCCCAGTTGCGGGAGGACGCCCGGCGCGACGCCCCCAACCCCCCCCGGCGCCACAGAGCTCGGGAAGAGGCACAACCCAAACCACCTCCCCCCAGCCTGGGGAGCAGCGAGCCCCGAGCCCTGGGGTATCCCGCCCGCTTCCCCCCGGCCCCGGGCGGCGCTTACCGGGGGGCGGCGGCCGGCGGCGGCGGCGCGGAGCCGCTGTCGGGGCTGGCGCGCTGGCTCCTGGCGGCGGCCCTGCGGGGGGGCTTGGGCGGCATGGCGGCCGGCCGGTGGGCCCCGCCGTTCAAGCGCCCGCCGCGGCGCGGCAGTAACGACGGGCCCGCCGGTCTAACCGGCGCCCCCCCCCCGCCCCGCCCCCCTCTTTCCCAAACCGCGGGAAAACTGCGTCACCGCCAAGCCGCTCTACCGTCACTTCCGGGCCGGCTGCCGCTCCGCCCCCCCCCCCTCGGAGCGGCGGCCGCGCCCCCGAAACACCAACCCGGGCTCCGGCCCCCCTCGGAACCCGGAAGGAGAAGCTGCCCGCGCCCGCCGCTCGACCAATGAGCGCGCTGCTTTCTCCGCGCTAGCCAATAGGAGCCGGCGCCGCCTCGTCGCGTCCCGGCAACCGGCGCGAGGGCGCGTCCCGCGGCGCGAGGGTCGCGCGGCTCCCTGAGGGGAGGCGGGGGGAGTGTCCGGTTTTGCGTCACGGCCGAAGCGCGTCACGATCCCCGGTGGGGCGGTCGGCGCCGCCGCTCCCCTCACAAAATGAGCTGCCGGGGTCCCTCAGCCGCCCCGGGGGCGGTGGCCTGGCTGCCGCTATCTCAGGTACTAAACAAGCTGGAGGCAGTCGATGCGTCCTTCCTCTGACATGAGAAGAACCGTAAACCTCTACATAAAAATAAGTACGCAGATGTCAAGCGGCACAGAAATTAAAAATCCTCTAATTTCCCTCACTCTGACTTCCAAGCCCTAACTAAAATACTGCTTATTAACACCGTGCATTACAATTACATTTAATATAAGAAATTCTCCATGCCTTGGGCAACTTCTGGATTTAAAGCCAATGAGATTCAAAACCCCAGTGCCCCAATTCATAGATCTTCAAAATCCACCCTGTTGTGAGCAGTCACCTATCTGCATTTAGAAGGCAGATCACTGTTGCAAATGAACATGCTTACTTTCAGATTTTTACGATGACAACTTTTTAGAAAAAAATATTTGTATGTAAGGACTCCTACTTCATGCACACATTTATCATTTGTCTGTAAAGCAACTAGTTTTAGTGAGACTGCTGTCAAAACCGGATTAAAAAAAAAAAAAAAAAGGCATGAGTACAACTATGGTATACAATAAAAATTCACTAGTATTTTTAAGAGTCACACTATTCATTTGTTCAGGATTTTTCTTTATATTCGTTAACTTACAGACAGGAGAACAGTCTGTTTTTCTGGTTTGCAATTAGAATTAAACCAATTACAGTAAAGTGAATACAGAGCAAATGGGATTTTGGAGGCAAATCAAAGTACGCAGATGCCAAATGAAATGTTTGAGTTGTAGACTATAGTGGGATTTAGACATTCTGTGTTATGATTCTAGTAAAACTGTGACAGTAACTTCACCCTACTTTTCGGCGCATTTAAATACTTCTTGTAATCTGATGGTACCAGATGCTGGGGAAGGTTTGGAGCCTAGGACTGCATGTTATCTACAGCCAAACCGCAGACAACTAGATACATCTACCAGCTTGGAAAAGTAAGCTAAAACCCTAAGCCACGTATGAATCCACTGACCCTTCCTCACGATTGGCATCAAGGGCACAGAAGAATTTAAAACGAGAGCAAAGCATCTCAGAAAACATGGTCAGAGCCAGTGGAGACCCTCCCAGCTGTCAGCAAGGAAACAAACACACCCTCCTGGGTAACTTCGCTCCCAGCCGCTGTAGCAGGCTGATAGAGCCAGGCCCCGGGTCATCCGAATGACAGGCAAATACTCTGTGTTGCTCTGTTGTGGTTTGAGCCCGGCCAGCAGCTAAACGCCCCGCAGCCGCTCACCTGCCCTCCCCCCACTTGGGAATGGGGAGGGAATAGGAGGGGCAAAGGGAGACTCGCGGGTTGAGATAAAAACAGTTTAATAACAGTAACAGAACAATACGCTGACAGCAAGATCAACAGGTAACGTACAATACAGCTGCTCACCACCCACCAGCGATCCCGAACACAAAGGCCCCACAGCCACACTCCCAGAAGTGAGAGCCCCTCCCAGCCCTCTCCTGCCTTTATATAGTGAGCACAAGTGTCACGTGACATGGGATATCGGCCAATCGGGGCCCAGCCCTCCAGCTGTGCTCCCCTCGCCCCCGCGCACAGGTGAGGGCACTCAGACCTGGGGAGCCCCTGGGGTCTCAGGGGGCTGCAGCTCCTCCTGCTACTGAAACCAACAGGAACTCTAGTCCAGCCCCAACCAGGACATGCTCTCATAACCTCCTGTACATTAATGCTCAGAGAAAACCATGCCCTTTTAAAGAGCTGACAACCAGGCTCAGTGTAAATACTAATTTTCTAAAATTGTTAGTGTGCCAAGCACCTTCTCAAGTCAACTTCTGTGTGCTTTTTCATCAAGCAAGGCAATGGGGGCTCCCCTCCATAAGCAGCTACAAGCAAAATACAATCTCAGAATGCTTCCAGTTACAACTGGAGGGAGAAGAAGGGAGGCAGCAGATGAATTGAGCTACAATAACCTTTGATCCTCCATCCTGGAGCCTCAGGTGTAGTAACTACACATAAACTGCAGTAAGAAGATTTAATGTGTATGTATGTACTTCCAAAGAAAGGTGCATGTGTAAAACTGTAAGTAAATTGCTGCACTTTTTCCCCCCGCTTTGTTAGATATACTGGTTTGAATGTTTTCATTGTTTATTTTAAAACTTTTTATTTTAAATGGAGCCATTGGGCTTTTGGAATAAAATAAGAAAAGCAGCTCTTACTGGGGGTGGGGGTGGGGAAGGAAACACTGCAAGGTCAAAGAAAGTATTAATGATAATTTCTCATCTCACCTGACCATATCTTTATTCTAAACATCTTGTTACAACAGCTTTTAAAGTTAAGGTCATAAACAGATGGCAGCCTGTGAAACATTGCCCAGTCAGGCAGTCCTGACTCACTGTTTTCAGCTGCCGCACAATCTTAAGTAATTTTATTATCTTAATTTTTTCACTTAAAACTGTTGCTATAGTTTCATGATAATTGCCCGTGGGAATAGGAGTCATGCTTTCATTGCAAATGCAACCAAGCCTTTTTATTTTGACTCTTACTGCTCAGATGTGATAGAAGTTTGCTACTTTTTTCAGTTCTCATAAAAATGAAATATTTGTGATGGGGAAACTTGGCTTAAGTGCACCTCATGGTCTACCGAGACTAGTTGCTTATTTTTACATTATCACAGAACTCTACCACTGAAGATGATAAAATCAGTTCTTCTGGAAATGCGTGACAGAAATGTATGCATTAAAAACACTAAATTGGGAGTTTCTAGATATTAGCTGGCTGGTTGTACCCCTTGTTGGTGAGCCTGGCCCCTAATATCATTGTATTCTACATAAAGACTCCGTTCAGAATATGGATAAAAACCATTTCTGAAAGTTAGTATTTCTACAGTGATGTAAAATCCATAGGGACCATGACAAACTTCAAGCCATTTCTCTAAACAGAGAGGTATTTGTTAGATGTTGCCTCCTCTAACAGTTCTAAGCCTCTCTCTCTATATATACACACACATTATTAATAAAAAGGATATTTCCACTCCATGTTTATACACACCCGTGACTTGCTCTTCGCCGAGCGTTGTGTAGGGCGCTGCTGGAGTCTCAGGATACCGCAGGGATGAGTTGAAGGCAGGAATCTCTATGGATAAAGTGTTTTGACCAAATTGCTAGTGGGAGCTGAAAGGACGCTCTGATTCGTGTGCCTGGATGGAGAAATGTCTGCATGTATATAGTGCCTACATGCAAACCCCCTGATTTGTGGTAGCCCTGAGGACCAGAGTACTAAAAAATAAAATGCAATTTATCAGGTGAAGCCTTAGTGCAAGTGCAATTACATCAGAAAGAACTAATCATTCCTGGTACAGCTTTACTTGCTTATGAAGGTGTCTGGACGTTAGTATAAAACTTGGTTTTGTGTGCAGAGCTGCATCACACCACGTGCTTTGTCATTGTCCTCTGTGTCTCCAGCCAGCAAAGCGCTTCTAACCCCAGACATGCTCTGCCCCTGGGGTGCGCAGGGCATCCTGCACCCCCTCTTCAGGGCTCTTCATTCCCGTTGGTCCTGCCAGCTGGTCAGGAGAGAAAGGTCGACAAAGAAACAAACCACAGCCCTCTCCTTGCTTGCAATTCCATGGCCCCATTAACAACCCCAGCGCGATCCCTCCCTTCCCGTCCCGCTCAGTCCCAGGTTCTGCTTCCTCTCTCCGCGTGAGAAAGCGTGCTCAGGCAGGGGCAACACCCTCTCCTGCTGCTGGCCGTCTCTCCAGCGAGGATGTTTCCCGTGCTCCAAGATTTCCTCAGCCCACAAGAAGCAGAATACGCTCTACTGAAGGTAGTTCTCAGAAATCAAATTGATTTTTACAGACTACCTGAAAACCAATTGAAAATCAGCAACGGTCGTCTAGAGTGAACAGACAGGGATTTGTCTGAATTACGTCTGTGATCTTCTTTTTGTTAAGAGTGAGCCCGAGATGATGGCGTTCTTTACCAAGGCATGGCAGTGAAATACCCCAATTAGGTTAAAGCATTTATGTATACCAGCAAAACACATAGCACTGAAACAACTCTATAGGCTCTTCTATGTTGCTTCCCTCGTAAAACATCCTCCTACAACCAGAACAAGAAATGCCAGAGTACAGCTCTGCTCGTATTTCTAAACCACAGGCTTCTGCTAACACAGCCGTGTCAGACTTCCATCCTCCCACACACCTCACACAGACAAAAAGCGTGTCCCCACCTCTGCAGGAGACATCGCTACCCTCCGTTGACGGCTTCGATAAGCCTCTGTTGGCTTCCAGGGTACCGAGCAGCTGGAAACGATCTGCTGCACACGAATAAATCCAGCCCCTCCTTCTTGTCTCTGCGAGTGCAGCACACCCATGCGCGTTGCTTCAGGTAACCCCGCAGCTGCTCCTTGCACCAGATAACCAAACGCCTGCATTTTCTGTCTCGCGGGCCTCCAGTATTTTGGTCGTGCCAAAACTTGCCCGGTGGCTCTTTGCTAAAGCTGCAAAGACTAGAGAAGGAGGCAAGACTTGTAGCTTTTATGCTTTGCAAGCCCAGATCATACACGCAGCCTGGTGACAATACCCTCACGCATGCAAAGACCGACAGAGCTTCAGAGGCTGCTCGGGACCCACAAGAGAACAACACAGGATAGTGGCAACTACTTTGATTTGGTTGCTTCGGTGACAAAGTGTGTCTGAGCATTAGGATTAATTTTCTTTCTTACGAGGAGTTTTAAAAGATAATTGTCCAGTGAGGTCATTTTTATGCTAACCCTTTTCTGGAATTCACTGGGCGAGAAATGTGGTTTTCTTCAGTATAGCACAGCTACGTTTCTTTATTGTACTTTTTTTTTTTTTTTTAACGTAAAAATAAAAAAAAGGAAAAAAAACCCCAAGCAGCTCCTAGAGCTAGTTTGTTTCCATGTATTTGTGGCCTGCACTTCATCAGCTCTTTCTAAGAGGGCAGAAATTGCAATAGATCTTCCCGTACAAACTGCCCGGCATTTAATAAGATGTGAGCGTGTGCTGGGAGTCTTCCCTCAGTGCACGCGAGTTTCTCCCTCCTTCCCCTCGCTTATTTTCACACTACTGATAGAAATAAATTTCCTTCTGCCATCCAGTGGGCTCAAAAGCTACTAGGGACACAGGCATGCAGCATGATCCTGTCTAAAAGGACAAACCTATTTCTCCCCCCCTCTGCCACCTTCAGCAGCCTTGTTTGCTGGTGTCTCCATTAAAGGACTCACCACAGATCACAGAGCTTCTTCCCGAGTTTTAAAAACAAGTTAAAGATGATGCAAGGCTTACTTAAAAATGAGCACGTTTCTTATTAAGGAAAATAAGGACAGTACGCTCATTAAAAGGTAGGAAACATGCTTAAAAGTACTTCAGCATAAATCTCACATCATATGGGGCTGCCAAACGTACCAGTAACCCTTTCTTGACATGTATCTGACCTTTATTGCAAGCACACACTTGCAACATCCTGAATGTCTGTAGCTAAAGTTTTCCCAGCAGATTTTCCAGTTTGCTTACATCGATACCAAAGTGTAGTTCTGTGAATATAATTTATACACGAGCATCTAACCTATATCTACGGGAGGCTTTATTTGATGTTCATGACTGCCATGCACGACCAAGAATGGATTACAGAAGTCCAGCTTTTGGAGAGTAAGAGTTATGCTTTTTATTTGCACTTATCCTAGGACTAAGCTGTAAATTAAGCCAAATGCAGGCGATGGAAAAAAATAAAATGTATTGTGTATTTAAGAAACTTCCTTTAAAACAAATTATTTTATCTCGATCCAAACATTCACAATAGCCGGAAGCTGGAGGATAGCATGTTTACAATTGTAGAATAGCTCCAAAACCAGTCAAGCATCCTCCCACTATATTAAGAAAAGATCTTTTGAAGGGTGAAAAATAAGATTAGTCCAAAGCCTCTTGACTGAATTAACCTAAGACAAAAGATGTGGACACCCATGGTGCATATTATCTAAAAATCAGTTGAAGCAGTACTTTTTTTGCAAACAAATACGGGAATATTCTATTAAACATTCCTACTTTCCTGAGAAATCAATGTCCAAAATGTGGTCAGAAAGACAAGTCAGTTCCCATATTATGGAGCCTTAGAAGTGGATTTGGGGAGAGATTTTCCAGCCTTGGTTTTGAGTGTTACTCCTTTTTTTTTTTTTTTCCTCTCCCACAGTTTTTCTTGCAACCAGCTTCAAAACAGCAGGTACTGATACACCTTACCCTGCGCTCTCCCCTACCGAAGTTACCATTACAAAGATCCCCGCCATAAAAAAAATTCAAACTTGCCTTAGGAGTAGCAGTTTTAAGTGTAGATGGCTCCACACGGAATGGTATTGGTGACATCTGAGCTGGCTCCAGCTTAACTGGCAAAGCTCAGCGGCGCAGGCTGAGCTGGCAGGAATGCTGTGAGGATGAACCAAGGGAAATGCAAAGTTCTGCGTGTAGTGAACGCTCCTGGCTCTCAGCGGGGTCAGCCCGACTCATGGCATGCTCCACATCACACACATCATTTCACAAATACTCAGGACAGGGATTCCAGACATGAACAACATGTTAAGTCAGCTTTGGAGCTCCACTCTGTATCTGCTGTGGGAATACCAACGCAGAATTTAAGCAAACAGCCCAGTATTGCCTTTAAATGAAAAAGGAACAGCAAAACACGCTTCTCTGTTTGTATTTCATTTCCCAGCCATCCCCTGCTCCATTTTATATTCTTTTAAAAATAGCATTGCAAGTAAAAAGCATTAATTTTAACTGTAGCCCCCTTCTCTAAAAAAAAAACAACCCAGTAACAGCAGAAGAAAACACAAGACTTTTAGACAAACAGGTTTATAAGGTTTATTTTCCATTGCACGTACATGGATTATATACAAGTTAGTAACATAAGTTACTTCTTAATTTTCTAAAAGACTGTTACAGCAAACACTTGCCATTTTAAAACATCAAGTCAGAAATCAATCTAAAAAGGTAAATATGACAACATTTTAAAAACGAAACAAATTGCACTTTGTTAGGGAGAGTCAAATACAGGTTTGTCTATATGCTGTAACAAACTATATAGCAGGTAATATTACAGTTAGAAGTAGCTCTTGCAGTCCATTTGTACATTAATAATTCTTTTCGATTTTACTTAATTAAAAACTGGTGGATATTTCAAAGACTTCCTCTTCTTCCTAGTATTCAAGATTCATCACATGAAATGCACTAGCAACTAAGTCTTTATACAATTGCTATTCAAATATAAGAAGAACACCACACCTGAAAATAAGGAAAAAACTAAACCATATTGATTTTACATGTATCTTGAGATGAAAAGTATGGAAGGTGTTCAGCAATAAAGCCCTGTCCACTACTTACATAAAAGAAGATTTTAAAAAATAATCACTGCACACAATACAAAGGGTGGGGTCATACTGTAGTTTTTAAGTCTCCTGTAACAGTAATATTCCTCATTACTGTTCACAGATGAGTGTTTCCATAGCAAACCTGTTCTCAAAGTGTCGAATCTTTCGGCAATTGACGGCTTCACGCTTCTGAATTCCTGTTTGCATTAGGAAAGAACAACGGAGGGTAAGCAGAAGAGGAGATCAGGTACATAAGTTTTACACGTGCTATAATAAACTGTCACCAGAAATAAGAACTACCCCTCTTCAATCCCCCTCTCACAGAAAACCCACGCAGGCACACATTCATACTTCGAAAAACAAGCGGGCGATGATCCGGAAGGAGCGGTGAACCAAATCGCAGTACTAGTTTAGTTAAAACCAACCTGCCCCCAAACCCTCCCTGGCTAGTTTTAACCCAGATCAGTTCCCCATCTCCTTCTCTGTGTGTCTGTAAAAACAGTTGTGAGGACGTGAGAGAGGGAACAGCACAGGAATAAACCACTGTGGGCAAAGAAGTGTGGGCCAGTAGTATTTAAAAAACGTCTTGGAATCGGAGAAAGACAGAATTTAGTCAAATTTTAGCCAAACAAATGCTCACTGCTGACCTATGCTCATCATTTATTTCCACAGGATCAACATACTGAATTTTAAATTGGATTCTGCTATTAAGATCTTCTCATTTTTAAACATTCTTCTAAGTTATTTTTATAAAATTTATTTCTTTTCCTTGTTTTCCCAAGAAGTCAGGTCCAACAACACGACTAAAGCAATTAAATTGCTTCAGTGTGCACTTCCACATCACATACAGACTTTGTTTGTTTGTTGTTTTTTGTTTGTTTGTTTGTTTTTTTTTTTTAAATAGTCAAGTCTGAGTAAAATCTGAGTGAAAATTTTAGGGCAGTATTTAATAGCTTGCCAAGACTCTTCCAAATGACGTTTCTCCACCATTTTCCACGAAGCAGTACAATTCTGTGAAGACAACTCTTAACTCATGTTTCACTGATGCAAACAGGAAGACGTGGACTAATTTATAGTTGGCTTTAATGACAAGAAGAACCTGCAATTCTGTACTTGGACTACAAGGCTACGGCTTCTTACTTAATTTAAGTTTCTTCTTGTTTTGGCAAGGTGGGTCAAGAAACAAGATTAAAGAAAAGCGTTGATGAACCCCAGAAAACATACCCATGCATACCCTTTTACGCTTTTTAACAGCTCCTAGCTCACTGGGGCCTTGAGCACTTTTGCACAATAAAATTACTTATTTCCATACCCACACAGAAAATCTCAGACGTACTTAAGCCCACAGAGCCCGTTACTGCAATAAGCAACCTCTTGCTTTAATAAAAGTCATTCCTTTCAACACAATCGGGCCTATTGATTGAACTCAAGCAGCACTGAACTTTCTGGCAACACAAAAGATCGCAGGAAGAACGTTTACCTTTCACGGCTTCTTTGCGCTGTAGTTTATAGGTCTCCTTGCCACGGCAGAGGCGGTAAATAAAGAATCCCAGCTGATCCACATTTTCAATGCGATCAGTAACAATCATCTGTTCATGAATCAAATAGGACTGAGGCAAATATGTTCCAGCCTGTTGAACAAAAATGTAACAGCTCTGTCAAAAGCCATCTCTTCGCGGTCTAAGTACGCAAGAAGCACGCTGCAATGTGTTTCTTTAACACAGCTCTGACATATCTTCTCTGAATTCTTTCAAAGTATGTATTGCCCACAGAGTTTTATTCTAAATGTGCAAACACGACTGCACTGCGCTACAGAAATACAGGATGATTCTGTTCAAAAAGGTCACAGAACTTCCACTGATGCATACATCCACCGCCCTCCTGCTACAGGAACGTCAGTCTTCAGCAGAGACCAAACATTTCTTTCCAGGAGCACCCACTGTCACGGATCAGTCCTGCGCTTCTCATCCAAAGCTTTCACTTAATTAACAACAGCCCAACAGACCTCAGCAGGAACTAACTCCCAAACCGGAGCTGGCAGAAGCGTGCTCTATGTGGAGACGCTCTCGCTGCCGAAGCACGCCAGCCGCGGTACCCTCCAGCGGCCGTCCACGGGGCCTGGGAAGCCTTGGACATATTCACAGCGGGGGTCACAACCCTCAAGCCAAACGCAAGACGAGACTAACTAGTCCTCTAAGTTAGTACGGTGAGGCCCACAACTGTGTCTGTGGGAAAGGTATTAGAAAGCCGTTTCGGTGTCGTGGTTTGGGCCTGGTCGGCAGCCGACCACCAGGCAGTCGCTCGCTCTCCCTCCTCTTCTGGCAATGAGAAGGGACAGAGAGCCAGGTTTGGGGTTCAAGATAGGACTGGGATGGGGGAAAACCCCCCTTTATGGGCACGAGCAAAAGGCAGACTCGTTAGGGGAAGGAAAAAAAGAACATACATTTATTACAGACACTAACAACATGTGACAGAGTAGGACAGTGAGAAGCATTGCCACACCTTGAGAACACCTTCCCCCCACCCCTCCCTTCTTCCCGGGCTCAGCTCTGCTCCCGATATCTCTACCTCCTCCCCCAGTGGCGCAGGGGCAGGGAATGGGGGGTGCAGGCAGTGCTGCCGCTTCTGCCATCTGCAGTGGGGGGAGCTGCTGGAACTTCTTCCCCCCTGCTCCAGCGTGGTCCCCCTCTCACAGCAGACAGTCCTCCACAAACTTTCTCCAACGTGAGTCCCTCCCCCAGGCTGCAGCGTTCCCCACACTGCTCCGTCATGGGTCACTAACTTCCTCCGACTGGATTCTCTCCCACGGCTGCAGCCCTTCCCGAGCTGCTCCGGCGTGGGACACCCCCGCATGCTGCAATCCTCCCAGCGCTGAATTACAGCAGCGGGACTGCCTTTTCCCATGAGACCCCGGCCTTCTTTGGACACAGCACCTTGATCACTCACGCGGAAGCCACAGGCTGTAAATCAGTGTCTGCTCCACCGTAGATCTCCATGGGTGGCAGGGGGGGCCGCCCTGCCATCTCCCCACAGGATACAAGGGGGTCTCTGCTCCGGCACACCTCCCCCCTCCTTTCTTCCTCCGTTCCCCCACTGACTTTGATGTTCACGCAGCTGCCCCAACTCCTCCTCACCAGTCCCACTGCCCGTCACCACGTCCCTTCTTAAATACGTTATTGCAGAGGCGCAGCTGATGGGCTCAGTTTTGGTGCAGAGGTGGAGCTGACTTGGAGCTGGGGGAGCTTCAAGAAGCTTTTCACAGGGGGTCGCCCCTATGTCCCCCTCCCCTGCCACCAAAAAACCCCACCACTCACTCAACCCAGGACAGTCGGTATGTCAGGTGTTTTAAGGCAAGACACCAACAAAGGAAGGAGCCATGACGACACACAAAGGCTTCCCAAGCCTCTTCTAGTCCCTTCAGTGCTATTTTGCCACAGCTGAAATGAAGGAGGAATCCGGCTCCGTTCACACCTCACTGCACACAGCTGAAGATGCAGGTACTTAGCTCTCAGCCAGCTTGCTAATACTGCTGCTGGTAATCACCATCAACATTTTGGTGATACTACTTCATTTAAGAAATCCGGCTAGTGTGACTGTAATTTATGGCAGTAGAGGTGGTGTTGCTTGCTTTCTAAAAATAAAGTGATCGCCTAATACGGAAACAAACTCAGTGTAGGTGAATCACTATGTTTTTAGCGAAAGATCACTGTATTTTTTATTGACAATAAAAAACTTGAAATTTCAATTGCAAAACAAGACTGTCCTTTTCAGTCCGAGCAACATGTTGAGAAGAAGCTGACTGAATGCTATTCTTTTCGGTAAAGGAAGAAAGGACTGTATAAAATTCACTTTAAATTATGAAAGTTTTCTTCAGCACCTACTATGAGGAAAACAACAGCGATTTTTTTCGTTAGATAAGAGCTTAGAAGACTTCAGGCTCCCAAGTTATCCCACTCGTGTTTTTGTAACTGAATCACTGTAAATTGTTGTATCTTAACCCCCGGTCTCTCCAATTTCAGGAGAGAGCCCCAGAGCAACACGGTGGCAGGGTGGGCAGCAGTGCTGGGGACGTGGGGCAGCCTGCGAGGACACTCCTGGGCTCGCGCACTCCAAACCGCAGGGACCTCCTGGAGCACCCCCCAGACCCCCCCCCAGGGGGTTCCTCAGTGCAGGAATCTCCTCTGCCCAGCTGGTCCAGAAGCAATTACCCAGCACTGAGATCCAGCGTCGCCACAAATATTGTCGTCTTTGAGATGCCCCGTGCATCACAGACAGTTAAAATTGGCTGGCTGGCAAAACAACGGGAACGAGGTGGATGATGCCTGGGTTTCAGCCTTGTTTCCCAAGCAAGGGGGAAGCTTTTCACTGTCTGCATATTCAAGCAAACTGTATCACTATATAGAAATGTGGTTCTTTAGGCTAAAATTATGGCTTCTTTTTGTAAAAAAAAAAAAAAAAAAAAAAAAAAAAATCAAACCAAACCAGCCCAGAGCACCTCCATTTTCATAAAAAGCCCTCTGAGTGTATTCAGAACTCATTTTAATGAAACAAACACTTTGCAACCAGTGTGACTGCAGGACAGTGAACAGAAATTCACTCACTTTGTGGATCTGCAGAATAGTCTCCCAAATTTCAGTTACAAAACACTGAGCCTGATACTCTGAGACATCAAATGCCCACAGCATTTTGTTAATACAATGAGAATTAAACAGATGTCTCATAAAATTAGGCCACTCATTGTTGGGGACAATGATCAAAACAGTTTGCTTTTGCACAGATTTTCAATTAAATGCGTGATGCCTGGTTATCCTCTCACTTGTAAGCCAAGCATGCTTGATTTAGTACTAATGACAAACTAGGAAACAAACAGTTTTTAATAGCGGAATTTGTGTGAATTAAACACAATGGAAATGTGTGTTTAAATGGAAACGAAACAGCATACACAAAGTAAAAAAATAGGGGTTCACTGTGTTTTGCAGATACCACCTCATCCTTACGTACGGGCAATGAAAGTGTGGTTAAATAGCCAGTCTCAAAATAGGCAGCAAAAAAAGCAGCAGAGGACTTACTTGTGAAGTCATTTTTCACGTGAAATTTATTTATAATACACAAACCACTCAGAAATTGCTAAAATGGTTCCTGGAGCCCTACTGCCAAAGCCTTGTTCAAAAGATGCAAACCCGATATTAACAATTCTAAAGTCACAAAAGCCCAGTAAAATAAAATTTAAAACACTGTCCCCAAATCTTAGCCACAAGTTAGCTTATCAGCTCTCTTCCCCACCCGGAGTGTTTTGCTGTTCTGTAAAGAAACCAGGAGGCTGAAATGCAAGGTAAGTACCATTTAAATCTGCATTAAAAGCATACATATGTAAGAGTTAAAAAGAGAAAGATAAAGATGATTCATATTAAATTAGTAAGAGACTCCATTAGATTATCTGCTTTGGCCTCCTCAATGTCACAGGCCGTTGTGTTTTACCCGGTCAGTACCGAGAGAACAGCGTGTCCCTGTGGCAGCGACAAGCCAGCCAGCACCAGCACCAGCACCACGGGCCAGGCAGCAGAGTTCCATTATCAAACCCTGCTGGGAAGAGATTAGGAGCTCCCACAACATTTTACTGGAAACTCATGTTCGGGTTGTTGAGTGATTGTGGTATCTGAGCCCCGTCCGCGGTCGGCGGTTTTAAGGACGCTGAATCTTGTTCTGAAGGTCTGGTGCTGGCAGAACCAGGAATCTGGCTGTACTGCAACCCCTCTTGTTTAAACAGGCTTTGCTAATCACACAGCCCAAACCCTGCTCACTCCTACAAAAACCTCCCTGGACACAGGAAGATCCGTCTCAAGGCTGCTGGAAGCCTCATGAACTGGCCCGTCACACCGAGCGCCACCTCTCACTTCCCTGCGCACGCACAGCACATCCAACACACCCCAGGGACATCACCCTCGAGCCACTGGATCCGTTCAAAGTCGGGGCCAACCCTGGGGACCTACGCTTGCAAGGATGCCCCCGTTCAAAGGATTTCCCAGCGTACCTACTTCAAGCCTTTCAGCTAACCAGTCCCAGTCCAGCGCACACGTGCTTTATGGAAACCAGTCACAACGGGTTATAAATCAAAAGACACACAGGCTACTACCAAAGAGTCTAAGTACACCACATCTTCACAATTTTGTCAATCAAATTTGTGGCACCAAAGAAGGAAATCAGGTTTGTTTCTCTTCCTCTGAATTAATAACTCCTTCATTATTGTAGTTCATTAACTGAGAAGGTTTTAGATTTTTTTTCTCTCTTTGCAAAGTTCTCTAATGATCAGTTAACTTTCTAACGCACCTTTTGAGAATGTCAAGAGTTCTTGGGGGGGGGGGGAAGCAAAAGCAAAAAAAAATTGTTTTTTCCCTGTCTTAAGAACAAATTAGTTACGATTTAACTGTACCTTGATGTTGATGAGCAGCTCCAGGAAATTTTTTGGTGGCATAACAACTGAAGTGTTCAGAGGAATCACATAGCACTTATCCAGGCTAAGATCGAGATAGGCAGTGAGTCTCTGTTGAGGAAATACTTATTTTAATCAAAATAATGAGAGTATCGGAAAATTCACATACAGACTTTGCTAAACTGCTATTGCCTCATGTTGTTCTTCAAATTATTGCTTTGTACGCTATGAAGTGTGTCCAAAAACCTCCAACTTGAGGGTAGGTAAATGCAGAAATAAAAGGCAGTCTTGATGAAAGTTTAAATCTGTGACAAGGATTTATGCAAGGCAGCAGGCAATAAGCAGCTCAAATACACTACAGTAATGAAATTACAAAGGTGTATCTGAGCTGTTACAGAATCAAGTAGAGCATTCATTTATTCCTAGTGCCTGCATTTTGAAACAACAGGGGAAAAACCTTGCTCTAAGCTCCAGGCTTTTATATTTTGTTACAGTGTAAAGGGGAAATGCTACCGGGAAGAACAAAATCTAGAAGGAAAAAAGTACTGCGACCGATAATGCAACAAAAATCCCTTTCTTTTCAAAAATGCTACTGACTTGAAGTGTTAATGATTATTCATAGCTGAATTCTTATCTTTATAGCACCTCAACGGCAGTATTTGCCATTATTTGATAAAAACAGAGGTCTAAAAGCCCTGGGAATTATCCTGATGAATCCTAAGGCTCTGTTCACTGAGCTGTGTTTTACTGCATCTGTTCTTGCTAAAGAAGACATTATCTCAAGCTGCTGAAAGCTCTAAGGCTGCGGACGTATATAAAATACTGAGCACCAAGAGCCCAACAGTCAAAATAGTACCAGGACAGCAATCATCAGTGCAACTAATCTCATTACATGGGAGGAAGTGTTGTGCCTATGGCAAATGATTCTTGCAGTGACCTTTAGAGCAAAGCCTTTAACCCGTTAAGTCAAAAAGTATATTTCTACCATTATACTGTGCCTATTCAGTTCTTACATACTGCCTTTTTTATTTTTTTTCCTTTGCTGGTTTTCCCTCTTTAGAGGCTTTGCTCCAACTCTTAACAGAAGCTCCCTAAATATATTCAGGAATATTTTTAAATGACATAGCTCAAGCAAGCAATGTTTTCCTCCAAATCTGGTTATGAATATTTGATAGAGAGCACTCATTTTGCTTAGAAAACTTTAAACTCTGAAGTTTGCATAAAAAAAAATAGGATGCTTCCCTATTCTTCTTTTGCAGCCTTGCTTAGAAAAGCTGTTCAGCAAAGTCTTCAAACGTTTG
Organism: Tyto alba; assembly: GCF_018691265.1. Lineage (NCBI taxonomy): Eukaryota > Metazoa > Chordata > Aves > Strigiformes > Tytonidae > Tyto > Tyto alba. The sequence continues at coordinate 3,153,938 of NW_024881321.1, forward strand.
CAGGAATTTAGCTTCCTGAAAACCAGCTGTAGAACATTTCATCGCTATCAGACAGCTTCCATCAGGCTGATACAGAAAAGAAGGGCTTCTAATTGTTTTACAGCTGTCGTTAATACCAAGAGCTGCAAGCCTGTCAACAGCCTTAGCAAAAATTTATTACCATGATTCCTACCAATCAAAGTCGTTTCTATAAAAAAAAAAAAAAAAAAAAGGAAGAAACAGCTAAAGGCACCTCGATACCTAAAGGCACTGAACCAGGGAACAGCCTGTGGCGCCCAAGAAAAATTCAGCTTCTGGTAGGCTTCCAACAGCATCTGGAAAAAGAGCTCTCTCCCACTGGTCAGTCAGCAGGTCGCTTCCTTCCCTTCCTGCTGCTGCTTTGGGGTTTTTGAGTTACGCCACCAGAGCAACCTCTGGGGGTGCTTGAGCAAACCCGGTGACACCGGGCGCAGCCAGCCCCTGCAAACTCAGGTCAAAGCTACGACAACCCTTTCTAAACTTCCCCCAGCACCACAGCAGTGGGCCAGATTCTGGCTTGGTGGATTTAGCCCAGCAAGAACTGTAGTCTCTTTACTTCCTCATAATAAGGAAAGGAAATAGCTCTCAGATTTTTCTCTTTCTAAAAACAGAACTGTATTTGCAAATGGTGGTTTACAAACTACCTCGTGATGATTGTATAACGCTGTACTTTGTATGCCCAGTTAATTATTGCTTGCAGCCTGCTGCTGATCAAAATGTTTCTTCCTGCTGCCTCCTCCACCCTCCACTTTCCCCCACCACAATAATTAGTGAGTACATTTATCAGGATGACTGAGGGGGAACATTTTTTCGAGTTTTTAAATGCTTTCAACTTCTGCAGAAATATTCCTTACCCGGTGGAAGTCATGGACGATATCGGCAGGATCGCTGTCAGCAAACTCGGGGACTGGCACGCTGATGAACTCAACATCTTCCTCCTCCAGGATCTGAATATTTTGCTCAATCGTGTGGTAGCGAGCACTCTGAGCCTCTGCCCCAGGCTCAGGTAAACTTAAGCCGTCTTCAATATACTTTATTCCACAGAAATACACACCACCCTGCTAAAAATAGTAAACATCCCAGCAACAAAAACATCAGTAGCCTTGTTAGAAGCTTAAAACTAATATTCTCAAAGCACTGTGGAGAAGAAAAACTTGTCAGACTAGATGAAATGTTTTCCCTTTAATTTGATTCAGACGCCAAAGTAGGAGTCAATTGCTATCTACAACAGGGCAATGGGTAAAACATTGATTGTACGGAACCCAGAGGGAGTCCTTCCCTTGAATTCAAGGAAAAGCAGGTTCTTAAAATCTAGTCTTCTGGTTTGCATCCATTATCTGTGGCACACAGCACCTTATTTTTAGAAAGATGCTGAAGCTCCTATGCCTATATGCATATTGTTTTTATTATTAATTTATGATTTAACCGCAGTCAGTAATTAAATTTAAGACATTTAAATTGATTATCCACGTCACCTTTAAAAAGGAAGTCTAATTCTGAATTTGGCTCTGCTTACAGTAGGGGTGTTGGATCAGATGATTTAAAGACTACCCCTCCAACCTCAATTATTCCGTGAAGTTGCTCAGTTTCGCAAAGCTTCAGGAGTTTTGAAAGTCAGTTTCTAAAAGAAATCATTTTTTTGTTTGTTTTGAATAGTTTTAAAAGACAAAAAGGTAATAAAAATAATTTAAAACAACCCATTTGTATCCTTCTGTCACAATACATGTGGCAGCTTACCAGAGTGAAGCATAAAATAAAGTCTTGAGTCAGGGCAAGTCATATACCGAATTTATAGGCCAGGTAGTTTTAGAAACATACAACTTGTGCATATGCACATGCCATCAATTTCAAGTTTTACACTGAGAACACGTCTTCAGTACAATGTTAGCTCGATTCCTGAATGTTTCCTTCAACCCAGATCTGACACGTAGACAAGTACCACAGGTTGGAATTAAACAGCACCTTCCATTTCAGATAGCTGGCATGTGAAAGGTGGAGCACTGTGGTGCCAAGCATGGGCAAAACACGCGTTAGTAATACAGCAGGCCTTCAGCTTCTCCGAGCTTATTAATCCACCAAGATACGCCACGCTGTTTAATCATTGTTTACAACACTACTGCTCCCCTGTAAATTAGGTTAAAGCGACAGCCAAAGAGGCTATAAACTGCAAATTCAGCTAGAATATCTCATGTTTAATTACTTCGCCTTCTACACAGAAATCCTGGTAGCAGGGACAAGAACACAGAATTTCTACCTTATAATTACGTGCACTAACCAGTGGACTAGAGGGGTATGTGTTTTGCTTATACTCTCCCTTTCTGGCCCTGTGAATCTTGCAGCCCCAGCAGTTTCTGAAGGAGGGAGGGTGTGCTCGCACCATGCTGCCCAGTGACAACTCCCCCCCCCGCCAAGGATGACAATATTTAACTCGGATCTCCCACGTTCCAGGTAAAAGCCCCCCTTCCCTGGCACCACGGCCTCCACGGGGCTCCTCCTGCAGCGGTGCCATTTGCTGAAGACTGAAAACACGTTTTGTCAGAGGTCTCATCTCGTCAGCGCGGATTCGACTTGACAGAGCATGTTTAACCGCGCTGACTGTGCTTCTCCCAAGACCGCTGCAGGGCCTGTATTTCTTATTCCTTTGGAGGCCAGGAAGGAGAAGACTCACTGCACTGCTCTGACAAGCAGTCCCTTTCCTGTGCATTAGCAGTACTGTATGCACGTAGGAAACCCGGGGTCAAAGAAGGAGGCTTTCGAGGGATTAACCCACCTCCAGTATTCAGCATGGCAAAGCAGGAGAAAGAGCAGTTAAAAATGTGGGATACCACTGGGGTTCCTAAACCCTAGTCCTATTTAGATATAATCCTTTCTCTGCAAAGTGTGATTTTCAAAGGTGTTGCTCTCTTATTTGCCAGCTTCGCTCCCGCCCTCCCCTGCCAACAGGAAACTTCAGAGCAGGCGATACACTCTGCCTTTAGAAAAGCTGAAGTTTTCTTAAGATAAAAACGGGACTAGCAATGCTATTATTGGGTTGAGTCTGCTGTCGTCCTTCTAAATTTAAGGCCTAACAGAGAAAAACACCAGCCTCCCATACCAAAAAAATCTATTTGACTCACCTGGAATGCAAAATATTTGTACAGATAGGCACCCCCCAGGATGACACCAGCCAGCATAAAGGCCAATCCGAAGCACATGCACCAGCACCAGGCCCTCCTCTGCCCAACAGGCACAGCATCCTCGGGGTCCTGCAATGAATGCATCAGAAACCGACCTTCAGCACGTTGTTCCCAAGACACAGAGGACAGCAGATACTTCAGGCCCAGCAAGCACAAGCATTGCATCCATCAGAAAACATTATACGTGCTTTACCACAATTGTCTGGAAAAGTAGGGTATTTGGTAAAGTTTAAAACAGATGTGTTTAAGATGAGGCTTAGGAAAACTTGTACTAACAGTCACTTTTAATGCCATTGTCACTGACTAAGTCAGCAGATTTAAGGAAGAGAAAAATATAACAAAATCTCCCGTGATACCTAATAGCACACAGTGAGCCTTTTTTACAGATTGCAGACAGAAAAATATCCGTTCTCAGGCAACCTTCATACAACAACAGCAGAGCAAGGAAGTCAATTAAGAAAGCTCCGATTCTTTTTTATTTTGGAATATGCAATTTAAGTGAACCTGGAGAACTAACAAAAGATCAAAGGCAGTATGAAGAGCAAAATATATCCTTTCCTGTGCTGTCCTATCAGGACAAAAGAGACTTCAGCACGTCTTTGCTGGCAGAATAATAAGAGAGAGAATGAAAAGAAGATGCTTTGTAAGTTGCTGTTAAGGAAGCTTTCTGCTCTAAGACAGTGCTGGCCATGCCTCTAGCTGCTGTTCCGGTTACACTAAACCAATGACAGGATGTTTCCCCTTTGGGGCACTTGTTTGCATAACCATGCAGTCCCCACAGGCATCCTAAGCAATAAACTGCTGCTTGCAAAATCTTTCCTCTATCAGCCACATTACAATGCTCTTGCCTCCCCGCATTGTTTGCATAACTCACACCCAAAAAAAAACCACCCCATCTTTGAGTCACCCTCTTCCAAGCCATGATAATCCTGGGAAAATATCAGAATTCAAATTCATTACCCCTTTGCAACTGAAAAAAAACAACAATAGGGTAGAATGATGACCAGGGCAAAATCATTATGGCCAAATAAACAAAAAAAAAAAAACAAACCAGAAAATGGAGGAAGAGCATGAGGGAAGGGCTTGAGAAGACAGCGCTATGGTTCTCAGTCCATGTTCTGCCTCATGTGTTTGGTTTTGTGTTTTGTTTTGTTTTTTTTTTTCTGCAGTATTTGCTAATTAGCATGATTTCCCACTTGAACAAAGTTGTTGGTGTAGTCCCCCCCGCTGCCTTGGTCCAGTTAGGAAGGAATTCCTCTCATCTGGCAGTAGCCACCTAAGCCAGTCTGACACCAAATGGCAAGGGGACCCTCCCTGCAAATGGTGGTGAGAAAGAGGCACTGCCTGAGAATGGCTCATCCCAACCGCTCCTGAGAGGGAGAAGGAGCCTTTCCGTGGGGCTTCATCCTTTTCACCGATTAGAGAGAAATTTCTTGGTTAACAAACTAGGTACCTAATCCATACGTAGCTAAAATTAGGTGACGTGAAACCCACCTTTACAGTACACTGCAATTATCTTTCATAGAGAAGTGGCAATGCAGGTTCTTTGCCAGGCAACGGCTGCCAAAATCTGATTCAGAAATATTTAGAGTAAAACTGAAGATATTTCACAGATTTTGTTTTATGTTACACCTTGCAAACTACTGTAATAAATCAGATTGTGAAATCTCCATCTTTGGAGGTTTTCAAGACTCAACTAGACAAAGCCATGGCTGATCTTGCTTTGGCAACCATCCTGTTTCTAAAGGGAGGCTGGACCAGATGACTTCCAGAAGCCCCTTCCAACCAACATTGCTGGGATACATTACAAGGCAAAGTGAGAGTGTCTAGAAGACTGCTGCTGTGGACTGAAAAAGCAAGTAGCAATTTTTAGAAGGAAGTTTTTACATTACTAATTATTTAAAGAATTCAGTGTAAAGAACTGCACAATTACTAGCTGCCTGGTTTTTAACCTGGCTGTTTGCAAAGGCTGAGAATAGGACATAATACCCATGGTAATCTAATTAACTTTCAGGTCAGGTTAAGATTCACTGTGGATTCTCCTATAAATCATCTCAATTATAAATCTAAACTAGGTAAAACAAGGATTTTTATTTTTATGTTGCCCTGTATCATTAGGTAACTATTTCCCTTGACATTTCAAAGCATAAAGGGCATCTGACTGAAACTTTTAGAAATACTGCCATTTGAACGGTTGCAAGTTAATGTCAGAAAAACAGAGAGCAAACTGGCTCTGGGATACAGTGCCAAAATATTCCCGAGTGAAGACTATAGAGAGTATCTTTATTCTTTCCCAGTACTGCTTTTATCCCTGCCCTCCCCTACCGTTTTTATCTCCAAGCAGAATTATCTATTAGTGGAATAACTGCCTCTTCCATTTTTACATCATTTTGTAAGTTCAGAAAGACTAACAAAATATGCATCTGGGAAATGGTGCAGAAGGCATACACAGTGCGAACACCTACCTGGAAATGGGGATTAGTGTCAAATCAATTTTGCACAGGCCACAAAAATAATCAGAAGAAGAAAGCAACTTGTACATTTTTACCATGCTAAGAGGAACCTGAAGGACAAGTTTATCAGTATTCCACCCTAAATAATTTCACTTTGATATATGAGGTGACAGATATAAACAACAGGTTTAATACAACTCTCTTATCCTCTACCAGCAGCTAAATTTTATCATTATTATTTCTGAAGGCATCCCCAATGGTGGCACGTTAAGCTATTTTGTATTTGTAGTTGCTGATTGCATTGATTTGTCCACAGCCTACTTAAAACAGCACACCAAATTTAGAGCAAGAGTTCAAGCCCAGTTTAGCCACTTGCTTAGGACAGCACACGAAAGTACTGCATCTCAGTACAGAGGAACCACAAGCATTAAGTAACACAGAAAACATCTTATGCTGTTGAAGGAGAACACAAAATGGATTTCCTCTTCTGAATTTGAAAACTAAGTACATCACCAAGCAGTTTAAAACCACCTTAGATTAATATATTATAAATAACCTACTGAAGTTAAATTATACTCATATTAGTAGCTGTCCTGGGGCTAAACTGGCTAAACTTCTGTATTGTTGCCATGACATCTTAGTTTAGGCTGAATTAACCCGAAAGAATAACTCATCCTTCACTATATAAATCTGACCCTCCGCACTGCAAGAGGAGAAAGTGTGACGGATGCTCATCCTCCTTCCAGGTGACTCATGTTCTGAAAGAAAAAACACTGAGTGAAAGCAGATCCCCCCTAAGAGGGTCAGTGCTGAATTTGCACCTCTCCCCACATAGTTACGACTGCACTTTGTTCCCAGGCAGCAGCACCAGCTTCTTAAGCCAGAGCACAACATGAAACTGCAGCCTCACTGATTTTTCTCTAGGTCAGCTTTCCACTGCCAGAGTTACCTGACAAAAGAAAGCATCGTGTACTTGAAGTGAAAATTGATCTCTAAAAATATGCCTCTCTGCTTTTGTGAGCAGTAATAATTAATCATTGCTGTTCCGGTCTTTTCTTTCCCCACTTCTGTTTCATCCCTGCCCTGTGTACTTCCAACTCCCTGGTGAATCCTCAACCTTAAGATGATGCCACAGAACTAATTTTCTTTGATGCAAAATGCCTTAGGAGGAACTGGATACAAGCCCAATACTGGCTTGTTTCCCTTGATGAGCTGATTGTTCTAATTGGAAAACATTTGATTAGCCTATTTCCCGTGGACAAGACATGAAACAGAAGCATCTCTCTGCCACTTGTACACTAACTCCTACAGTGCTAAAATTAAATGGTTCAGAACTTCCCAACCTGAATAGCTTCAAGATCTGCAGGAAAAATTTTCCTGTAGACAGAAAACGAGAAGTACTAAATTCTCTATTATTTGAGACTGGCAAGCTTCAAATCTGTTGTCTTCTCACAAAGAAGTTACAAGATGACCGCCGTTTTCAGTAAAGTTCCCTTCATCAGGGACCACAGCAGCTAATAGAAAGTTGTATTCTGTCTTGTTACTGGAACAGTGAAAGACTTTGGAGATGGGCAAATGATACCACAAGCTATTTATCAAAACACCTCTCAACTACAGAGAGATCTCCACAAGAACGTATTTATGACAATTAGCAAAAAGAAAAAAAAAAAACCTAATGCCCCCTAAACCTGCAAACATTAGCAGTTATTAACAGCTACTGGCCATATATTCTCCTGCTCTTTTCAATTCAGTTTTATTGCTACATTTTTTTTTTCTTTAAATAGATGCTGAATTTCAGAAGGACCAAATTAATATTTGGAGTAGCATCACAAAATTCTTCTACGAAGCTCCAATACCAAGCCACAAATGTGTATAATTAGACTTGGTAATTGCTTAGATTTTCCCCTTGTGGCTTTTTGTACACAGTGGAATATAATTGCTTTAACATTGTAAAAGTAAAGCAGTCTAAAAACTTATAAGGCATATGTCTAGCTCGTATTAAAATGGGTGAGAAGACTATCAGACCTTGTTCCTTTCCAGAAATTAAGGACACATCAACTGTATGATTAAAAAAAAAATTACTATGAGTCAATTAGGTAAGAATCCACCTAAACTAAATATGATGGATATGCTGTGGGGAGTGCAGAATATTGTATGACCGCTGTGCGAAAGGTAACGGCCCAAATTTAAAAATACATACAACAGCAATAAAAATAACTTGGGGAGGGGGAAATGTCTTTCAGAAGCAATACGCAGCCTTTGATCCACAGAGAAACCAGTTGCAGAGTATTACAAGTATTACGAAAAATGTCTGCAGTATAATACACAAACCGCCCATAATGACGCATCTGAGAATAACATCTAATAACATCTAATCCATATGTGTGTATATACATATATATATATATATATACACACACACACATAAAAGCTTACAATTAATGTGGGTAGAGCTGGCTGGAAGCTGTTCAGAAGAGTTTTCTTCCCAGGTCCTTTGCGTGCCAGTTAGCTCACATGGATGGACAGAACGCAGCGGGGCAGACGGAGCTTCCTAAAGGCAAATATTGACCAACTGCAGCTTTAATTAGTGGAATGGGGAGAAGTTCATGATGACTCCCTAAAAGTGTTTTTTGATGAGGGAGGCTAAAAAGTCTTGAAATAAAATACTGACCAATGCCTGTATAAACCGCATTCTGTTGGTCAGGCATGCCTGCTCTGACTTGTAAATCTGACATCTGTAGAAAATCCTCCCAAAAGACAGTCAATTTAAAATGAACTTAATATAGAAAGAGCTCTGCATTCCTCCCATGGTATTCCTGCCTGAAGACTGCTTCAAGCCTGGTATTCTATTTATTACTTGTTGCAGATGGGAAATTAAGGCAGGCTTTTGCAAGGCTCCTCACTTGGCAGATGCTGCAAATCTGGAAGGCCATCATACTAATCTGCCTCCCAAGCAGCAATTTTATGCTTCCTAATAAAATGAAATTTAAATTTTAAGTACAATGATCTTTTAACTTGCTAGTTGGAAAAACAGACTGTCTACAATAGATGCTTCAGAGACCTCTCGCTTATCACAAGGAGTGAAGTATTCTTTCTACTCAGATGATGAAGCCTGGAAACAAGCTATGGTTGTTTATGTGCAGTCGATATCTGAACGCTGCAACCCTTCTGTGGCAGCACTGCCAGTTCCTCTTCTGTCAAGACGGACAGGGACTTGTCCATCTGGCTAAAGGCTCTCTGCCTAAAGAAGAGCTTGAAAACCAGACCTTAGTTCCGGTGTTGCTTCTTGCAGTCACATAGCTTGGATAACCAAGGAGATTAATTAATTAGAATTATCTGTCAGGCAGTCGGTACTTATTAACCTCTTCGTGTATTTCTAATATCTGTGTATGTTCCATAAAATAGTACTGTAAATACAAAATTTGTTGTACAGCACTGAGAAATCCAGAAGCAAGAAGAAATTACGTTCCAAGAGATTTCCAAAGTCCAAGGCCATTTTTATATTACTTGAATGCTACCTTTCAGCAAATAATGGGGGTGTTTTAACAAAATACGAGGTGTCTGTCAAGTGACTCATTTCATGGTTCAAACGTCATAACCACCATGGAATGAAAACATTAATATAAGCAGCCAGATCGAGATCATCTTACAAAGGGCACCAGTGCTGGTGGATAGGAAGGAAGTTGCATGTATCGGGAAAGATGGAGGTAAAGGGAGAACAAAAACAAATCAGAAAACGGGCAAGAAAAGGGGAGCAGGAAATAAAACTAGACAGAAACATTGAGGAACATAAAGAGTTCAATTTCTCTGCAGGAAGTCAAGGAAAATAACAACTGTAAAGTGAATGTAAAGGATGTGAATCAGCAGTTTACCCACAGATACCTGATAAAGGGACAATAAAAGAAGCTGTGTTGGAAGAGTAATCCTGATTTACCTAAACCCTGCCTTCAACTTCTGAGATAAGAGATTACAATAATAGATAGCAGTCAACAATTAAAAAGGACTCGTAAAGAGGAAGAAGCCTGTAACTACTTAGTCTGCTGTTCTGATTAAATTTCGGAGCAGTATTGTTAAGAGTGATTATTTTTATTGTTACCTTTGGTCTTACATAGACTAGAAAGTGGGGAGAAAAAACACAAGCCAAGCCACACCAAAACAAACACAAAACAACCACACTTACTTAAACAGTCTGAAAGTTCTCGTAGACCAGGCAATGGCTTTCTTCTGGTGATTCACACATACACCTTTTGGCTTTATCCTCATCCCAGACCCACACACTGTATTTTACTCTTTCCTTCAAGCGGTGTTCCCCAAATTGTTCCTCTTTTCTCTGCCCAGTTCCAAGATCCCCCAACTCCATTCTCTCACCGCCAACGCCCGTGGTTTCAAGCCTTTCTATCACTTCCTTCTTATCCTGTGCCAATATCCCCAGTATCTTTCCCCATCCCAAAGCAGAGTTCTCCAGTCTCTGCCACACGCAGAGTACTGGGCACACTTTATTTCCGTTTCCAGCATTCATTACCGCTAGAAGATAACCCATTTACCTCACCAGCGTGCCACACTCTTGGAAAGAGGAGCTGGGCTATGGCTACAAAAGTGCTCTACACTTTTACCTGCCCCACCAAGCAGCCCCCCCGCTCCCTTTGTCCTGCATTTTCACTGTAAACACTCAGGGCCAAGGATTGCCCTCTGTTGTTTTGGGTTTTTTTTTGTTTTTTTTTGTTTTTTTTTTTCTGTACAGCAATTAGCACAACAGGATCTTACTGCCATCTTATATTCCTTATGAACATCAGGAAATACTTTTTCTACTGTAAGAGTGACCGAGCACTGGCACAGCTCGGCCAGACTGGCTGTGGAGTCTCCATCCTTGGAGACACTCAAAAGCCGCCTGGACGTGGTCCTGGGCAACTTGGCTCCAGGTGGCCCTGCTTGAGCAGGGGGATCGGACAAGATGACCTTCTGAGGTCCCTTCCAACCTCAACCATGCTGTGATACACCTTTACAAGTTTTAAGTGACACTATGCAGGGGGAGGATTAATGAACCATTAAAAAAAAAAAAAAAAAAACAAAAAAAAAAAAACAAAAAGAAGAAGTCAGGAGTGCTAGGTATGTGCTAGACAAGTAATGAAACTCCACACATCCCTCCTTTGCTGTGGAGCTTTTAGGATTCCTCTGCTTTCTCCCCCCAACTCAAAACTTCAAGAATACCTACAACACTTGGAAAATGTGTTGTCTTTAACTATCTGGATGCTGAATTCCAAAGTTCTTGTGCTGCTGACAGCCAGAGATCCGCAACTGCCACTGTACTGAATACAGAGTGTTTGCATAAGCTTGGCTAGTGAGCAGGTGGTGGAAGCCAGGTTTTTTATATCATGTATAAATGTTGATGAATTTACCTACACATTTCAGTAAATTAGAATGATGGAATTTTGTCCTGCATTCCACATTATTTTTCTCAAGTATTTTAAGAAAAGAGAAATGTTCTGGTGCAACAGTTTGCAAGTCATAGTCCAGAACATGCAGATAAAAGCTTGCACAGCTCTCTGGCACCAGGTGCCTGAGGGATCTTTCTTGTTTAAAAAAAATAAAGCCCAAACCTAAGAGGTTATATAGGACACTTTTCAGAATACATTTTGCTTTCAGAAAACAAAATCACTACACTCTTTATGGTTACAGCATATCAAACCTGGCATTTCATTAAACTGTCCAATTTTGAAAAATGCTTCATTTTTACACATTGCCAAAATAAACCCTTTTCCCCCTCTGAATTCTTTAACTTGTAATTGACTTGTGTTCTCCCATACTTCTAAAAACTACGCTAAATAAATCTATAACTTTAAATGCAATATTTCTCTTGACTTTATCCTCAATTAGATCAATGTTTAAAAACAGGAACTTGGAAGATTCCTACTCCACTTAAAATGGATCAATACTAAATTATCTTTTTGACCTTGACTGTTCCAGTTCCTGTCTCTTCCCTACCCTGCTCGCTTCTTATGTCTAAATTTTTCTGCTTTTTTCCTACAACTGCCTGAATCTCAGACATCGCTATGATGGAACGCTATGTGGATTTAACCTAGATTTCTCTCAAGGCTATTTCCCCAAGAGGTGATGGCTCTTTCACCCAAGAGATCTCATTAGCATGCACATATGCACCACTGAGCCTCAGAATTTAATAACTCTATTCCCAGTTCAGCCACAGATGGTATGTCATCTCAAGCAAGTTACAAACACTGTGTCTCGGTTTCTCTCAAAAGTAGAATCTAGCATCACAGAAACCATTCGGGGGGGTCTCTAGTCCAGCCTCTTGCTCAAAAGGAAGGGGGACTCTGAAGCCTGTCCAGATTGCTCAGAGCTCTTGTCCACTCGAGTTTTCAAAGCCTCCAGGGACTGCCACTTCATATCTCCTCTGGGTAACCTGCTCAGCATTCAGTTCTCAGGTTGAAAAATATTTTGCTTATACCCGGTTAGAAGCTCTCCTTTTTGTATTTACAGCCCCTGTCTTTTCAGACACGTGCCACGAAGCGGCTGTGAAATCTCCCCTCAGCCTTCTCATCTCCAGGCTGAACAAGCCCTGCTCCCTCGACCGCTCCTCACAGGGCATGTGCTCCAGCCTCTGACCGTCGTGGTGGTCCCTGCTGGACTCACACCACTTTGTCAATGTCTTTTTTTTTTTTTTTTGGGGGGGGGGTGGGACGGGAAAGCTCTCAGCCTTCAGCAATACCAGTGACTTGTGCCCAGCTAGCTGGCTGTCCACCAGGAGCCCTGGGTCTTTCTCAAGCAGATCAGCTTCCCAGCCAGGCGGTCCCCAGCCTGTCCTGATGGACGGGTGACTCTGGTCCAGGTACAGGACTCTGCAGTTGTTATTTCTGGAACTCATGAGGTTTTTTTGTTCAGCCCATCGCTGTAAACAGTTGGGGTCCCTCTGAATATATACCTTGCTAACACACGTATTAAAGCGATCTAAGATGTGTAGTACCTATACAGCAAGCGGAGTTCTCTGAGTAGAAACCATTCTACGTGCAAATGAACAGCATTTCAGTGTAGCATTTAGGGGTGTCAGCACAGAAGAGGCTGACCTTGAAAGGCTTACATTTAATTACGCCCTCTTTCTAGAAGAAACCGTTGTACCAATCTGACGGGCTTCACTGCAATTAGACTTTTCAGAGCCTGAAGTGGAGCACACGCTTCAGCACCTGGGTGCATCACACCCTGCAGAAACACAGAGGCTGGGGCCAGCCCTCAAACACCCCACCAAGCAGCAAGGGAACTTCCCCAAACTTTAAACCTTGGGCAAGACAACTCACTGCACCCTGCGGCAGCCTCCAAAACTCACGTTCAGCCTCCCACCCTGCAAAGGGTACCGCATTTTCAAAGGTGTAAATGCAAGGGCTTCCTACGTAGACCGCATCTTTTAAAATAAATAACTAACTAGACCGTTGTGATTCAGCAACCACCTATGATCCACCCCAGAGATCACTGCCCCCTCCTCCCAGTTATGATCTCCCCAGTGTGCTCTTTTTCCAGAGTCATTCCACTGTCTCGTTCTACTCTCAAAACAGCAGAAAGCCACAATCAAAAGCAGGAGTTTGCTGAACCCTGGGAGGAAGACAACCACAAATTATCCAAGGATTTGCATTCTTGGAACTCTACTCTTAAAATGCCCGTGGGTTTTATGTGTGTATTTATACATATGTATTTTAAAAAATATATACTTAATAATATATAAACTCTATAAAAATATCTGTATACACACAGAGAGACACTATTTGGAAAGGGAAAAAAAAAATAGCAACTTATTTTTTCCACGGCCTCTATAACAACTTGGGCAAATATTACTTTGCTTTTTTTTTTTTTTTTTTTTTTTTAATGGTAAATTTTGCAAGGCTGTTGCACAAAGGACCCTTGCTTGTAGATGCTGCCTGGATTGCTCAGATAGGAGCTGGAGTCGTTCTTTATGTCTGTTGTGGTCCCAACCTTGGGCCACGTGATGTCTGCTGCAAAACCGGTTCTGACTTCATTGCAGAGCTCGGTCTTACTAATTATCTCATTCCTTTGGTTTACCACATCTGTAAAATTAGGACAGATATCTGAGTTTTATCAATTAGCACGTTCTTCATCTGTAGATTCAAAATAATTTCCACTGAGAATAAAAAGCAGTACATAAATAGTAGGAAAATGAATGCTGTATTATTTCATATGGATCAGGAGACTAAAAACAGGTAACGCTAAACTTTGTCAATCATAGCAAAAAAGGCGAGGGGGGCAGAGGGGAAGGAACCTATGCATTTAGCTAACAGAACACACCATCACTTAACCCAGCTGTAGTTCTTATGTTTTAAATACGTCACAATGTTTTTGGAAGCACAGAAGAAAGAACCTTACTAGGACTTAAAAATGTAGGATTTGCTTTCAAAGATATTTCCTGAGAGAGACAGAGACAACTATTTTCTTTGTATGTAAGCTATTTGGTGCCTGTAGCTAGTGGCTACTGGACAAAATATGTATAATGCTGACAAATATACCAAAATCAGAACTGCAGAAGAGTTAACTGAAAACATTACTGGAGTCAAGCATGCTTACTATTCTTATAACCCATCCTCAAATGACCATTAGCATCAAAGCTTATTAAATTGTTGATAAGAAAAAAAAATGGGAAGAACTACACAAGTAACAAAGAAAATTGATTTATTTGAGTCTATAAAAACACAACTGTTAGATGACATTTGCAAGTGTAAACATTAATTAAAATACTTAACAGGAAAAAAACCCACATACACACATTATATTTTGAAATTAAAGTTCTCTTTAAATAGACATTCATATGTTGGATTAAATATTCATTATAATGGAAGGAGTCTAAACTATTTCCCTTGAAAATATTGTTGATTCCAAGAACACTTTCTTTCAAACGTTTGTTTTTACAGGAAAGTTCAGCATTTCACCTTGATCCACACGTTCTGAAATTAACTAATTTAACTTTAGCTTTTCCCACTGAACAGAACTTTTGATTCCAACAGCCTCTGTTTAAGTGTTGTTCTTCGTACCACCATGCAATGTTAATATCCAAACTAGTTTCTTGAAGCTTATCAGAAAGGAAAGAGTATTGCAACAAAGTAAGACAGGAGTGAAATTAAGTATTTGTGGCCTTAACTATAACAATACATTATAGCACAGGATAGTTTTTCTAGATTGTGCACTATTATAAAGCTTCATCTAATTACAGGCTTTTCCACATGACAATGGTAGGCAAAAAAAAAAAACCCAAAAGGTCTCCAAAATACATTTTTAGGGCAAGGGGCCTCAGCCAAGCATAAATTTGTTAATCTGAAAAGAGAAACTATTTAGAACTGCATAAAGGATTTGCACTGTCTCTATGCTCATCCCTGCACTGAATTCATACAAGCTGTAATGTACGGACATCAACTCTTGCTCAGTCAGCCAAAAATGTAAATGATACAAACAACTGACAGAGCAATTATCACAAAGGTCTGGTGGAATACATCCTGTTTGAAATATCAAATATCATTTTTCTGGGAAAGGGATGTATTTCCCAAACAAAGCTTTATATTTTGTTATTCAGGTTAGGAAGTGATGAGAAACAGAAAAGGAAGTGAGATACAGACCACTGACAGAACTCCTTTGTCCCACAGGTTCATTTCTATTGCCGGGGGGATGGGGATGACACAATCTCTTCCAGATTACTTTCTGATTTTCCTAACTTCTAATTCCAAATTCATGAACTCACTTCAGAACAGCAAGGTATTTTCAGAGGAGCACCACAAACTTTTAAAGATCTTGGTCTTTTAGTATTGTTCTTTCAATTGCAGGCAACCTCGATGAAACAGCTTTAGGAGCCAAATGTCTCAAGACGACAGTGATCTTCTATTCAGGAAGCTGCACTACTTAACCAGTAGCACAAATTCACCATGTAAAAGGATGCAGGGACTGATATCAGCCACAAGGCTTCTTTTCTTAGTAAGAATTCCTCATGCCACGTATTTTGTTTACATAAACTCAATTTCCCTGAATCTGTGAGTGCAGGTACCCATAAAGCCAAGTAAGTAACAGAATCCTAGGTAGCGTGTGTGTGCGTGTGTAACTGGAGGGTTTTCCATCTGAGGTTTGGTGGCTTTTCACTAAAATCTTAGCAAAGTCAGGGAGGAGAAGGAGAATTCAGTTTGTCAGGATTCTTTTTGCTTCTGGTCCTCTTTTAAATAATCACGCCTTAATACAGAATGCTCTGACAGACAGCAGAAGCTGGTTGGTTGAGTGACCTAGTTGCATCACAGAAAATACAGGAAAATACAAAGACCGCTCTTTCCCCAGCGGTAACTGGTGAAAGGCCTATAGAAAATTTCCTGGAGGAATGCTTATAAAGGGAGTAAGGAAGCTCCTCCAAGAAAAAAAGAAACCAAAACCAAACCAAACAACCCCAAAACATCCACCTACAGGCATGTCCCATAAAGTAGGAAAACCTACTTTCCTGACAGCAAAACAATAAGCAAGTGACTATTAGTGTGTATACTAACATATACAGTATATAAATATGCTATATACTATTTATATATATATATCTCCACACACACTGTAAGGCTAACACCTTTATTTCAGAAACACCTAACACCAACTACACAAAAGCTAAGGGTTTTTCTACATGGAAAAATCATGCTCACTAGTTGCTTAACAGTATTTCCCAGGTGGACCCTCTTACTCTGTGTTAAAAATGCTTATTTTAGTATGCTTTACAAAAGATGAAGCTAAACTAAAAAAAAAAAAAAAGATTCGTTTTAGAGTGTAATAATGTTCTCATAAGGAATAAATGCAGAAAGCTGCTGCTTTTAAAATTCTTAACATTTGCATTTTCACACTGAAATCTCTCTGCAGATACAGCTATCCAAAGGTCAGCTATGATACTTGTGTGTGAATCCACAGCTTCCACACACAAAGCTGTATTTGGTAAAGATGTGCTGAGTTGAGCACCTCAAGAATTAAGAAAATAAAAAATACAAATAGAAGGTTGCCACCTCCAGCGGAAGGGAGCAACGGCCGCAGAGTTACCGAGGGCCCAAAGAACTTTCAGGAGGACTTAGTCTACTGAACGGACTCTGCAAAATGGCTAAGTCTTCAACTGTGCTCAGAACCATCTTTGGCTCTTCAAGGATCTATTGTAGGGAGAAATGTTAAAATACCACACATTGTTAGTTGGGAAACTGGGTCATAAAATATCCTATTGTACTGACAATGAGCAAAATGGGAAATTAAATGCGGCCTGAGAACCTTCACTAAGAGTATTTTGCATTTTGGCCAAGAATTATGGCATAGAAATATTATCCCAACAGCAGTAGCAGAGTTGTAATGGTTGCCTACAGCAAGTATGGAAACACTTTCACAACACGCAATAACACTGACAGGTGATTTATACAGAGACAGGATTAGCACTCTTGATTTTTAAACTCCTTTTTAAGTAGCACACTCCAATGCATAAGGCCATTGCCTTCTGCAAAAGCTTTTTTTAAGCTGTTGTTCCCGTGATACATTCCCTACTCTTCTCACATCTTTCTCTCCTCCCTTCCCCAATTCATTTCTTATTAGTGTCTGATCTCACCAAAATCTGCCCAGTAACCTCTGATGCAGAGTATTTCTATGCCACATCAGCAGCATATTTTGGCCACAAATGCTCTTTAATAAACCACAGGAAGATTATCGACTCGAGAGTTATCTGGCGATGGCAGACATGAGCGTCAGTCTTCACGACACCATGCTGGAAAAAGCAGCAGAATGAGACTGTCTAAGAACTAGCCCAAAGGCTCATTCCACAAATCTTTATCTTCTGGACATTTCAGAGTATTTGGTTTTATTCATTAATATCAACTGGTTTACTAATATCCCTTGCTCAAATCTTTAGAAGTTCTTGATAATAAAATTCTGAATGCAGAATTCCACTGATCCCCTTCCATTTGTAAGTGTTGCCATTTACTTCAAGGCCAGAACACCTCCCAGGACTTTCTCCATAAAAGAATGCTTCATAAAATGCTGTAATACTTTTCACGTTCACACTTGTGATGCAGATCTATTTATTGACCTAGAGAAACAATGTCTGTAAAGATACCAGAGAGGGGAAAACAAACATCCCATATATGCTGTTTTGGAGATGTGACCTTTTTTTTCAATCTACCGGGACTCACTCTTCTATACACATTTTCACATTGCCTTCAAACCTCACTTGAAGCTAAGGTTTTTCCAGCAATGGAGTAATACGAATAATACATTTGTCAGATGTGGTTTTGTAGAGGTTCCTTGTAAAGCAGGTAAAAAGATTAGTTTCTAATGCATTTCTATTAGAGGAGGCAAAGTTCAAAGAGTGTATCTTGCACTTACCTCAAAGGTGTCAAGGTTTACAATGGCCTTCAGTTCTTTTTTTTTTTTTGTCCGAGATATGAGAATAAACTCCCAGACTCGAAGATCCAAATACCTCTACAACTACATGAATTAATTTGTTTCAATATTATTAATCCTACGTGGATTGCATAGCCTTTTTTACTAAAACTACAGACAATGCTACTGTACTCAGACCTGCTTTTATTTATGTTCTAAAACACACAAGCTCGGAAAAAGCTTATTCCAGAGAATTTTGCACACTGGTAGGTGTAGGTCTGCAGTTCTGCTGAGAAAAGACAGAAATGTGTCAAGGAGAACGTCAAAGGCTCAGTGTCCCTTAAGTGCGCTCACTCGCTTTTGGAATTTTCATCTGTACAGACCATCCGCTCCTAGCGTGCTATTTTAGGACTCTTTTAAGCCTCGTTCAGGCATGCTCATCCCCTGGTAACAGAGCAAGAACTTATAAGTAGCTACTGTGAGGCCAGACCACCTTTCAACCTGGTTAATAAATGTTTGCAAGTCTCATTTCTAGGCAAGCAAAGCAGTACTAAGACCTGGGCAAAGTTAAGGCAGATCCTCTGTCTTATCCTCAACTGCAAGAATTTACAGCTCAGTGTTAAGGAAATCATAGTCTAATAACACGCTTCCGTCAGTATCTGGACAGGGTCAGGAGGATTTGCTCCCCAGTGTACAATTAGCCAGATGTATTTTGTTTGTTTAGCAGCAGGAACGACAAGTCCAAACTGGCAGTCTATCTGGAAACAAACACCATCCAGGGCAGATCTGGATTCCAAGGTACTATGAAAGACCTGGTTTTTGGAACTAGTTTGTGTCTTGCTTACGTGCTCAGCGTCAAACAGATGACCAAACTGGGGGTCAGGGAGGAACTCCACAGCTCAAGTTGTGCTCAGGGAATCCATTACCTGCTAGAGAACGGCACTCCCGCTAGGAACAACCAGGCACACATATCACCTAACAGATTTCCCATAATTGCAGGCAATCTGAGTGCTGATATTGTCTCATTCGTTGTAGCACACTGTTCCAAGGACTTAAATACTTTGGTCGGAGTTTTGTAAGTGCAGTATGTTCAGCAGAAGTGTGAAATTTAATCCCTCACTACACCAGGAAGATGTCCCTAGAAAACGTCTTGCAGTCCCTCTTGGCTTTGCAGCAACAGCGGATTCTGCAGGTGAAGAACCTGGCCCCATCAAAATCACTGCAAAACCTACACTGGGGCAGGACTTCATGCTAAAAATTCGTCAGATATTGTCTTCCCAGGCAGAAGTTCATCACAAACATTTAGGAAATTAATAAACACTCTTTTGCAGATCCAATCTGGTCGTCCAGAGGTCTGATGCACAAAAGACTGTGAAAGCAAATGAAAACAGCAACGCACGCTGTTTATGTGCAGCTGGCCGTTTTTCAAGTTTTTATTCTCTCCTCAAAGAGCTGAGCCTAAATTACGCTACTCCTAATTAAAAACTGCTTCTGATTGAGGGAGCAGAGAAATTGCAACCAAAACCCTTTACATTCTGGGCAGTTTTGCAATTCAAAAACTTTAAAAGCCCTTGCTGTTTTGTTCTTTCTTGCTCTTTGGGGACGCGGAGAGAAGGGAGACAGCAACTGGAGTTTGGGTGCTGTTTTGGGGCGGGGGGGAGTGGGGTGGGGGGAGGCGGCTCTTTGTTCTTTTATTTAAACCAGCCCAAGTTTCAAGGCGAAGTTCGCTGTAATCGCCAGGCTTTGGAAACACGCTGCGGCACAAGCACGGCCGAACCTCCCAACTTCACCCTCGCCAAAGCGCTCCCTGCCCTGAAGCGTCTTGAGGTTTTCGAGGTGGCCGGCAAGCTCGCCGGATTTACCCGTGCCGGCCGGAGGGGATTTAAACGCGAGGGGAAGACCAGACGCGACCTGCCTTCTCCACCTAAACCACCTTCCACCACCGACCCCAACGCACCGAGGGGCCGCCCCGACTCACCCCCCCCCCCCCCCCCCCCGGCTGGGGACCGGGGGCAACCGGGCTCGGCGCCGCCTCACCGCCCCCCCCCCCCCCCCCCCCGCCTCACCGCGCCGGGGCCGGACGGGACGCCCCAAAAGGAGAGGAAAAGCGCCTTAAAAGCCGAGTCGGAGGCGGTCCGAGCGCCGTCGAGCTCAAAATAAAAACAAACCAACACCAAAACACCACAAAAATCCCCAAAGTAGAGAGAAGGGGAGCTTTAAAGCCCGTTCTCCTGTCAGCCATTTTAGAAGCGTGAGCGGAGAGGGGCGGCGGGGCACACCGCTGCGCAGCTTTCCCTGCCGGCCCGCCCGCGGTTTACCGCCGCGGGAGGAAGAGGATATAAAAAAGAAAAACCGTTCCCAGCGCGTTTCCCTCCCCTCCGTAGCCCCTCGCCGCCGAGAGGTGCGGAGCGGAGCGCAGCGCCCGCCGCCGCGCAGCCGGGCCGGCCCCAGCGGCTCGGTTCCCCCGCCGCCCTCACCTTGGCGTCCGGCGGCAGGATCAGCACCTGGCTGTTCTCCTCCTCCTTCTTCGCCGCCTCCTTCTGCGCCAACGCGGAGTTGAACGACACCTTCACCATGGCCGCTCACTCAACGCCCCGCACGCAGAAGGAGAACGAGAAGGAGCCCGGACCGGCGGAGCTTCGGTAACTGCCTCCCACCACCCCCCCCCCCTCCGCTGCCGCCTCACCGCGACTGCCGCCCGCGTCCCCTTGTCAGGAGGAGGAGGAGGAGGAGGAGGAGAGGCGGGCTGCGGCGGGGCGGGGAGAGGAGGAGGCGGTGCCCCGGCGGCAATGGGGGAGGTGAGGGCGGTGGGGCCTCGCCCGCCAAGCCCGGCCCGGCGCGGTGAGGGGGCCGCGGGGTCGCGTTGGTTCTTCCCCCGGGCGCGGCGGGGCGCGGCGGGGCCCGCCTCTCTCTCTCCCTCTGAGGGGTCCGTCCCCCTCAGCCCCGGGGGCCGGCTCCCGCGCAGAAGGCCTCGGCCCCGGGCTCGGCGGCGGGTCGCGGCCTCGCCTGGCGGCTGCCGCCCGTTCGGGAGGCCTTGGGGTGGCACAAGCGGTTTGGTTCACGCGGTGCTGGGTCTGCCTTTCACAGGTTGTCGTTTTGACTTATTAGAAGGAAAGGCATGGGAGTTTGGGAGGGGAAGAATATCCCCGAAATGCTATAGAGGCAGCGTGACGGTGAAGCCCGCCTGTTGTTAAACCCCCCCCTGGGGAGGGAGGGGAGCGGTACCGGGAAGGTGGAGGTGTGTGACCTTGCCCCTTCCCTTCTGTGGTGGGTGTCAAAAATCAAGTGAATCCGACACACCGGCCCGAGTAGGGTGCTCGATGCACCCAGTCGCGTTGTGGGTATGGTCACAGCCTGCTCCAAGAAGGATTTTGTTTTGGTGACTCACCTGGGTAGAGTAAATTTCTTGGCAGGAGCTTGTAGAATAATGTTTCTGGCATTCTTGGTAAGGTACCTGGCAAGCGAAATGCAGTCCTTGAGCTCAGCGGATGCTGTACTCTAGCAAAATCTGGTCATTCTCCATACGGCATGAGATGGCACCATGACTGAATTGTCCTTAAGTTATGTGCTTGATCATCTGTGTCATTTAAAATTGTTGACCTAAAATGGCTGACAGAAAATCTAACTTACCCTGGTTCATGCTATCATCCTAAAGTATCTAGGGATGATCTAAGGATCTTTTTTTTTTTTTTTTTTTTTTTTTTTTTTTCTGAGAAGGATAGAAAATCCACAAAGCAAACGATAATTTTACATTATCTCAAAACAGCTGATGGGACAGCTTGCACCCAAGACTGCAAGTTGCCCCACATATTCCAAGAATTCAGTCTAACTACCTTAAAATTCAGTAGAGGTTAACTGAATCATTTGCAGATACTTCACTGAAGTATAAAAAGTCATGGGTGCCAAGGAAGACAGAATACAGAGATTTCTCTAAGCACTTTCCGACCATATTTGGTATGATTGAGGAGGTTTTACTTTAGTAGGAACTTTCAGAAAAAGTACTAGAATGCTCATTCGATATGAAAGCCATGAAGTACTTTAATAAGGCTATCATAAGCTACAGTTTCCCAGGCTATGACTATGTTTTTTTCATTATTTTTTTTTGTAAGTGAGACTTTATTGTCCCACCCCCAGACTGAGAAAAGCACCGGATGACACCTCTGCTCCCATTTCAGTGAGAATCTGTGCAGGTGCATTATGTATTCAGGACAATATTTAGCATGCAAAGGCTGCAGTTCAGAGGTTTGCTTTGCTTTGTTCTACTTAATAACATCTTCAGATATTCCTCACAGAAATATGGGTATGCAGAAGACAGTCAAGGCTAAGGCATGGCATTTTATTATCTATGTCAAAGTATATCTCTTTCCCCATTCTGCATACACTCTTATCTTTCCAGATCAAATATACTCTGTCTGCTTCTTGAATCATGCTTACAAGTCATGGCAGTTTACCACAGCTGGATTAGAGCAGCACCCTTACGGTGTTGCTACTTCTGACCTTTTGATTAGCAAGAATTTAGGATGTTTGGAGTTCTTTCTATTAGAGAACAGAGTAAGAATAAAGCACCAGGAGAACCTCTCGGCTTACTTCCAGACTGTGCTTTGCTGCTACGTGCTTGCTTTCAGGCTGTGGTTTCACAGGCAGCTGAGCAGACTGGATGGCTCCGTGTTCTCCAAAAGGAATCTTGCCTCATCTTCTTCCTCCTCTTGCCCTTCATCCTCCCCCTCATCTCACTCTTTGTACTCCCCTCCTTCCACCATCAATCCCACCCAGTGCCTGTGCTACGTGTGTGACCCGTGCATACCTAAGTTTTTCTGGGTTAATTTTCTGCTGGGTTGGTGAGTTACGTCAGTTCAAAGAGATACGAGGACCAGCACCAGCATAAACAGTGGGCCGAGAACGGGGAGGAGGGGGGAAGTGGGAAGAAAGGCGTCCCCACTTCTGCATCGATACAAGTGTTAAATCAGCCCATCACGTCTCTCAAAACCACAACCTCGTTTTTTCTCAGGCGAATAGGTGCATCTCAGTTTATACGCGGACACATCCTCTCTCACGTTTCTTCCCCTCCTCTACGTACAAGGCTTCATTGCCTTCAGTCCCCTGCCCCACGGTTGATCTGATCTCAGGAACCCCCACAGGTTGATGACCTACGCTGTTCAGATCTGTGTGTTTGTGTCCTGGGGCAGAGCTTTGCCATTGTTTCAGCTGACACTAAAAAGGGGGGACTTTCATTGATTCCTCATTTACCCTGAGTAGAAAATGGCTATTGCATCCATCAGGACTGGGAGTCGCTTTCTCTTTCTGATGACTCTCTTAAACTGCCAGGATGTTCCAAGCTGTATCTCTGCTTGCCCACCTACAAATCAAAATCAGCCTATGTGCTGTCTCTTGCACCGGGATCATAAGTTTCTAATGCCTGTACTAGACAATCTGTGGATTCAAATACGTAAAACTGCAGGGGTTTTAAATAAGGATATTGTCTTCCAACAAAGGACACTAGTTTGAGATGAGGAGAATGTAATTGTTTTTAAAGGTTTTCTGATAAAGCTTTTAAATGCAACTGAACGTGGAAAGTTCCATATGGTGTCACGGTATTTTTTAATTGTCTCTTCTCATTTCTTGTTAACTGCATGACATTTTGATATGGTGTGTCTTACTTTTCCCTCAACCACTCTTCCCAGTTTTATGTCTATATATATCTATCTATCTATCTCTGTCTATGTATATCATTCTCATTTCTTGGGGCAGGGGGAGGGAGGAGACAAGTGAAAGTTGTTTCTGTGACAGACATTTCTTCAGCTTGCTTTCTTAGCTAGAAGTTGAAATCCATTTACACTGTTTCAAGGCTTTTCACACCATGGCTGGCTCTTCCTCTCTGCCCTGTTCTGCCTTCCACCCCCCTTTCTTCTCCACACAGCCCCCTCAACTCCACGTGAGAGAAGTCTCATCTACCAGATTCTTACCCAAATGGCCCACAAAAAACTTACTGTCACACTGTGTCTTTTGCACAATCCCTGAATTAATTCACAAGGACTTGTACTAAGAGTAGACTTAATCTTAGATATGTTAGTACGCAGGTAAGACTAGTAGTTTTACTTGTATAATTCCAGTGACAAATCCCTGTACTGGGAATCCTACTTTTATCAGCAAAAAGGAATTTATTTTTTTTTACCATTGTTCGATGTGTCGATCTGGGAAATTTTTTCCAGATTGTTTGTTTTGGTTAGATGGGGGAATATGGCCATGGCAGCTTTTTTTTAGCCTTGTCCTAAGTTAAATCTGCTACCACCTCAAAAATCTACCTTTCATGTAACAACTCAAAACAAAAAGAACAACATAAATTCCTGACGGCTAAAGCAGAAGGGAAAAGATGGCATTTACTTTTGTAAATAGGATAGGATAGGAAAGAAAACCTGTCAAAAGGCTTATGAGTCTGTTTATCAGCCTCTATATTCTTCTTAATATCCCAGAGCCTGCTGAAGTTGGCAAACCAAATGGTACATAAGTCTTCGCTATTCTTTAGCTTGCAGATGGTTGGGATTGCAGGCTGTTGGTGTTCTCACATATTTTGGGACCCAACCATTACAGCAGAATCCCCAATTTTTATTAGCCTCTAGGCAGTAATGTAATCTAAATCTTAAAAATAACATGATTTTCACAATCTGTCTAAAATGTAGCCACTACAACAAAGCATGAAATAAGCTTGACAAATCTATTTCAACTTGGCTTGTGCCTCCCGGCACCTCAGTCATCCCTGCTGTGAATAAAGCCCATTAGAGTGCGTAAGTGGCACCACAGCAATGAATTATGCCATAATCCAGCAAGCTGCTTTGCATGGCTGGCTTCTGCACCCACGTGGAACCCCGAGGTCCACCAAAACACAGCAGCTTGCCTGACTGGGTCTGTAGTTTCTCTGGTGGGAAATTACCGTGTGCAAGATGCAGAAACGTACCTGCATGTACAGTACCCAGTGGCACGCTCTTCATTTCAAAGAATTGTTTGCAACATGAGCCATGCCTCGTTTGAAGGCGGTGGAAGGACTCTCATACTCTCTTAAAGCTGATCCTGTGCTCAGGTTCAATACAAATGTTTTTATTTCAGTTCTAACTGGGTGTCATCTATTAAGTGCCAGACTGCAGGAAGGCAACCTTTATATTAATTTATCAACATTTTATTTGTTCATTAAGCATCAATGATTTGGCCAGGACTGAAGAAAACTCAAATTAAAGACTATTGCTGCCTCAGGGATTTTATAATCTAAATCAGATACAGAAAGAAAAAATTCTTAGGGAAGCTAAGGACCCAGAATAACTTTGAAGGCTCACTCTCTTTTCCCTTAAGCTCTTCTCTCATTTCCGTTCACAGAAATAAAAAATGTGCTTAAGTCCTTGTCCTCTAGTATCCTAGCAGCTGCTACCTTCTCCTTACCAGCCCAAGAATGCCATTTTCCCCCTTTTTATACCTTAAATATACGCTGCAAATACCTTTTGTCTTTTAGGCTTTATCAAGCTGATGTTTTCACTCCTTTTTTTGTCCATTGCCACCCAAGACTGACAGGATTGTTGGGTCCAAGTGCTTCATTTACCCCAGGACACCTGCTTTAGGAGGTTAAAGATTAATTCAGCTCCGTTACAATATATCCCAGCATAGAGTGTCATAGTCTCAAATTTCTGTTTAGGCCTGGGGAATTTGTTGTACCTCTCCTTTTGTCTCCTTTTCTGCTACATCAAACACAAACTTCCTCACTTGGCCTTCCAAACCTTCCCTGGCTGGTGTGTGGCCCTGTCCATATTGACTGTTAGATCTCATGCCAGGTCCTACAGATCATCACTGCTGCAAACTTTATTTTCTTTGGCTCTGGGTCCCCCACACGTGGAAGAAGCTGTCCTGTCCATCAAAAAACCAAAATATTGCTAAAGTTAGGTGTGTTCATCGCCCAACGGAAGAATCACATCTGTGGCAGCTGGGTCACCACAGATTTTGAAAGTTTCCCTTATCTCACACTTCCCAGCCAAGATCACTAGGATCTCACATATCTGCACTCAATGCTATAGGATTGCTCTTCCTTAGGGCAAAGAGTGTCTATGCAGAGGAGAAGACGAAGCCACAGCTGAAGTCTGCTGGATGGACCCACACTCTGAGACCCTGCGGAGCCGCGGACAAACGACACGCCGAGACGGGTTCAGTGTGGGAGATAGAGCATCAATCAACGTGTGTGTTTATTGGTCCAGGGTACATATATTTATACAGACAATGATAATTATTATGCCTACTAGTCACTAGCTGATTGGCTTAAGCTCTAAGGGTCGTATTCGCACGGTCCACCTACTTGCAGTTAGCTTACAGCCCAAGCTTCTCATAACACTAAGTTTCTCATGCTACTATTTCTGATTCCTGTTGACTTGTTTTCGATACACGACGGTACCGTAACACAATGTTTCTCAGACCACCGTTACCATAACACTGGGTTTCTCAGACCACTATTCCTAATTCCCCTTAACCTGTTTTCGACACACCACGGTACACAGGGCTGAAGCGTCCTTGACATTCCTCCTGTATCAGCAGCTGCGAGCAGCTGCAGGCAAACCCTAGTGAGGCCCAGCATCAGCCCCTAGAACAGGCTCTGATCATACAATTGCTCGGTGGGCTCAGGACCCTTGTCTCTGAGCCATTCTCCAACAATTCCCCCTTTTTCTTTTTGTATGAGCAGAGCCTGCGCTAACGTTCGTTCAAAGATTTTCTTAATACATGACAAGGCACAACTCAGGTATGCAGGCTTACAGTCTACTGGCTAAAGGCACAGGACCCTTGTCTCTGAGCCATTCTCCAACAAGACCCTACTGCTGCTGTTCCTCTGCGGTCCTGGGACTCCTGAGCACCAATGTGCGGATAAAACGAGAGTTCTGCTGAGGTGAAGCGACAGGCTGCTCGCCTCGCTAGTCCAAATCATCTTACCATTGCTCTGCACCCTTGTTTTCACCCCTTTTCCCCCCATTTGCTGTATATCACTGTATTCCCAGGGCTTTTTTCTGGACCCACAATTGTCTTTCCGTAGACGTGGTGTGAGCGTGCAGGCAGTGCTTTCTGACAGATGCCAACTAGCTCAGTGCCCTGAGGCACTCTTGTGGTACAAACCATTCCGAGAGCATCCTTGCTGTTCATTTGGGGGTTTGAAGCAAGCAGGGGAGTGGAATGTCAGCGGTGTGGGATTGCAACAAAATTGTCATTTACTGAATTTGACAAAATTTCTATTAGTCAAGGTCTTTTGGTTGGTTGGTTTTGATTTTTGTTTTGTTTTTTTTTTTTTTTCCCTCCCTAGAGCTTTTGTCAGCTCTGTTGATTTTCAAATCTCTTCTATGCTTACCAGCATTTGGCAAAAAAGTAAGGAACTGACCTTTCCAGCCTGATGCTGTCATATTATTCTACCTAGCAACTGGTGGTTTTTAGGATAAACTTCTGCAAGGCTGCATTAGTTACACAATAGAAAGCATGAAAGGCTCTACCCTGTTTAAAAAGGTTTCAGTGTGGTTGGCTCACACCACCGCTCAGGGAACAGCAAACTTGATGTCTTTTGTTGAAGGGTTAATTTCTCTGCCAGCTGCTCTGCCACACCTAAGACAAACCTTCCCAACAGCAGGTCAGCGGCTGCACCCAGGCTATTTAAAGCATCACCTGGTACCTTCAGGAGAAAAGTTTCATGATACACTGAGTTTTGGACAACTGCATGTATCTGCTACAGTGGCACCCCCATTGCTTCCTACGAGTCAGGACATGTTGTGGTCATAGATAAACTGGATCCAAGAGTAAAATTATTCTTTTTTTTATTACTGCGCTTGCTTGGTGGATGAGCTTGCGCTGGATCAGCTCAGAGCCACTCACTGTTCAGTTGCACTATCCCTAGAGTTGCCTCCAAGGAAGCAACCAGAGCTCGCTGATGGGAGGAAGGAGAAGGAGCAGTGAAAGGTCTCCTTGCAGGCAGCAGCGCAGTCACTTTGCTTTAGATGGAGTACGAAACCTCACTCTTAATGTCAGAACAACTGACATTGTCAGCCTGGTAATTAAGATGTTGGGGGGGAGGTGTAAAATGGCTCAGATGCTGAGATCTCTGTGCTCCTCAAGTTTTTTTCTCTCTTTGTTTCCTGGCAGGTTGAGCATCCTGGAAAGACAGAAGGAGCAGTAACATAAATTAAGAAGGGCTGCAGAATACTAGTAACAGAGGATGGGATCCACCAGTTGTCCCACGGCAGTAGTCAGAGGTATTCCTACTTTTGCAATTGAGGTGAGATATGTTTTTCAAGATGCTTGGACATTTAGTTACCTTTCTACTCCATTTACAGACTTGTCAAATAGCCTACCCCATTTTATATATTTTAAAAAACATGTGTAATTTCAGTAAGATCACCTGACTTATTAAGAACAAGGAAGGATTTCCCCAGGAATGCTCGGCATGAGGGAGGTTTCCTTCATGATACGGTAATTCTAGTAAAGCAGAGCAATAAGCATGCATCCCCAGCGTATGACTTGTTCCCATTGTATAGCCCAGACTTTCCAGGGAAGGGAAGGGGAAAGGAAGGGAAGGGGAAGGGGAAGGGGAAGGGGAAGGGGAAGGGGAAGGGGAAGGGGAAGGGGAAGGGGAAGGGGAAGGGGAAGGGGAAGGGGAAGGGGAAGGGGAAGGGGAAGGGAAGGGAAGGGAAGGGAAGGGAAGGGAAGGGAAGGGAAGGGAAGGGAAGGGAAGGGAAGGGAAGGGAAGGGAAGGGAAGGGAAGGGAAGGGAAGGGAAGGGAAGGGAAGGGAAGGGAAGGGAAGGGAAGGGAAGGGAAGGGAAGGGAAGGGAGTGGGCTGCAGCATACTGCTGCTTAAGTACTGACCCTGGGCCAACGAGAGTTTTGTATGTGGCAATAATTTAAACCTATTCTAAAACTTCCTTCAGGAAAATTTACTAAAAGACTGCATTCTCAAATCCTGAATGGATTTCTGGAAAGATGTTTACTCCTCAGAAAGCCTTATCTTTTGCCTGATTATAGAGACAAAAAGATCAATAACATACAGTTTTCCCCAACATTTTTCTTTTCAGGATTATTTAAAGATATAGAGCTAACAAATTGAGTTTCCTTTATATTTTTGAGGCTGGTTAGTGGGCTAGTGATACGATTACGAGAATGAAACACTGAAAAAGCTGAAAGAAATATTTAATAGTTTCTCAGGAAATCGCTGCGGTCTGTTGTTATGAACTTCTTCAGCATAATACATCACTGACTGCACCAGCCCAGGGTAAAACAAGCTGTAGCAAGGTGACTACCTACTGGTTCAGGATGGCTCAGACTGCACTGGGGAGATAAATTTATGCAGGAAAAATAAAGGTAATGGTAATTTCTAAGGAAATGCCAAGACTCAGAGAGAAAACCATAGTCTCAATCTAAAAACAATTTCTCAACTATCTCCTCTGGGGACGGTTAGACAAAAAAAAAAAAAAAAAAGATCTGTCTTCCTGCCTATGACTTCGTTCTGTAGTTACTGAAGTCAAAAGTGATATTGCCATTGATGGGAGATGTGCAATTATAAGTCTTAATTGCCTTAGACATAAATCATCCATCTTCACTCTGCTAAAAAAGGAGTTTACAATCCCCTTTCAAGATTAATGAAATTTATGTACCAAGAAACACCTGGCCATTTCTGGAAGCAACAGAGAAGAATACAGTGGTTTTAGCACAAATTGCATCATTCAGGTGATTGACAAGAAGCCATCATGAGTCAAAGGCATGGGTCAATGTTTTTACATATGTACCTTGCCAACAAACCAGTTATTTTTCCTTCAGTCTTCAATAATTCATGGCACAAGAATTAGATTTCTAAATAAAGTCCCTTCCGAGTGGAAACCATCTTAAAAATAGGTTAAAAATAGAAAACTTTGTGAACAATAAATTCCTTACATAGATTATAAATGGAGACATAGTATTTAATGGGTCATCTGTGACCAAATCTGAGACTGCTTGTATATTGGTAAATATGTCTACCAGCATGCAGCTTGCCACAGAAGCAAGATCCTAATATGAAAGCCGTGGATCATTTCTGTTGCCTTTTTTCCAGTAAGATTGTCATTTGCTTTCAATAAAGAATCGCCTGAGTAAAGACAATAGATGCAGGTCCCATATTTGAAAAACAAGAACAAACACAAATAAATACAAACCAGGAATGACAGAGAAGGAGCCAAAAATGAATTAAAACAGAAGAAGAAGAGCTAGAGAAATCAACATCTTAATGAGATTGGGAGTGTGGAGATTAAGACAATTTTCATGCTAGTTTTAAAGCAAAATTAAGAAGAAGGTGGTAAGTATTTTATTCAAAAAAAAAGGGTAGACATGGTTTGGCATATCATGCTTTTCTCAGTATGCATGGGGGCTATCGCCTTGTTTTGGTTTAGGAGACATAAAGACATGTTCTTCAGTGTCAAAACATCTTTTAATAATTTCCATTATCATATTTGCTAGACGCTGTGTTCTCTCCCGTTTTGTACAAGTTACGGACTGAGTTTGTGGGCCCTACACTCAGCCTCATGGTACCTCTGTCTTCTCTAAAGTAGTAACTTCTGAACACAGTTTCCATTTATTTCTTGAGTTCCAGGGAGTATTCTTGGCACAAGTGGGCAGAACTCTCTTGATTTTAGTAAATAATTATTAATGAATAAGGAAGAAAAACTGAAGAGAATGGAGAGCCTTTTCCCTATGTGTGTCAGAACTACAGTCCCAGGCACTTTTCTAAGTGTGTAGTGAACCACAAATCCATTAACACCTTCTAAGATAACAGTGCCCATCCATCCTCTCTGTTTGCCCTTTCAATACAGCTGGGACACACCCACACTCTGGAATAATTCCTCTCACAGACAGAAAAAAAAAACAGCAATCGTGGGGGAATGGATATGAACGAAGCACTAGAGGTAGGGAGGGAAGGAGGTGGGGGGAATTTGAACTGAAAAGAAAGAAAAAAAAAGAGCATAAAGTTCTTAATGTAGGGAAATTAGGGACAACTGAGCCATGAGCAGGAAAAATGAGAAGACAAAATCCTTGTGCCGGGTGGGAGGGTAGATGGCAAGGGAAAGTGGTATGGACAGAGAGCCTTTGGCGTGGAAACAGAACTGAGATCCTGGCAGAAACACTGGGGTACACTGGTGCACGCGTGTTTGTGGAGGCTGGGGGGTGGGAATTATTGTGGTACTTTTTAAGTAGAGAGCAGGTGAAGAGGGAGTAAAATAACGACCACGTGGGCCTGAGGGAACCCTGAAACTGAAAGGGGAGGTGTCACATAGGGAGCTTATTTTGTGTACAGCACGAAAGGTGGCTTTAAAAAGAACAAATCTTACCAATTCATAGAGTGAGGCAAGACAAATGGAGATTCCAGGAACCGGCTCCTCTGGGGCCCCTTTGCTTTGTCATAAACTCCCCCCACCTCAGCTCGAGGGGACTGGGGGCAGGAACCTGCTGTCCTCAAAGGGCTCCTGAGCCGCTGGGCTGGGAACAGTTTTTTCAGGCAGACCCTCACGGAGGTCGGTTAACCCTGGCCGTTTCCACAGAGCCACCGTGAACGTGAACTTGCCTCCCCCGGGGAGCCGTGTGTCACTTCAGAGGAGGGCGAGCGAGGATGCGCCCTGCGAGGGCAGCACATCCTCGGGGCCCGAACAGCGACTTTCTAGGAGTGATGGCAAGCTGTGCTCAGTCTGCCCAGCCCTTTGGGAGTGCGTTCACGCAACACCAGAACGAAGAGATGCTGAAAAGACATTTTACAGGGAGCGAACTCTCAGCATCCCACCAAACCAGTAACGCTGCACATACGGCCTGTCCATCCACACTCCAGTACGCCCCATTTTTCTCTCTCTGACAACGCAGAGGCATTAGTATCTTTTCAAGTTTCTTTTGAGCTATTGTCACGGAACCGTTTGTATCTTTTCCTGGCACATTCAGTTCGGGTATGTACTTGCACTGCTACTAAAACACATCCTGAACTGCACAGCTTTCTCTTCACCACAGAGCAACCACCAAATACTCAGCGACACAGGATCTTTTTTTAACACTGCGGTTATAACCACTGACTTTATCTAACAGGTTCATATCTGCCTCAGGAAGCACCAGCACAGGACCAAGACTATGGCTCTCAGTACCGTCTCAAGGTGGCTGTTTTGTGCTTGGGGAGAGATATAGGAAAGGCAGATCTGGCTGGGAACTTTTGCTATCCGTATGTGCTACACGAAGGGGCTGCCCACTTGGGGGTGAAGCAGAAGAAATCTTTAGGGGTGGTAGGTTTGAGTGGCCTGTTATAGGATGGCTATAGCACTTTCATAGACCTAGGGCACAAAAGTCCTGTGTAGGAGCCCTTGACGAGACACACTGTAGTCCCCCAAATTAATGAGAAGCCAAGGAAAAGTTTTTGTTCCCCATCCCTGCAGATTTTGCTGCTCTGAGTATAATTTCATACTCATTCAGGCAGCGGGAGTAGGATTACACAAAATATGATTAAACATTAGAAATGGAGAAGAGCAATTAGGAGCAATCAGATTGCATGCATTTTCAGAAACCTGAAGCGATGGACACAGGACACCACAGTGATATGTGCTGTACAGACACAAGACAGAAGGTCCCCACCTCTCGGGACCGAGCAGTTAAGCTTACAACCAGAGACAACAGACCAGAACAGTCAAACCAGACAGGACAACAGTTCAGGCACCATGACAGACCTACGTGACAGTCTACGCGCTGTTGTCAGCTCTTCTCGGAAAGTACAGTTTTGAGGAGTGCAATGAAGTACTTGAGGGGCGGCGTAAGACGACAACAAGCTTTCTGGAGAAATCCTTCCTGGGAGAAAGATGTGAGGGGCAGAAAGCATGGAGATCTCTGTCAGCCTAAGCCCTGGCGTTAGCAGATTCAGTGCATACGTTTGTCACGGCTGCGTAGCCTCTGAAGGACACCTGAACTAGCGTTTTGTTGGCCTAATCAGTTCAACTGATCAAAAAAGTGGTTAGATGGAGGGAAGAGGGAGGGAAGAGAAAGAAAAAAAAGCCATATCTGCTGTGTAATGAGAGCAATGCCATGGGCTGGTTGGAAATGTGGCAGCGTACTGCAAGTACATGCCACTCCCCACTTTGAAGAAATCCCATTTTTCTCCTCTCTGGCTGAGATCAAGTCTGGATGGGGAGAGGGAAATAGACTTTGCAGAAATACAGTGTTTTGCCTATCTCGTGACCAGACACATATTTAACTCTGCCTCCGAATAGTGTCAGTCAACGAAGTGGGAAGTGTCAGTAAATTCCCGCCTGGAATTGCTTTTATTCAATCCTGTTCAAGTTCTAGCATGGCACCTATTGACTTGCTGCTGAGTGGCTCTGTGGTCAATGAAGCATTTTTTATTTCCAACCTGGGACATGGCAGAAAATAAGAAGGTTTTCCACTTAGAAAAAAAAACCTAACCTTTTGCAGGAAGGAAGGACATTCTGAGCAGTCCTTTCACAGTATCTCCTGGCAAAGAAGGGACTTGCTTTTGTTCCTTAGCACTTCTGTCAGATCTGGAAGTCAGCCTCGACCCATGCGTGCCCCTTTTAGTCTCCAGCTGCTGATTAAGATTGGATGGAGTCTTCCCTCCCAGTTTTCTTGGGATACCATGATCAGGACGGTGGGATCGATGCACCCTCAGCAAGTTTGCCGATGACACCGAGCTGTGTGGTGCAGTGACACGCTGAGGGCAGGGATGGCATCCAGGGGGACCTGGGCAGGCTGGAGAGGGGGGCCCGTGCGAACCTCACGGAGTTCAACAAGGCCAAGGGCAAGGTCCTGCCCGGGGGTCGGGGCAATCCCCAGCACAAATACAGGCTGGGCAAAGGATGGATTGAGAGCAGCCCTGCGGAGAAGGACTTGGGGGCATTATTGGTTGAAAACCTGACTATGCAATGTGCGCTCGCAGCCCAGAAACCCACCCGTGCCCTGGGCTGCAGCCAGAGCAGGGGGGGCAGCAGGGCCAGGGAGGGGATTCTCCCCCTCTGCTCCGTTCTGGGGAGACCCCCCTGCAGTGCTGGGGCCAGCTCGGGGGCCCCCAACAGCAGAAGGACACGGAGCTGCTCGAGCGGGGCCAGAGGAGGCCACGGAGATGCTGGGGGGGCTGGAGCAGCTCCCCTGGGGGGCCGGGCTGAGAGAGTTGGGGGGGTTCAGCCTGGAGAAGAGAAGGCTCCGGGGAGCCCTTCGAGCGGCCTCCCAGGGCTTAAAGGGGGGACAGGAGAGGTGGGGAGGGACTCTGGATCAGGGGGTGGGGGTAGGACAAGGGGTAACCGTTTTAAACCGAAAAAGGGTAGATTCAGACTAGATATAAGGAAAAAATTCTTTGCTGTGCAGGCAGTGAGGCGCTGGTCCAGGGTGCCCAGAGAAGCTGTGGCTGCCCCCCCTGGGCTGGGGGAAGGGGGGCCCTGCCTGGGGCAGGGGGTGACACTGGATGGGCTTTAAGGTCTCTTCCAACCCAACCCATTCTATGATTTTGTGATTCTGTGATTCCGTGGCTGGCAACCACGTGTTTATTGCCTACTTATTATGAAAAGGGCAAAGACTGGTCGTGGTGAGGAGATGCTTGTGAGACAGAGGTGGAGTACAAAAGAAATAACAAAATATTAACAAAACATGTCTACGTAGCACATACAGAGTATGCAGACTTTTTGACTGTCCCAGATGGATCACCTTGAAGCAATTTCCTGATGTAAATTAGCTCCCCTTGAAACATCCTAGAAAAAATTTCAGTCTGCTGCAGGGAAACTGAAATTCTTCTTATAGATGAAGATTAATAATGGAAATACAAACTGAAAAAAACTGTAACCTATAGGTGAGTACGAGGGACAGGAAAAACGTGGCTGTAGAGAGAGGTTAAATATGAACTGATCATAGGAAGGAAATCTTGGTTTCTCAGATTCACTGTCACAAGTTTCTTTATAAAAGGAGAGTTTAAACTGCAGAGAGTATTATTTTTCAACCGTAATACGAATATTACAATGCAACTGTATTATGAATATCATAGTATCCAGAATGCTTCTGTAGCAGCAAACAAACACAAATGAGGGAAAGAATGATCAGGGAATAACATCAAAATCCCGAGTCAAAAAAATGTGCTCTTGTCCCGTGCTTGCGAGGAAGTTCCTTTATCTGGACTAATGAGAGTTTTTCACCCTATATATCTACTCTCACTGGGAACAGGCAATGTGTGGGGTGCTATGGGTTTCATGGTGTGTCCCTGCTCTGTCCTCCCCCTTCCCTGCCCTCGCCCCTGTCGTGATCCGGTGTCTGTCCAGATGAAGACTGGTTGGAGCACACCGTAATCCTTCATTTCCCATATACCTGAATTTCCTTCCAGTGGAAACCAGGATGCAGGAAGGGGGGAAAAACTGTGCATCAGAACCTTATCCCCACGTGCAGTTACAATGTGGCCAGGGTACATTTAGGGAACTGAAAAGCCTGTGGTCCCACAATTTTTGACACACCCATAGAGCTCAAATTGCCTGATAACAGCTTTCTCATATTAGGGATTAAACTGTGTTTCTTACTGCCCTCCTCTGTAAAACAGGAATAATACCTTACAGCAAAGCAAGGAATGCTGACAATGTCAGCTCCTTTCATTATCAGACGAGTGCACTGAGAGAATAATTATTCATCTGTAAGCACTTGATTCGCAGGTGGCTTCAAAATTATCAGCTAAAAATTGTGTCAATATAGATATTCTGCACACCTAAATGTGAAATGGCTGCTGTTACAATTAAAAGGACAAAGGAAGCCTATGGAAAATTAATAGGTAAAGATCTGGCTGAGATTTCTGTTAATTAAAGAATGTAATTTATTAAAACAAAACAAAACAAAACAGTGAACTGATTCCAGACCATCTGTCCATGGTAATTATAAGTATATATTGCTAGTATTGCATCATATGAGTAATAACCATAGTTGAACAAGCAATTTGAAAGAAAGATAAACCCATTAAACATAGGTTCTTTGTATGAGCAAAATGAGGACCCTAGTCTTCAGTCAGGACTGGGCCTCTACATGCTGTGACAGTATAAAGAAATATAAATAAGGAAAGGGAATTAAAAGTAATTGAGGGCTAAACAGCAGGTTTTAACGTGTTTAAAACTGTTGACTAATATGCATCAATGACTAAGAAAAACAATATATTGACTTCTCAATTACTCAATTTTTGCCCTTTTAAAACAGTTTTTTATTATTTTTACGCTTCTTCCATAGACTTTTATCAGAAGCAGAATAAACAACAATCAAAATATGCACTGGAATGTTTTCCTCTGGGGGTGAAGGAGAAAAAAAAAAAAAGAAAGGAAGAAAAGCATCTTTCTCCTAGGAAAGTGCTTGAATTTTAATGTAAAATGCATTCTGAGCTAATCCTCTCTTACACAGGCTTGTTCTTGCACTGAGAGATGACAGGATTTTAAATCTGCCAAAGATGAGTTCAGGCCTTTCGTTCTGGCTCTGCGCTGCTTCTGCAATACTTGCTGACATCGCTGCTACTTAGGGGAGCATAAGGAGTCTACCTTAGCTCAAGGGTGAGCTGTGGAAGTGAGAAATGCTGACAGCTGGGCCTCAAAGGTGAAGGAGGAACTGATGTCAAAACCATCTTTAAAAGAACAAAATGGATGAGCAAGAGTAGCAAATAATTAGTCGGATTTTAAAGGAGATTCTGTACTGTAAACCTCACAAATTCACGTTAGCTCTATCCATGTCAGCAATTGCGAGACACTAAGGCTGTGCCTGTGCTAGTAAATTAAATGTGCTTGTGATCCCACTGAGGCTCACTGCGACTACCCATTTTGTTAAACTCTCTTATCTCCCCAAACAGGGCGGCTGCTTCCAAATTGCTTATTGGGAACGGTCCCTGACTGATTACACACAGCAGGGGTGAACTGCCTGGGGACGGGCTGCCCACCCCCCCGTCAAAGGGTCAGCAGGTCCTTCTGACAGGACCCCTTGCCAGGGATACTTCTTCCAGTTTAATAATCTGGATGCTCAAATTCTAGTTCCAGGGGACTTTCACCGTTTACTTTACCAGTATTGAGAGGACAATGCGTCTGTCTACTAACTGGAATAAATGTGTTGAAGTCAAGAGAATAACTCATAATAATGAAGGTATAGACCTAGTACACTGTACTGTATATGTAAAACTTAGAACCTGATTAGTAATTATCACAACATCAGTCTCTGCATACTCGTATGTATTTGTTCTGTGAACCCACAGACCTTTGAACGCTTGAGAAGATCTAGGAGCTATTTATATGCATAGGGTTACTTGAGTACTTCAGGGTTTGACGTACTGTGGCCGAGACAAAGACAGACAGTAAAAGCCACCAGGAATGCACATAAAAACATTTCTATTATTTCTTCTGGCAACTGAAATTTATATTATATTTCTGTTAGTACTTCATTATGTCCTGATTCAGAAAACTGGTAGTTCGAATCATTCAGTTTTGGGGAGGTAAAGCCACCACCACAAGATAGGAGAAGTGTGGATTGTTGAAAGTAGCTAGAAGCCCACCAGAATTTTAAAGCTAGCACAGTTTTATTGTGTTTTTCTCCAATAAAACATTTTAATTCACCAATGGGGATAGTATATTTTAGAGTTGCAGTGATGGACATACCAACCATGCAGTGACCTGCTAAGACCTAACCAAGGTGGGGTTAAGGAAAAAACGTACAAGACTATGGGAAGTAAAATGTTCCTTGTTCAAATTCAGAGGATAAGTTTCATTAACATTCTCTTTAACATTAAGCCCTCTCTCCATAGTTATCAACCCTCACTCCCTAGTCATGCAGGATCTGGTTCTATATTACAGGCCTGCAGCAAAGGAAGCAAAGCAAGAGAGCAAGCAAGAGTGGGAGACAAAATTAGTATTTATTTTTTACTCTCCTGAATAATCAAGTATTTCCATATGCCACACAGCAAATGAAACCTGGTTTCCAACTCATTTTCATCTCACGGTGGGATCCTCTGGTGGTGCCAATTCTGATTAAAACTTCTCATGAGGTTGGGACACATAATATAGTTCTCCTGCGCAGATTCTTTTATGCCTAACATGGCTTGGGTTGATGGTATACATTTTCTTCCTTATAAGGCTGTAGGTTTTCCCTCTGCTATATGCAACCGTCTGTTTTCATGAAATATGTAGGGACCCAGTTTGTTTAAAACCACTAGCTTTGAGTGAAACTGGGCTGAAAATGGCCAGGAGTTATTTGCAAAGGGAGGACAGACAGACATACAAGAGCACAAACATGCTCAGAGTATGACTGCATCACTGTAATTTCCATAGAAGCTAAAAATAAACAAACACAAAAGTCTGATTTCACTGCACAATGTCATCGTTAATTGTAAAAGTTCAGCTGGGCTAGAGACCGAGTTAACCACATTTTAATGCTAAGCATATCTGAAGACTCATGCTGCAGGCCCAAGGCAAGCGCCTGCTCAGAAAGTCGGCTCCACACCAGGCCCTGGATGCAGCCACAACAAACCATCCTCCTTTGCACAACCAGATCCCCAAATGGGGTGCAAAGACAGTGCACACGGTGGCCTAAGCGTGGAAAAGCAGAAAATGCAACCACCAGGGACACCTCCTCTTCAGAAATCACTGGCCATGTTACTGAAACACACGGACTTCCCAAATTCTGTCAGAAAGTGCACACATCCTCTTTCCAGATCTTGGCCACACACAAAAAAACCAAAAAAACAAAAAAAACAACCAAAACCATAAACTGAATGATTCTGTGAGGAATAATCTGGAGTCCGGGGTTCCTATGGCTCCGTTACATCCTCAACAATAGCTCAGCAACAGATGTTGTTGGTAGGAACTTGGCGTATATGCTGCAGAGGAATTTTCACTGAGGCAAACCAACTTCAGTATGAAGGATGTTTGAAACTCACGTTACTCATGTGTCGGAGGGGAAGAAAGGTGTCCACCACAGCTTCTACAAAACTGTAGTGGCTCGCAACTCCGCGGAGTGGATCCTGTTGCCTGGGAGTCTGGGGGGGCAGGGACAGCGTTAATTGTTTTTCTGTCCAAGGACTGTGGATGGCTTTGTAATCACTCAAACTGGATGGTGCCGCTCCTCAGGGGTGGAAGGGCTCTCCTTTCTGCCTGACTATTGGCCAACTGAAATCATTTTTGTTTGGGGAACAGGGAAGGGCCCCAGAGCTGTGACCTGTGAAACAGATCTGTGAATCTCTTGGCTTATAAATGCCAGTGGAGAGAGGCTGGGCCCATTATGACAGCTGCCTGTAAAAACCATGACCTGACACTGAACAAAACATCAACTCCTCTTAACAAAGGAATCGCTAGATTGCTGCTCAAAGAGAGGAAGTTCTCAAGTAGGTATTTTGTCATTTAAGTGACATTCTTCCTTTCTGAAGGCAGGCTTCATCACAGCATTTCCTACTATTGTTGCCTAGCATCTGGATTACCCCAGGGCGCTGGCGATACAGATTCTCCAAAAGCTTCAAGCACGTAATTAGATTGCTCCCTTAGTAAGCAGAATTTCCCAGAGGGGAAGCACATTGCACCACTGTTCCACAACTTGCCCAAGCTGCCAGCAACAGCCAAGAACAAAGCTGGTTCTTGAGTCGACAAGGATCTGCAAATTCATTTGGCCCATAACGCGGAGCAGCAGAAGTTTGGCAGGGCTCTGACGCAGGAGTTGCATGCATTTAATAACGAGCTCTGGATAGCAAAGTCCAAGAAGAGCTGGGCTGCAATTTGGCAGGAAAATGAGCCAACCTAGCAGCCTGGTGTTGCCAACAGGCTCCTGCCCCTTCCCTGGAATCGCTCGGTGTGGTGCTCATCCGACCAAGCCAGGTGACCAAGAAAGCTGACTCAGCTCCTAAACCCAGCAGACCACTCGCTTTTTTGCTGGCTTTGTTTAGTGACGCGGTTAGCAAGACAAACTGACCCACTCTTAAACTACGCGCGAGGTGAATGCTGGAGTTGGTGCAAGGCAGGCATTAATGGCATGTGCCCGTGGGGGAGGAAATGCAGGCGAAAAACAGATGAGCAGCCCCCTTTCAGCAGCAGCAAGCTGTTAAATTGCATTCAGCATCACACGAAACCCTCCCCTTGGGCCTTGCTCATTGCCAAGTTTGGGTTTGGGGTTTTTTTTTTTTTTTTTTTTGAATCGCAAAACCCTGCGGTGGGTGATATCTAATCTATTTGGGGACTCAGTGTGCGGTTCAAACTGATTTATTTTACAGGAGTTATGGATGATGGCAACCCACTGGGCAGATAACAGCCCAAACCATACCCTGGAGTATGATTCCAACACAGCCTAAGCTGCTCTAAATTTGGGCTACTGCTGCCTTATTCCCCTCCCTCCTCACTCACAGATTTCTTCCTTTCCTGCACGTTTCATCCTCTTGTCTTGCGTGGCATGGAATGAGAAGATGAACCAAGCTCAGGGAGCTGATCTAGCTAGAATCTAAGCTGTCAGGAAGGGATTTGTTTCTTCAGGAATCTGGTTCCTGAATCAGACCACTGCACAAGTCCATCTCATGCAAGGGGAGGGGTACAAACACTTAGCTGACGGCATGAACAAATACTTTGCCTTTTTAACAACCTTGTAGGTGTGTTTTCAACCTTAGGCACTAGGAACACAAGGGGAAAATTCACAAGGGACTCAGGCCGGATATTTTAACTCTAGGCAGGTACTCAAGGACTGTAATTCATGAGCTTGATTTAGGCATCTCTCTCCCCTTCCAGGAACAGAGGGAGTTAGGCACAAGTGCATCTTTTTCTGAGCAACAAAACCTCTAAATAAGGGAGAACAGCATCCGTTGAAACCAGCCAGTGGGAAATGAGAAGAGGAGAGGTGAGATTCTTCCTCTTCTCACATTTAGACTTCTGCATGTGTGAGACTGGAACACACCTTGAGCCCTCCTTCCTTTCATTCGTTTCTAGATTTAGGTAACTAGCTCTTGCTCTGGGGAACAAATGTGTCTTGCTGAAAAATGGCCTCCAAGGAGAAATATGTAATAGTTTGCATGTCCACCCAAAAGAAAAAGAGATCAGTGTTCTCCTCAGGGGGACGGTGTTCAGACCTGCAGCTCCCTTCTTCTCAAAGGGGAGTTTCTTACGCCGAAGCTAGAAGGCTGAGCTGCATGAGCCTTCCCTCCCGCAGCAGAGACCACTGGACAAAAAAGCACTGAAGAATCACAAAGCCAGGAAAAGCACAAGCAATAATAGGAAGCCCAGCTCTGCACCTTAATTATAGAGGTGCTCCCCTGAGAGATGGAGGTCCTGGGCGCCAGTCCTTGATTCCAGCATAATTACTTTTTTTTTTATCCAGTAATTCCTTAAAGCAAAACACGTAGGCAAATCCAGGGGCAGGGCTATAGGGAAGGTATTAATTCTCCTTACCAATTCATTTGATTTTTCAAAACACAAGACATTTGTACAGTGGCTAATAACACGCTCTAAATGCCCAACAGCTCCAAGCAGGAAAGAGAATGAAGGCTTTGTTATTCTAGGAAAATAGATGTGTATTTTTACTGTAGTCATAACAAAGGAGGCTTCAAGCATTCCTCTGCATGCCAGTTGAGTTGTTTTTCTCATCACAGATATTCATCTCCCTGCAGTCTGTAACGTCTTTCTGTGTTCATATGTAATGTGTTCTGACAGTTTTTTTACAGTTAAAATTTGGTGTTTCAAGAAATCCATTCACAGTCTGCCTCTGAATATAGCACGTGAAGTTACTTTAGCTTCCGCATCACTTTCCAGTTTATTTTCAGCAAACTTCGGTTAGCGTATTCCCGTGAATATGTGTGAAACTTCAAATTGGAAAGGGCTGGTTTCAATTCTCCTTCTGTTAATAGGAGTTTGTCATCTCTCCAAAAGATAGAGACAATGGGCTTTGACTGAGGGTTAGATTTCCTTCCGACATACTGTTCCTTCTGGAAAGTCAGTGCACGCCAGGTCTTTGGGAGGGAACCCATGATGTTGTTGTTCCACCAGGAGGTAGGATTGCCAGAGATCAGTCTGAAACTGGGGACATTGCATGGCTTCTCCAGCTAGCCCTCCTCTGATGTTCAGATGTTGAAACAAACCACAGCATTCGGTTTTGATAAAAACAAGCCTTGAGGTAATCGGGCACATGGGATTAACAGCAAATACTTGTATGAGGACTGCAGCGAACAGACACTAAAATCATGCAAAAAAAAAAAAAATCAAAACTAAAGTCTCTCTGCAAGAGTTTGAAGGTTTAAAGATTTTTAAGTTTGGAGGGCAGAATTCATCAAAGGCTGAAACCTCCTTCTAACTGCTTATGTCAGAATAGGATTTCTGTATTATTTCCTTGCATAAATCGTCTTAAAAACCTGTATCGAGTCCTCCTCTTGTTTACAAAACTCCATAGCATTAGACTACTACTTATAAAAGCACTATTCTCTCCTTCAAATTCTGCATTTCTTGTTTTTTCAGCACCTGTGTTCAGGCCAGGAAGAGGAGCTGGGTGAGAAGGCACATTATGCACTGAAGATTTTATCTCTGCAAAATCCGGCGTGATCCTCTCTTGTGAGGCTGCACCTTGGTACCTGGCTTGTGTGCTCTGGTGAGAGAGAGGCAACTGTTTGTCTAAGAAGATACAGAACCAAAGGCATGTACGAATTCACAAGACAGGAGTTTTATGTGGGTCCCGAAGGAGCAAGGGACACGGCTGCACGGCATCTGATAGCCTGAGAGAAGTAGAAAGCCCATACTGTGAACGTGCCAGAGGGATAGGATAGCCTTTTCACAGAGACAAAAGCAAGGTTGTTGATGAAATACCTGCGTTTTGTGAAAAATAAATTTTAAAACTGCATTCCAAGACATGTGGTGTGAGTTAACAGACAAGGCCTTAAGTCTCTAAAACAACACAGGGCACGTGGCGACACGCAGAATGCAGGTCTGGAATACCTGACAGCGTGCTCCTTGCTTGGGGGTCTGGATTACCTGACCGTGTGCTCCTTGCTTGGGGGTCTGGAAGAATGTGTTATGGTTGTCTTGTGGCCTGAGTTTATTTCCCGTGAAACAAAGGTGTGAAGAAGGGGGGTGAAGCAAAAGGAGAGGTTGGTGCACACCCAAAGCTCACCCTGACATATCGGAGACATGTGTCTGGACTTGGGACTACTGTGGAGGCACTCCTGGGTTCTCGGGTTTAGACATACCCCCGGAGATTCTTTGAGTTTGCTTGCAGCTGCACGTAACAGGAAGGTATCGTCAGTGCTGGCAGGGAAAGTACAGTCTAGTGCCACCTCCAGCACTATCACCTAAACTCTGCTGGCTGTGTAGGGAGTTTGAGCTGTTGGGGGAATGTGGAAGGATACTCGCCTGTGACAGTGGAGTGGTCGTGTCAGAAGGAACCCAGTTAGTCCACGCAACTGCCCACAATTTTATAAGCATCCTGCCTGCATTCAAGCTGGGTGCAATTCCACGCTTGTGGAAATGCTCTAGGAACAGCAGAACTATACTGTGTTTTACAGGCCAAAATCGCACGTCTCGGAAGGCGGGGTATATAGAAGCACTTGGCAGTTATCATCATCTAGAATAACATTTATCTGCTGTATTTGGGCAGCCCTAGCACAAATGTGTCCCCGACTACTTTGTCCTGCAAGACTGGAATCTGCCAGGTACTGTATACTCAGGCCACAATCTACCAAACAGCTTAAATGGGTGCTTAATTGCAAGCAAGGAGTCCAAAGCTTAAAGCTAAACACAGGGAGAGGCATGCTATTTGAACTGAGGGCAAAAAAAGCTCAGCACTTCGCAAAGTCAACCCTTGGCAAAATTGAACCTTAATTTCTTGAAGTCCCATAATTGTTCATGTGTCTTTGAGGCTTGAGTTTGGAAATGAGGGTGACTGTTACTTCAAGGTGTATGACTCAGGTCCTGAGTAACCAGAACAAAATCAGAGATGGGAGAATTAGAAGCACAAGGGATACTGTGGGGGAGGAAGCAGACGACTGAGTAAGACGGTTCCCTGGGGTGAACTCCTTGCCATACTACCTGCAGATGCCTGTAACTCATGCCACGGCATCCTTTTCGTTGCCAGCTTTATTACCAGATGATCTAAGTGTGATTTATGAAGCACCTGGGGACAAGAATTACATGGGATCCCAGCCTGGGCTCCTTCCCTCCTGTTGTAATGACTGTATCTCTTACTGGGGTGGGGGCAGAGCAGGTGTGGGATTACGGGCGGATTTTGGTGAGGTTAAGAGAAACAACAGCCTATAAAATATTCTCCTGTCATGACACTTT
This sequence comes from Tyto alba, assembly GCF_018691265.1. Taxonomy (NCBI): domain Eukaryota; kingdom Metazoa; phylum Chordata; class Aves; order Strigiformes; family Tytonidae; genus Tyto; species Tyto alba. Next base: position 3,198,252 of record NW_024881321.1, read on the forward strand.
TCAGGGTCTGTAAAAACGTGACAGATTGTGATGGTTGCTTCTCATATTGTGTACTCCATGGTGCATTTTGCATATATGCTTTATGTGCCCAAGTTCATGCCTACAAAGTGGCTCTTAACAAAGTATTTTCCAATGCTAGCATTGCCATATATATATATATATATATATATATATATATATATATATAGCATATGAAATTCTGACAACCAGCTTGGATCTGAGCAAGATTCTGTGTCCTTACAAGGCACAAGAGACAATTCCTGGCACGAGGAGCTTAGATTAAACAGTCAAAACACCCAGGATTGTTTCAGAATACCCTGGATATCAGCGATACGTTTATTTGAATGATGTATGAACTCTTGGCAGATTATTTTTATTGACTGCCACCTATCTAGCACAAGGTGGCATGATGACTGCACGGCTTTTAATGACCTCATGTCAATAGTGTGTTGCAGTTTGAGCTAAAAAGGAGACATGAGACTAGTAAGCATGAATTGTAGTTAACATTTGACTGCTGGAGGGAGGTGTGGTGAGAATCTGAGTGGCAGCCTCTGATTCTGCACTGAGAATGCTGCTGAACAGCCTTAATCCATTTTGGAAGCAGATGGGGTGACTCTTTGAAGGCCTCTCTTGGCCACCTGAAAGCACCCACATAAGTCACTAATGAGGAACGACGGTTCAATGTGCTTTCAGTATCTATATGGATGATCAAAACTACTGAAATACTCCTCACCCAGCCCTACCACTAACCCTACAACAACTCATCTACAGACACAGTAAATCTGCCAGCACTTAAATGAAGAGCAGGGCTCCTTTCTGCGTGGTACGTTAATGTCCAAATAAATGGCACAGTCCTGAAGCAGAGATCCCTGCGTGTAATTGTAAGACCTGCTTCACACAGGACAGACTACTACTGATCGTACTGGTCTTTCCCAGGCTTAACAGCTATGAACTCTCCCCTCATTTCACATGGAACCAGCATCGTTAGTAGTTTGTTAGATTTCAGAATCTCCCATGGGATCCTACTTGGCTGCTGAGTACAAGTCATTCTGTAATTGCTTTTGGAATAGCTTATCATACTGTTTTCTCAGCTGCCAATAAAAGCTTGCTTCACTTCTCCCAAGACTCATCTTTCACAAGGAGTTTTACCTCTACCCATCTCCAACTGCTAGGATAGAAACCACTTTTTTTTTAATTTTTGCTCTTGTAGGTTTCTAAAGAAATCTTCCTTTTTATCTTCACCCTAGAACTCAGTCCTCACAGCTAATTTGAGCCAGCTACCTCTATTTCTGGCTGGTGTTCTGCTTTTCCTGAATCTCAGGGCAGAAGCTGGTGTCAGTTGCAGGTGTCTGAAAACCTGTCTGGAAGTTGCGTTACTGTGGAGCAGGTGAAAATCTGAGGAGCACCTTGGAGATCAGAAGATGAACTCACACAGTTAAAAGACAGGTGACCCAGTCTAAATGGGATGACAGCTTTATCTTTAGCAGGCGGTGGGGCACAATAAAAGGATAAGGGAGGTGTGGGAAGAGATTCATACTAAGTAAATTACAACTCCTATCAGCCTAGCTGGAATTCAGCATGTGGGAGAGCAAGGACTGCTGCTGTCATCGCTGCCCTTGGATTTATTTTTTTTTTTGAGGGCAAGTAAACAACTCTAAATTTCAGCCTGGCTTCTGTAGAAGCTTGCGTGGGTGTCCCAGTAGTGTTTGGTAAACAGGTTACAGCAGGAGCTGCAAGGAAAATAAGGTTTTTTTCCAAATAAATGAGTTTAACTTAATGAAGACTCAAAATTAATATGTGTTGGGAAGTTACCCCAGGAGTCTCATTATCCCTAATTGGATGTTTTATTTCATGAAGTAGTCAGCGTTAACTTTTAGCCTGGTGAGGGAAAAGATCTCATATTTAATTGCCCCCCAAACTGTCCTTTATTCCTGGGAACACTTGGCAGGATTGTGAATATCTCTAGCGGCCAAGCTGTCAAACAAGCTTTCCCTTTTCAAAGGACATTTTTTTTTTTATTATTTTTTTTTTTTCTCCCCTCACTATTCAGGACCAGTTTTGATTCTCTCTCCCACTCACCACCTCCTACTTCATAGGCAGCACCGGTCCCAACAAGCCCTCCAGCAGACTGAAAGCCACGGCTGCTTTCTGCCTGGGTGACTTCCCGTCTTGAGGGCCCTGTGCCCAAATTTACACCAGCAGAAATCAGTGTAACTCAGGTTTAATATAGCTCAAAGCAGAGCTAATTTTGTGCTGGAACAGTCTGGAATGGTGTACCAAACTCTGGTTTTGGCCATATGTACTAGTGTTTCACACTCCTTCCACAAAAAAAAAATAAGCTTTGGCTCATAGTATTATCTATTTTTACCTCATTTTTAACCTATTCTAGAATTACATTGGCTAAGCAAAACCACCTTTTTTTTTCTTTCTCATTTGATCCATCTAAAATTGCTATCCAACGTAAGTGAGCAGGTGAGGCACCTCTCTCAACAAGCAGGGAAATAAAGATTTGTTTTTAAATAGTAGCAAGAAATGGATGATTTATCAGAGGCATTTAAAAATGTTAATGGTGTAAAGACAGCTTGACAAATAAGGGATGATTATTCTCATCTCCACAGGCCAAAGTACAGCTGTGGCATCCTTCCAAGCAGCGCTCAAGATGTTTGATTTCTATTTTAGTTGATATTTGACAGAAAGGATTTTATTTTTGCATTATCTAGGGGAAGTGGAAATGAGTATTTGTTCTGTCCTTTTTTCTACTTGCTCTCCTTGGTAATCCTCCTCCCTTTTTATTAGTTCTGTTTGCAATGTTTTATTTACACATGGTCAGACACCTGAGAGCATTCAGGAGTTACAAATCTCCTGTAGTCAGTATTTTTCATTATTTTAAGGTGTGGTATCCCAAACACTGACCAACTGAACATTTGATGTTTAGTGTCTGGAATGTATAAATAAGAACACAGCTCAAGAGGACTGTAGCCAGACTGAAACTGAAACACATACTTGGGCTTCTCACATGAGGTTCTCTACAGCTCAACTTCCAAGTTCCAAAGTGATCCCCTAGTTCATTAAAAGTAAGGTAGGAACACCAGGAGTTAAGAAATCACCATAGTATGTTAGAAGAAAAGGCTTTGCACCAGAGGAATCCCAGGCCTGAATTTCACTTAACTAGGAATAAGAGTAGCATCCCTCGTTCCCTCCCCTGGCCATGTATTCGCTTGTCAATTGCTTCAATGAGCTCATCTGTCAGAAAACAAAACCACCAGAAAAACGTTCCATTGTACCTGTTTGTTCACCTGGTTCATTCTGCAGTCTCACCATCACTAGACCTCACATATGGGCGAGCAAGATGAAAATACCTGGATGGAGAGAGATGGAGAAGATTGAACTTTTCAGCATTAGCCCACAGTCATACTGAATTAGTTGTAACACAAAACTGCATTCTAAAGGCATGGTTCCATACAATGAGGCTAGGTTTCACTAGCTAACCCACAAGGAAATGAACACCCCCTCCCGAATCAAATATTCCTCAGTCTTGTTATTGAGTTGAAGTGGCTCACGGAAGCATATGGCAAGCACCAAGGAGGAGCTAAGCGAGGGTGACAATTTGCAGTTGGGAGATGAGGAGTCAGCAACATAGAATCACAATCGTAGAATCATAAAATGGTTTGAGTTGGAGGGGACCTTACAGACCACCTAGTTCCAACCCCCCTGCCCCGGGCAGGGCCCCCTTCCCCCAGCCCAGGGGGCTCCCAGCCCCGTCCAACCTGGCCTTGAACCCTTCCAGGGAGGGGGCAGCCACAGCTTCTCTCAGCACCCTGGGCCAGCACTTCACCACCCTCACAATAAAGATTTTTTTCCTTATATCTTATCTAAATCTACCCTCTTTCAGTTTAAAATGGTTATCTCTTATCCTATCACTATAATCCCCGACAAAGAGCCCCTCCCCATCTTTCCTGTAGACCCCCGCTGCCTCTCAGTGTTGGTGAACTATTAAATCAGCTCAGCTGCTCATGGATCTGTCTACAGGAATCAGTTTGCTCTGTAGATCATCATTTAAAAGCCCATTCTGGAAGAGACAAGACTCAACTGAACAGGATAAAATAAGATATTTTTGCTTGTGCTAACAGGTTCTTAATAATATATTGTATGCCATTGAAAAGATAATCTGAAATGAAAGAGCTCTGAAACGTCTCATAGTCTCTCTGTGGACAGAAGAATATGTTCATGGCCACGCAACCTAAAATGTTCTCAGACTACTGAAAAAAAATCAAGAACAATGCTTAGTTATTCAGGAGGGGCGTGAGCTTTAAAGAAGCAGATCTGGCTCAAAACCAACACAACTATGAAAAAAGTTTACTCAGGGGAAAGAAGGCCAAAAGCACTGAAGAACTGAGGAAACAGAGGAACCAACACTGGGGAAACAGAGGCTCTGTTGTTTTGTGTGGGTAAGTGTTTCAGAAGTCTATTCAGCAAATTGTCCACTCAGTCTTAAAGCAATGGGCCCACGGGGCAAGTTTGGGGCGTGAGCCCTTTTCACCCAGCCTTTCCCTTTGTCCTGAAGGAGAGGACCTCTCTGACATAGTCTGAATGACTTTCTGTGTCTTGGCACAGGCGGGCATTCCCTGATGCCTCTGGTCTCACCCTGTCCTCCCACGCAGAGCTGGGAGCACAAGTCAGTCTCTGCCCACGAGTCCGCACTTCCCAGCCACCGCTGCAACCCCAGGGCAAGGAGAGGGGACGGACCGGGCAGTAGAAGGCAAATAGATGTCCATGTTGCCTGGAAGAGGGGCAGCAGTTTGAGAAGTGGGGAAGAGAGGTGCCACTGCTCCAGGTGGTATTGGCCTGGTTGGGTGAGAGAAGTACTGCTGTCAAAAGGAAGGGAGGGAACGGGCTCCTGGGCGCAAGGAGAGGGCAAGATCAGCCGACAGGAACCTCCTAGAACCGATATTCACTCCTTGGCCTGTCAGCTTGGGTGTCCTCTTAATGCCACAAGCTTTTAGCTCTAGGGAAACTAGTATTACGGCCCTGAAATATATCAGAAGTACTTCGGGTCTAAATAATTCAGACGTCAAAATGAGTATGAGAAAGAAAATGATTTAGCAGAAGGATTGCTTTGTTTTCAAAGTTGCTATTTCTTTCTGTTTATGCACTCATACAGACACTCTAACAAATCAGTGAACTGGATGCACAACCAGACAGCATCACTGATTACATCTTTCCTTGAACAAAATCAGGGAAATACTGCGGGAGGCAGAAAGCAAGAAGCAAGCAAAAGTTTCTTAAAGGGCAGAACTATTTGATGAGATTTTATCTGCTATGTAGTTTAAAAAGAATTCCCAAACTATCTATAATCAGAACATTGAGGGTTGTTGCATATTGTAAGTGAATTTTAAGTAACTCCTGTTGGCAGAGTTATCTTCTCAGGGTTGCCAAATCTCACTGCTTTATCACAAATCTCATAATGCTGAATCGCTTATTTAAACCATAATTCAAAGAATCACTGACTAATGAGTTTCTTGCCTTTTTTAAGAAAAAATAAGTGTAAATTTCTCAGGGACATACTTATTGCAGAAGATAAAAAGATAACCAGAGTAAATACCAGAGGAGTCAGAGATGTTATCATTCATCTAGTGCCTTCTCTAATCAGGAGAGAAGAAAATTGCTGTTTGCTGGCAGGTTTTCCAGCTGCCTGCTGTCAGCAGAAGGACCTGGGGTCTGGGGACTCCCTGCTCTTCTGTGGAAGTGCTTGCCCTGGTTCTAAACCCTGGCCCCAGATTAGCTTTCTCTCCATGCTCCCTCATTTGCTCTCCACTCCGGCTTCCCTCTCAGTCTCTTCACATTACTGAAAAATTTTGTGAATATAAAAAATTCCACTGGCTTCACTGTGACCCCACCCAGCGCTAGAGGCCTGTTTACAGCACCAGCCCATATACAGCAACATCTGAAAAAAAAAAAAAAACCCACAGCATTTTTTAATTATAGCTCAACTGCTGGCAGGAACCGGGTGTGTGTGTGTAGAATTTGCATCTGTTACCTGCCCCGATCAAATAGCTGCAGAACTGCTTTTAGCCTCCACAGACACCCAGGTCTGCACACACAGCATCGGTGTGTCGGGCAGGTCACTGCTAGCTCCTGTCACAGGGCAGACAGCCCAGCTAAAAGCTCTTGGCTCTGACTAAAAGCCCGGGTTTTACATTTTCGGTACCAGTTACTTTCTTCAGCCATTAGTAAAGCACCGTTTCGCCCACCGACAGAAAGCACCTAGCAGATTTTTGGACAGCAGGACCCTCAAAAAACGGAGTTAAAAAAAACTTAAGATGTAATTCAAGTCACAAGCCCCTTATCTGCAGTTTGTTTACTGTGCCTTCAGCGTACATCTGCATCCCATTTACAGGCTTTTCTGTGGAAGTCGGGGGACTGGAAACGCCTTCCGCAGAGCTACAAACACAGCCCCTTGTGTAACGAACAACCCAGCCCTTCCAAACACGCATCTGGCCCCGCCGAGGCAGATGGGACCTCTTTTCCCCCTCCCACCCGCGGCTCCCCGCGACGAGAGCCGCTCCTCTCCCCGAGCCGCCCAGCCCTTCCTTCCCCTCTTCCCTCCTCCGCCTCACGGGAGCCATTTCCCCTCAGCGCCTTCCCGCCCCGCCCCGGGCTGCCGGGCCGCCCTTGCGCATGCGCCCGCCTCCGGCCGGCTGCAGCTCGCCGCTCCGCCGCCGGGGCCGGGGGGGGGTGGATGTTCTCGGTCGGGTCCGCGCCCGGGATCGTGATGGCGGCCGCGATCGGGGGAGGCGGGGAGCGGAGCAGCACCCGGGACCGGCTCCTGGCGGCGCTGGAGGATCTCGAGCTCTTGGCAAGGTACCGCGCTTTGCTTATCTTCCCCGCCCCCCCCCCCATACACACACACACTCCCCGCGCCCGGTGGGGGTGCGCCGTGGGGGGGGGGGGGTTTGAGGCTGCTCGGTGCTGTGGGAGCGCGGAGCCTCCGCTGACGGGGGCGGTGAGAGGAGCGGGTGTCCCCGGGGATCGGCTTGGCCCGACCCGATCCCTCTCGCAGCGGGGGCTCGGCCCGGCTCCGCGCGTTTTCCTGCCCCCCCGCCCCGGGCCGGCTCCGGCGGGCGAGGGGCTGGTGCTGTGGCGGGGGGGGCTCGGCCCGGCCCGGCCCGGCCCTGCGCGCCGCCCTCAGCCGGGTCGGGAAGCCTCGGCGGCGCCTTGTTTCCTATTTTCGGAGCAGAAAGAGAGCTTCCTTACTCTGCTGCATGCCTTTCTTTCTTGGTTGGCACCTGCATTTCCTGTGAAACGCAGCCACGCACCGATTTTTAGGCTCTTTATCATTCACTAAATTCACGCTGCAGTCACGAATTTGTAGATGGTAGTGCATGACTTAAGCCATTCTGGTCATTGCCTGTATTAGCGTTAAACTCGCTCAAAGCAGGCTGCAGAGCTCGTCTTTGGACGGATACCTTGTGGCTGGGCTGATAACCTTCATCCAAGTTGTCCACCATGTTGTGGAGACACAGCTGGCAGTGCAGTTAAACTGGTTCCTAATTATTTTCCTCCTCTCGGGGAGAACAGAAGCTTAGGAAAACTTTTTCAGAGGGAATAACCCATACGGTCTGGGTGGCTGACTCTGTATGATTACCACTTGGTAGGGCAAGGAAAATACATTGAAAATGTATTGGTCAGTTGCTCATGTTTCTGGTTAAGTTTTATTTTCAGTTTTACATTTTTATTGTGACATACAGGTTGCTGGAGAACATGTGTTTTTAGGGGAAAAAAGATACTTTAGATAAACGTTTTTCATTTTTTTAAATTTTGGAACTAATATGATGCCATAATTTATCCAGAGCAGCCCTCAGCAGCATTTCGTGAATCTTCTTGTTGGTCAGCAAAGCGTTGCAGCACTGTGGAGCTGGGCCTTTCTCAGTCAGGATAGTGATTTGGTGGTAGGGACAAAAATGAAGCAACATGTCTAATCTGTAGCCGATGTATAGTTTTGAATCTGTCTCTGTGCATTATCAGGCTAACAGAGGACAGAATTACAACTCTCCATGACATCAGCCTTGATGGTGGTAGTTGACCTACTTACAACAGATTTTATTTGCTACTGCTCAGTGTTGGTCAGGTAGAAGAGAGTGATAATGCCGAGTTTCTTTATTCTCTAATCGTTTTAAATCATGTTAGTGTTCAGGAGTGACCAAGAGACGTAGACCAAGGTGCTGTTTAGAGATTAACTGGTGAGGAGCTTTTTCAGACATTTCGAAAAGTGCATTTTAAGATTCTGGCCCCACCGCTGTATTAGGCATATGCCCCACTGAGCTGCCTCACTGGAACAAGCAAAGAATAGGTACTGCTCCAAGGACAGTGTCTTCAGATAGTTACTCATGTATAGCATTAAACTGCCACCCGTAGCCTTAGAAGCCAAACAAGTTTGCTGAATTTACAGAAAATGCCTTTTTGCATTATAGTCTTGTTGCTTAGAGAGTTCCCTCTGAGGCTCATCTCAGAGGGGTGGCATAGTGAATGGGTACCTGGAAGTGTGATCTAGAGGTTTGTGGGACAAGCACTTCTAACCTAGCACCAGAATATTATTAGTTTTCAGGTATTTTTGTGTGTTTGATATACAACTAATATACCACTGTGGAAATACTTGTTGTTGTAAGAGTAGTTTCACAATAAACTCTTCAGGTGTTTGAAAGCGTGAACTTAATTGGTCTTTAAACCCAAGCGTGAAATTTGCTCTGTTGGGAAAAAAATGGGGGGAAAGTCTTCTGTTATTTTTACTTCTCTACAACTTTCATGCCCACAAACAAGGGCAGTAGAAGTAGGGTATGAATGCATTTCATTGTGCTGTTTCTTCTCTCAGGTCTTACGTAGTTTGGCAGGGACTTAGCACATTTCATGAGTACAAATACAAGAGCTCTTCATGAGCTCAAAGAACAAAGAAGAAAATGTGCTCCAATCATGAGACTATTCAAAGAATTACTCTAAGTTGAGAAATCCCTGCCAGCACCGTACTATAAAACTATAAAATACTCAAGTCCATGAATACTTTTGTAATGATATCAGTACTCTGACAATTTTGGTATGACTTGATGACTTCATTTACAAATAAAGCCCTAGAATATTGTGCAAACATAGTTTTCCTTTCAGGGAACTGATTGAAATTTTGGCAATTTCAAGAAACCAGAAGCTTCCACAACCGGGAGAGGAGAGCCAGGTAAGATGACTTTCTAAGCTGCATTTCTCTGAGTAAGCACAATGCTTCTTGGATTTTTCTGGCTTTTTCTGGTTTATGCTCAGGCTAATGCTGATGATGAGGTTTTGGCCCCACTACAAAGGCATTCTTCATCCTCATGTTGCTGTTTGTTTGTTCATTTGTTGTATGCTTCATAGGCTGTTTTTGCAAATAGAGGAGGAAATTTTGTTTTAGTTTTCATGCAAACAGAACTACTGCTATGGATGTCAGTTGCTCTTCTTTGCAGGTTGAGAGTGTGTTGTTACTCTAGCTAAATTAAAAGTTCTGTAAAACTCGTTCAATAGATCCTGGAACTGCTGATTCAGAGGGATGCAGAATTTCAAGAGCTAATGAAGTTGGCAGTTGATCAGGGGAAAATCCATCATGAAATGCAGCTTTTAGAAAAGGTAGTAGAAAAGAGGGATAATGATATTCAGCAGCTGCAGAAACAACTAAAAGAAGCAGAGCACATACTGGTAAGTTCATAATGATGTGTTTGCTTTTGAGCATCTAGTTGTGAAAAAGGTGGTTCTGGAGAAAGTGGTGGTGTGTTAGTTTGAGAAGATTTAAATATTTAAAACTTTGTAAGAGTTTAGTGGTTTGTTGGTTTGTGTTTTTTTTTTTTTTCAGTAGTCAAATACTGTTTATTATGGTATTCAGTTTTGTTTTATAATGCTAATTTTCTTCATCTTTATTTCTGTATATTTTGAAAGTGTTTACTTTCTCTTTTAAACTGCAATTACATGCAATGGTTTACTCACAGAGCTGACATTATGTAGAAGTTTACAAATTAAAGATGCATTGAAGGTTTGGTTTAGTTTCTTTGTTGTTTTTTTTACAACTAGGCAACAGCTGTTTATCAAGCAAAGGAAAAGCTGAAGTCAATTGAAAAGGCAAGAAAAGGTGAGTCCATGATTGTACGTACTACATAAATGCAGTTGTAAAGAGAATTGCCAGTGAGCTCAAGTTTGTTTTTTGTTTTTTAATTCTACCATCACAGATTTCAGATGCTTTACGTGTAATCAAATTTCCGTTTCATTACGAACTTATAACCATTTTCTCATAATAAAGGCAGGAATGAATTATGTTTTGTGGCAAACATCTTAATATTAACTTGAATTTGCGTCTCAGCATTCTTCTTGAACTGATAATAGTCTGATTACCTAAGTGTCTCACCAAGTAGCATCAGTAGGTCTACTGAGGAAAGAGAGAATGTCCATGTACACATGTATTGTATTTGAAAGACTGACTAGCTGGTGATACTGGTTTGCATTTGTAGCAATTCCTGCCGCTCTGTGGCACTTACCAAGCTAAACTGACTTTTTTTTTCTTTTTTGTGGGAGGCATTTTCTTATTTGTTTTTTTTGTTTGTTTGTTTGTTGTTTTTGTTTTTACAGTGTCTTTTATCATTTTGTTATACTTCTTTCACCTAAATATCAAGGAATTTCATAAAGTTTCTATTACCGTAATACAGACAGATATTTAGAAGGGCTGCTGCATGTATACAATTTCTAAACAAACAAAAAAATTATTTACTGCAGAAAATCCCATAGTAAAGCAGGTGCTGAAATTTTCTTACAAATTGTTCTTGTCAAGGAGACTGCTTAAGAGATTGTTGTGTGTTTTTCACAAGGTTGAAGAACTGTTGACATTGAAGGTGCACTGAACTCATGGCTATAAAATCAGTTCACTGTGAAGCTTGTCCTTACATAGTCTTAAGAATCCTCTAAGCAGTTATTGCATTTGAAGCATGCTCTTAATATTTGATAAAATTACATTCCCAGTCTTTTAGATATTAGTGTCCGTTATTCTGAAATAATTGAATGATGCAATCTCTTGAGAATATAGTAACTTTTCTTCTGTTCTTTCAGGTGCCATTTCCTCTGAAGAAATAATTAAGTATGCCCATAGGATCAGTGCTAGCAATGCTGTTTGTGCCCCTCTGACGTGGGTACCAGGTAACTGTCAAGTTTATGACAATACATTTTTTTATAATAAAGCATGATCAGTATCTGGTCTTATAATGCTGTTATACAGTGAAAAACACTGGGATTTATTAGAGTAACATGTTTTCAGATGTTATAGCTAACACTTCCAACAAAAATGGATATCCAGAGTCCTGTAGACTTTATGTGTACCTCTTCAGAAAGCTGTGAAACTGCATGCTTCCATTAACTGACTGGCCTTCCCTGATCTCCTTTGCTTGCTGCTTTTCCCTGAATGTTGGCCCCAATTATAAGTTAAAGCCAAGTATGTTAAAGGCTTTTCCACGTTCTCCTGCCCCTTATAATGTTATTTTCAGAGGATATTAGTAAACAGGGGAGTCAGAAGCAGGGCTTTCATTATGTCAGCTTTCAATTTTGGTAAATATCCTCCTTGTCCAAAATGAGAATGTGTTTTTTTTCCAGTTTTGCTCTTGCTGCTTAGCTGTGAAGTAGCATGGAGAGCAAAGTTATCTTCTAAACATGTTTGTTTTGGTTTGGTTTTTAATGTGCTTTTCCTGTCAAGTTTAAATGAACAAAGAAAGTCTTAGGTGAAAGACACAGACTTGGATTTTAACAAAAGAGGTGTGATGATCATTGCTGATCCAAGCTATCAGTGTGTGGGATTTTTTGCTCGGGAAATGTGCGTGCATGCCTGCAGGGCTACGATCTTATTGACGTCACGGAGACATGGTGGGATGACTCCTATGACAGAAGTGGTGGAATGGAAGGATACAGGCTCTTTTTGAAGGACAGGCAGGGGAGACAAGGAGGGGGTGTCGCCCTCTATGTCAATGACCAGCTGGAGTGCAGGGAGCTCTGCCTGAGGATGGGCGAGGAACTGACCAAGAGCTTATGGGTCAGGATTAAAGGGAGGTCAGGGACAGGTGATGTTATAGTGGGGGTCTGCTACAGGCCTCACAGCCAGGAAGACGGAGCAGATGAGGCCCTCTATAGACAGATAGGAGCAGCCTCATGTTCACACACCCTGGTCCTCACTGGGGCCTTCAACCACCCCAATATCTGTTGGAGGCACAACACAGCAGGGCATAAGAAATCCAGGAGGTCCCTGGAACGCGTTGGTGATAACGTCCTTCTCCAAGTGATAGAGCAGCCAACGAGGAGAGGGGCTGTGCTGCACCTTGTTCTTACCAACAGGGAGGGGCTGGTGGGGAGTGTGAAGCTCAAGGGCAGCCTTGGCTGCAGCAACCGCGAAATGGTGGAGTTCAGGATCCTCAGGGCAGTGAGGAGGGCACACAGCAAGCTCGCTGCCTTGGACTTCAGGAGAGCAGATTTTGGCCTCTTCAGGGATCTTCATGGTAGAGTACCATGGGGTAAAGCCCTGGAGGGAAGAGGGGCCGAAGAAGGCTGGTTAATATTCAAGGATCCATGGCAAAGGGTTGGAACTAGATGATTTTTAAGGTCCCTTCCAACCCAAACCATTCTATGATTCTATGAAACTAGGTGCCGAAGAAAAAGTTAATGTCTGCAAGACAATTGTTAAACATTTAAAAACATTCCGTTGCCTTTTTTTTTTTTTTTTTTCTTAAAGGGGATCCACGTAGGCCATATCCTACAGATCTGGAAATGAGGAGTGGTCTCTTGGGTCAGATGAACAACCCATCCACCAATGGAGTTAATGGACACTTGCCAGGGGATGCACTTGCAGCGGGCAGACTGCCAGGTAAGAGAAACTCAGTTTTGGTTTGCTTTTCTTTATTCATTGTACGGTCATAGGAATTACACATATCCCTTAGCAAAAGAAACTCAGAGTTAAAATATTGAAAATTATGGCTAACGTTGTTCCCTAGCAGTGAAGATGTAATAAATAAAATTAACAATTAGAAATTGGATAATTTTATTTCATGCTAAATCATACTGTAGACACTACAGCGAAGTCAGTATAATCAAAACTCCTTTAGTTACCCTTCAATTCACTTATTTTAAACTGCTGTAAAATAAGTGGTACCAAATCATATCACAAAGAAGCATTTTCAAAGCAAACTTTTCTTAGCTGTGATGAAAGTATGGAATTAGGAAAGCTGTATTTGGAAGAAAAGAGGTGTATTGTATTCCCTACCTTACTTTAAGTCTACTCTCTGTATGGCAAGACTTGCTTAGAAGTTCTGCATTGAAAAGACATTGCAAAGGACAACTGGTGAGGTGGTACCTTGAGCGCAGGAATCAAACTTTAATTGCTTAGTGAAATGGGCACCTGCATTGACTTTAGTGGGATTCATTTATTCATGCTAAAATAGAATTTAGCAGTAAATTACAGTAACTGAATCAAGAATGTAGTGATTTGGTGCCTGTGCAGCGTTAATCTACCATGTCTAGACTAGATTGTGGAAAAATTCTTAGTTTGGATTCATAGGAGATCTGTAACAGTTTTTAATGTGTTAAGCCATTTGCAGGTGTTACAGAAAGCTTGTTTTCAAAAATTTTACTGAATATATTAAAAAACCCCTGTCTCACTACTCCATTGGAGAAATAGTAAAATTGGATTTTGTTTTTTTTGATCATCTGTCTAGTTCTCAATCATCTTGCTTTCTAAACCTCTGGCCTTGGATAAAATGGGTCAGTGAGCTGAATAGGAGTGGGACCCTGATATCTGTCCATAGCAACTCACCAGGGAGATGCTGAGAATGGGCCCATCTGTCTTCTGTTCTTTTGAAATATGGTCAGGGGAGAAGTTGTATCTTCCTCATGGAGTTTGAGCATTTATTTGCATAAGTTTTGGTGGAGCCCATTCTGGCTGGCTCCTCTGCTTTAGGGGGGATGCAGACTTGCTCCTTTTGAGTGCTGTTTCTGTAAGAACTGAAAGCCCACTCTTCAGGACTTTTCCTTGAGAAGCTGGAAAACATGGGATTTAAACTCAAGTAAAGTTGGTAATTGAATCTGGGTCTCCTATGTCGGGGGAAATCCTCTAATTACTAGACTGTCAAGGAAGAAGGAAACATCAAAACTTCATTTAAAAGAAAGTAGAGCCTGCCCCAGCATTTTGTGTAGGGATGCTGAATCTATTGGGTGTGTGGAGGCATGTGCTGAGAATGGTAATTACAGGATCTAGTCTTTTTAGAGACTTCTGCAGAGAGATGTCCAGTTACTGAGTCCTTACTGAGTCTGCAAGCCAGTCACTGGGCTGCTCTGTAGCCTCAAAACTTTGAGGCTGCTTAGTAGGCACGTTCGACCTGGTTTAATGGTGAACTGGTTCCAGCATTGAAGCATGGCCACAGTGTGTGAAACACTGGCTTATATTCCTAGCTGGTTCAAATAAAGTTGATTGACCTCACCGCAGCTGGGATGAGACCACCTGGTACTATTGTTGGTCTTCCTCAAGTGGGCACGGAACTGGCATAAAGGCTGCATTTTGTCCTTGCATCTGCCAGTGGGTCGGATTTGTACAGCTACGTAATGCATCTGGGGTTAGAGGATTGTGGATGTCGTTCATATGTGGAGCCTCAGGTGTCTGCAGACTTAAAGATCAGAAGCTACTACGTGTGTGGAGTCGGTGTGCTTCTGAATCCAGCAGTGCCTGAGTGACAGTAAGTCTACCTTCTATGACCTACTGCTTAGACAGTGCCCCCTCTTTCTGTACTCAGAGTCCCACATATGTGGCCTTCTGTTCACTCCTGACTCTGCCTAATTATTTTTAATTTTTGCTGTAAGTGGGAGATAGCTGGTTTATTCTGTGGGATAGACTTAGCTACGGTGCCTGGTAATAACTGGAGACCTGAGGCACAGCAGTAGGAGCATAAATTGAAAGGAAGGGAGCAGAAATGGCATGGAGATGTGTACTGCAGCTTTGAAATGGGAGCCATTTTGGGGACGAGAGAGGGGGAGACTGAGAAATGTTGTGTGGGGAGAGTAGGTTGGTAGAGAGTACAGCATGGGGTGGCTTTCGAAGTAGGAAGAGAACGGTGAGAGCTGAGAGACGTCAGAGGCAACTGGGGCTGGCCTGGCTGGAGTACAGTGGGGCATTCCCACCTCTCAAGTATCTGTCTGTGGCCCTGGTTTTGTAGTAGGAAGCTCTTCTCCTTTGCACTTGATGCACCGTATTTGCTGTTGGAAAAATGCTAACCAAGGTGTTTCAGCCAAATTTGAATAAAACGTTTTAGTCTGAATTTCTATGGTCTGCCTTAAGTATTTCTTTGATCTAATATTTTCATCTGTTTTTGCATACTGACAGAGGGTGTCCATTTTCATTACTGCCAGTGGTTGTGAATGTTAAGTCAGTTCAAACTGTGCTTTGAAGGTAAAAAGCTCTGTATGAATATATAGTGTTTCAAAGTGGTAATGAGAGATCAAGAGCCACCTACATGAATGGACCTCGTTGGCAGAGTAGCCTTTTACAGTGATAGAATGGCTCCATCATGAGATGTTTTCCAGCTGTTACTGGAGGGTTTGATCTGTCCAAAACTCAGTAAGGATTTTAAGATTCGTTTAATTTTAAATCGGAATTCTGGTTGAACTGTCTTTTTGAATTTGTTGATATACAAAGCTGATAGTTTGATTATGCCCCTTTTTTCCAGATGTGCTCGCTCCTCAGTATCCTTGGCAGTCAAGTGATATGTCAATGAACATGCTACCTCCTAATCATAGTAATGACTTCATGTTGGAGCCTCCAGGACACAATAAAGAGAATGAAGATGATGTAGAAGTTATGTCAACAGACTCCTCAAGCAGCAGCAGTGACTCAGACTAGGTACAGGAGGGACAGTATCCCTAGTAGACCTTTCCTGTGGTGAAGGTAGGTTGGATGCTGTCCGTCACAAACTGCGATACCCTTTTGTTATGCTGGCGGCCCTGTGTAGGGAGAAGATAATAGCTGGCTCAGAAGTAGGGTGACACATAAAACATGGACTTCAGAATTATTATTTTTTTTTTTTTTTCCATTAGACGTTCAAGTAAAATTACTGGGAGCTTTCTGCTGGAGGAGAGATGTCAGATTTCCAGTGATTATGTAAATGTGTGAATGTGTATGTTCACAAGACATGCGCGTGTGCATACATATATTTACTATACATTTAGATGACAAAAGTTCCTGGGAAAAAAGGTGTAAGGGGAATCCCCTCGTACTGTAGTAACTTCACTCTTTTGATGATAGCCTTTTCTACGGCACAGAAATGAGACATGAAATTTGTAATTTTAATATCTTTGTTACTGCCTAAATCCATGTTCTTGATCATCTTTGTGTGTGCTGAGAACAAAAATACGGCAATAAGGTGTAAAGTTTGTAATTATTGTAATATATAATGAATTTGTCATAAATAAACTCAGCTTTGATGTAACTACATTTCATTTTGCAAACCGAAATCCGAGATGAGTTATTATGTAACTTAAATACTCAGCACGTTTTATCCCAGTATGTGGTTGGATTCTGATTGACTTTCAGAAGTTTGTACTCCATTTTCTCATTTGCAAAATGCCAAGTCAGTATTAGAAGCAGCTGAGGAGTCAGGAACTGAAAGTTTGTCTTTCTCCGCTGAGCTTTATCAGGTACACACATGACTGGGCAGACCCTGAGGCAGTGATGTAGAGTGCTGGTTCACAAGATTTTCACCAGTACTTTGGTTAAGCATCCTGGGACCCTGGAGATGACGCGCTTTGGGGCACGCTGCAGGTTCAGCTCCTTTCAGTTCAGAGTGCTCACAGATTCTTTATTCTTGTCACCTCTAATTTTTTCAGTTCTTTGAACCTGCTCTAATCTGCTTACTTTAGCAGTTGCATTTCCTGCCTCAGCTACAATGTTCTTTCATCTTCCCAAGGCACTTCCCTTGGCTTTCCTTTCCTTGGTCTGTTTTGCTTAAGGAATCATTTCGATAGGTACTTTTCTCTGTAGTTTTCTGATTTGATCAGAGGGTTACTTATGTGAACTGTTGCTTTTGGCCATTACAGGTTTCTGTCCTACAATGAGGCTTCCTGAAGCACAGATCACAATTCTCTCCACTTTTCCATTTTGTAGATACTTTGCAGAAAGGAGGTAACTGATGACAGTTCTGCCCACTGTTCACCTACATAATAGATTTACCTATTCAGCAAAAGTACCAAAAATCAAAGTACACTTAACCTTTAGTTGAAAGGACAGAGCCTTAGCAGCTTAAAAACTACTGAGAATCAAATTTTGGAGGGTGGGGAAGGGGGAAGTACAAGTGTATGACACACACTCAACAAGTTATTTAAGGTAGTTGAAGATTAATTGACAGTTGATGGCAGTAATGCACTGTAGTAATTTAATTGGTCCACTTAGAAAGGATACAGAAACCCTGACATATGGAGGTACTGTTTGTGTCCTCATTTCAGTAGCTACTTGTATATTTACAACAGACAGAATGAATATAACCATTAATAGTAACAAAATATTTATTGCATGACAAGCCATTTTACAGTGACCTTGGTTTTCCTATCAGGGTCTAGGTGCCTTCTAAAATTTAAAATTGCACTAAGTCATTTCAATATTATTTTTCTTTTTTCATTATTCTATGGGACAGATGGGCAGGACATCTGTCAACTCTTCTTACAGCCTCTTTGTTGACAGCTGAATGGAATAATTTTCAGTGTATATAAAGTGGCTTTCAGGAAGAAAATCTCCACTTTTGAATAGAAAAAATAAGCTTTCTACAAAGATACACTAGTAAGGCATTTTCAGTGATATTTCCAATTTCAAAACTGCTTTATAACATTATCTTCTTTCTTCACTTCAGAGAAAGAATGTCTGTCCTAAGGGAAGTTGCACATAGTTAATACTTCAAATTCTAAGCAGGAGGCTTGTGATCATCAGTAGCATCCTTATAGCTCATGTCGCTCTGTCTGTTTCTCGGCAAAAAAGAGCCACCTCCATTTAAGAAAATGTATATGCAAAGTAAGGAGTTAATTTCTTTTAAGAACTGACAAGTCCATTTCAGACAATTTTAATCTTTCAGTATTGTGCTTATGTTTTATTTAAAAGAAGCTAAAGGTGTCTCAGAACGTTCTGTACATGGGGCGTATCTAAAGGAAATAGGCAAAAACTGTGTTTTAAAAGAACCCTGAAGAGGAAAAAAAAATGAGCCTGTAAGTTATTTTTTAAAAGTCATATCCTAAAATTAATTGCTGATGTCCCAGTGACTACAGCTGGAAAAGAATAAAATTTGGTAACAGATTCTAGAAAAAATAAAAATTTAAACCTATTTTTTTTGCATGTATCTCTGTACCGTGATTTCATTAAATCATTTAGTCACATTAAACTGAAAATTAACAATTATATCAAATCCCAGTAGCCACACAGAATTATACCCATCTGTGCTAACACTTACAACCATCTTTAGCCAAAAAGCGTGGCTGTCTGCTGTTGAACTACACCTATAAATTAGGTTAGTTTGTACAATGTTTCTGGTGTCAGCCTAGTAGAAGACTGCAGGCACCTCTCCATTAAACTGTTAAGAGTTTAGTAACACGATCAGGAATTAAGATCAACTGCAGAGATCTAAAACACTTCTGCAGATAAATTCTAACGTAACCAAGACTACAAACAGAACTCGGTAATGAAAGGGGGTGGTAAGAAGAATCAAGAAATTTTAATTCCCTACAACAAGCCACTGCAACCGTTTCATGATACCCGTATTTTCAAGTATATACTACTGTCTGCAGGAGAATGAGGCGGCATTGTCTGTAAAATGTGACTTTTGTTCATGATGATAGCTTAACTGAAGCTACGAGACAAGGCTATGGTTAAAAATTGGTCCAAGATTTATAAATGCAGGAAAGCAGAATGATGTACAAAGTAGTTTTACACAGAAGCAGGACAGTGGTTTAAACAAAACAGTTTCTCTTGGGCCTGATGCTGCAACTATCTCCAAGTGAGTAAACTTCTCTGACTAGTTCTGACCTCCAAAGGGCTATTTAAAGATTAACCAGATAAACCACTATGAGTTTTCTATAAAAGAAAACATTAATTGTTAACCACTAGAGCAAGAAATAACTCTGGAACAAGAGACAACCGTCATGTGAAATATGGTAAAAGCACTGAAATATTTGGCATCATTTTGGGTGTGGGAAGGGTAGTAATTTCACATGGGCAGCATGAGCATGACATATCCTTTTTTACACCGAAAAAGCAGGTCAGTCCTTCGCTTTGTTACATAACGTACAATTAGTTTTTACGCTAGTTGGTGACTTCCCGTGTACCCTTTCAGATGATCGAGCTCTTCGGTAAAGGGATTGTAACCCTGCTCTCTTAAACAGCGCAAGGCCCAGAACAGTTGATCTGCTGGAGGAAATTCATCCCATTTAACCCATTCCCAACCTGTAGGGGAAAAAAAAAAGAAATTAAACCCCCCCCCAAAAAAAACCTCGAGTATAAAATTAATCACGTAGCAATTCTGCCTGTTCAAGTCTGGATGGATTGTGCAAAAACTCCCAACTCAAGTTCCCAGCCGCACGCAGCCACTTCATCGCTTTCCTCCCGCCAAGTCCCGACCCCACCGGCCACCCGTGTTTTCACAGAACACGCGTACCCGCAGCCTGACCTCATCTGTGGCGAAGTGTGGCGCGACAAAGGGAAACACAAAGCCCGCGAAGCTAAAACGCGCTCGGACGCGCCTTTCGACACGGCCGAGGAAAGGGACCGACCCGCCATCGCCGCGCGCGCGCGCCCCCTCACCCTCGTTTTTCTCCGGCTCGCGGTTGCGCGGCTCCGCCTCCCCCTTCATGAGGACGGTAACGTAGTGGTAGCGCGCGGCGGCGCAGGCCGCGTTGACGGCGGACGCGAAGCGCACGTTGCGCAGCGGCAGCGCCGCCTCCTCCAGCGTCTCGCGGGCGGCGCAGTCCGCCAGGCTCTCCCTGTGTGTGTGGGGGGGCACGGCCGCCTCAGCCGCGGGGAGCGGCGGCGCCGGGGGAGGCAGCCGGTTCCCCGCGCCGCCGGGCGGGAGGGAAGGAGGGAGGAAGGGGGGGGTAGGGGGTTGTCCTACCCGAACTCCAGGTGTCCTCCAGGGAGCTGGTAGGTACCGGCCCCCACCGGGCCTTTCCTCTTGCCCAGGAGGACGCAGCTGGGGTGCGCGGCGCTGGTGACCACCACCCCCACGCCGATCCCCGGCCGCGGGGGCTGCGCCGCTTCCCCCATGGCGGCGGCCTCCCTCCCTGTCCCTCCCTCAGGCGCGGGGGGGGGGCGGCTCCTCCCATCGGGCCGTTGCCGCGGGGGGGTGGTGGTGGTGGGACCTGCGCGAGGTGCGCGCGCGCGCGCCGCCGGGTGGTGACGCCGCGCCGGGGCGGGGCCTGTGGCTGAGGGGGATGAGGGCGCCCCGTTGGTCAGGGCGACCGCCTCGTATTGTTGCAGTTACCTTAATGAAACAGTTGGAATCCTAGAATATTATTTTGATTTTAGTTTAAAAGTATGATTTTGATTTAACATGAAGCTACAGTAGCTCTGAAAATATAAAGTACACTAAGGCCCTTAGGATTAAGCAACTAATAAGCTGTGTGCTTTGAACATTATAAGAATCGTCATGGGCTCTGAATTAACGTAATGGGTACTGGTTATGGATCTTGACTTGAAACAATAGGTACCTGAGGAAAACTGGTTTGGTTGGAAAGATTGGGCAAGGGAGAGGTGAACATTAACCAAAGGTGGAATGAGCATGCGCAAGGATGGAGTTCAATCAAGCGGACACAGTGATGAAGACTATCAACGACCACCAGAGACCCCCATCCAGTATAACCACGCATGCGTTGGAGACATTTGCATATGATAATAATTTCCAAGAAACAACATGAATATGCTAATCATTGCCCTCCCCCCATTCTATTTAAATCAATTAGTGAGGATGACCAATGATTTCTGTAGAATAGGAATATAGGTAGGGAGAAGTAACTAAAAGCCAATCATTATAAAGGTCAGCTTAAACGTTATGGAATTATTGATCTTATGTAACTATGACTCTGCTGAAAAAGTGTATAAATATGTTGTGCTTTGTACCTATCGACGAACACGTCTTTGGCGGAGTTATCCCCCGTGTTCCCCAGCGCTGGAATGAAGAAGTGCCTGCTTATCTGCTGTGTGTAGATAAGTTCTATTCGCGATTGCGACCGCTAACAGTATTATTTTCTTCATTTCACTGGCGTAGTCAACTGCTAGGCGGAGCTAAAATGTTTCGAAGCAAGGCAGCTTCTCCCCTGGTCAAATTTAGGTAGACCTTAACCGTTAAGTTCCCCGAGTCCCCCTGGCAGCAGGAGCCCAGGGCGCCATTGTCAAGCACCGGGGAGTTAGTTTGGAGCATCCGAAGAACGGATGAGCTCACTCCATGGCCGTATGTGGGCGAAGGAAACCCAAAATTCAATCAGCAGACACTGCACGACCACCCGAGGAGGAAAAGACCCTAACCCTAATTTTACGACGCATGCTCAGACATATACATAAGTTCCAGGGAATCTTATGTATATGTAATTAGTTTTTGGAAATCTGCTGAATGTGTATAACCTCGCAGCATATTTTCTCTATTTTTACCTGTCCGTTGGAGCACTGGTGGTGGAGTGATCCCCAGCGTGGCTAATAATACCTGCTTAACGGTTATTTTGGACTCTTAACTGTTGAGTGAATTTCTGTGTTTCAGCCGCTGGGGGGAACCGGCGTGGCTCTCCTCCACCGGGTAAATAATCGTAGCTGGAGTGCTGAGGGAGGCCCGACCCGGTATTTGATCACTCTGCTCGTCGTGGCTGTCAGTAGTAGGAGTGGAAGAGCTGTCACCTGCGAGGAAAGTGGGGAGCTTCCCAGGCAGCCTGGTGTGAGGGGGAGAGAGCCTGCCTGCATGGCGAAATGGCTTCCCATTTTGTACTTCTGTTTGAGGGGTTTTAGGCCTCTCGGTACAAAGGGAGTAGTGAGGTCGCTGAGAATTGGAAAAGCATTTGTGCAAGCGAGGGGCACCTGAAAACAGACGATGGAACTCAGTTCCTTGGAGGTCAGGGTGCTAGGTGGTCTCTGACTGCAGATTTGTTCACAACTTTAAAAGTGGCCCTTCTTAGGTTAGCCCACAGTTTCTGCTAGGTGAAGAAGAGTCTGACTCTGGAGAGTCGCTTAAAAAGAAACTACAAATTGAGCCAAGAGGAGCTCCAGCGGGAGACTAACAGTTCCTAACTGATGAAGAAGAAATCAAAATTTCTGCTAACAACTGTTTACCTTCATTTTCACATTTTTAAAGTTGTAGAAATAAGAAGAATATAAGATAAAAACTTTAATATTCCTTATAAGCAACTGTAAAGTTTGTCAGATTTTTCCTTTCCCCAGCTTATTGAACGCAACAGAGCTAGGAAGTATTACTTCACAGGATATTCAAATAGCTTTTTTTTTTTTTGTACGGTTTTAAAGTACTTGCATACAGGTGTTTTTATGTACTTCTGAAGGTCACAGGGCCAAATTGGTTGAAGATAATCACCACTTCTTGTGGGATTGGTTTTCTGAGGTTTAATTGCCTGAACTGGCTCGGTATGGCATTAGGTGATTCCCAGTGTTGGCATGAAGGAGATGTCAGGAGCGCACAGCTGGGCATGCTAGAAGCAAGGCTGCTGTCTGACAGTAGTTGGCTGTGCTGTTTAGCTGTAATGTCAGCCCACACCCTGAATTACTGACATTAGTAAATAAAAAAAATAATAAACTTGGGCAAATTGCCAAGCTAACTGACTTTATGTAAACCACGCACATTCATTTATATCTGTCCTCCGGTGCAGCTGGAGTATCCTAAACTCCAGATTAAACATCAGTTATGTCACTTCTGTATTTATATTTTAAGATGACAGTGATTTTATGGAAGTCTTACCAAAGATGAATCCTCACCCACTAAGCTCATTCTGGTCCAATATATTAAGACACCCCAAGGCTGTTTATCTGAATAATGAAAATGTTCTAATTTCTGTGTATGCTGTTTTCCTGTACCTTATACCTAACAGCACTCACAGACAAGCTGACCCCTGTCATTCTACTCATATCTTTTTAAATACAAAGAATAGTCATACAGTCATGCTTGTTAGATTGGTAGCAAGATACAATTTCTTATAAAAATTATATTAAGATAATTATGTAGAATATAAAAACTGTCATATTTCTTATACACAACTGTAATATTTGTCAGTAGGCTAAGATTTTCCCTTTCTTTCTACTGTGCTATTGATCACGAGGATGTGAAGTATTATTCCTTTAAAGGACTTCATCTTTTTTTTTTTTGTGGTTAAGGTTTTGAAATCGGCTTTTGTACAAATATTTGTATTTAATTATTTCAATTTTTTCATCTTACATTTGTGGTCATTAACATAAAGAATACTGTGTGAAAATAAAACATATTTTGTTGAATTAATCTGTTCTGATTGGCTTCGCTTTAGGATTTATTTAGGACGTGGTCTTACACTCAGATTTTGCAGATTATGAATAAATACAGGCCAGTATTTCTGAGTTTGATAGTGAACAGACATCCGCTGAAGAAAAGAGAATAACTCAAGAATGAGAAAGTAAAAATGCATCTTCTACTATAGTAGTATATTGAAAAGCTTGCAAGGTGATGATTTATACGCTCTTGTGAGCTTGTTTATTAATATTTCATCTGACAAAGTACTTCTAGGATATAAACAGCCAAAACTATGTATTTAAAGCAGCGTGTGTGCAGGCTGCTATTGAAAGACACCTGCTTTTTAGGCGCTAGCACTCGCTCCTCATGCTCATACTGTTATTGAAGTGGCTCTGCAGTGAGCTGGATGAGTGGACTGATCTGGCTCCAAAATCAAGACTATTTTTTTTCATGATTTTGTTTTCTAGCATGCTGTGGGCAGCACAAGGAGGGGATGGGGCAGAGTTACATCAGATTAAACATAGCATGAAGCCAAACCTAACTCAGCAAAGTGGGAAAAAGTTGATTTTTTCAGCAGGATGGGTTCCCTGCTGTGATTTATAGCTCAGGTGTATGAGTGAGTGAATTGGCGCAAGGGAGGCAGTGAGTGTGAGCAGCTGGTAACAAGAACCACGTTAGTGAGAAACTGGATTTATGTCAGGTTAAAATGACTACACAGCCATTCCTTAAGCTGAGCACACATCAAGAAACCAGGTCATGAAAGCACACGGTGTACAAAAGCTACTTGAAAAGCAGCTACGCAACCAGAAAACGTGCGTCTTTCTGAGAATCTCCAAGCACGTGGTTCCATGTCTGTGGAATTTACTACGTACTCGCATTTGCTTAGCAGAAGGATGAGCTGGAAGGTGTAAGGATTGTGTTTAAGTGGGTTACATAGCAAAGCTGGCATTCAGAAGCTCGGTGGAAAGTGACAGCAGTGCATGGCACCCAAGTCCTGCCAGCAGGCTGACTGAAACACGAGCTTGAAAGATAGATGGATTTTCACTTGCGTTCAAGCAGCTGGTTGTTATCCTGAACCCTAATACTGAAAATTTAACATTGTTAACTGTTTCCTCACTTGTGTTTTAGCAGAAATATTTCCATGAGACCTCACGCTTCCATTAAATCACCAAGTCTCTTATCGTAAATCATCCCTTGCTGTAATGTTACCACTTGATAGAAATTAGTACCAGAAATGAGGTTTGTATGATACTTTTTTTTTATGTTGAAATGTAAATAAACTCTGATCACGTGTACATAATAAGATCCTACAATACTTTGTTTTTTTTTTTTAAGTAAGCAATCATATTCTACTGCAATTTTAGTTGGCTGGAAAGTGCCTTTCCATCATTACATATTACGGTGCAGAGAGCTGAGCCTCACCCAAACAAGCTGTGCCTGAACTCCTCTGTTTTGGGAGCTGAAGTGAGTCTCCTGGGGAGACTGGCTGTGCTCCGCTGGAGCAGAGAGTTAAGGTGAGAGTGGCAGAGCACCAGAGGACGTTGCTTGGAGAGGCTGTGGAACCTCCATCCTTGGAGAGACCGAAAACCCAACTGGACACAGCCCAGAGCGACCCGCTGGAAGCTGGCCCTGCCTTGAGCAGGGGTTGGTACGAGGGGAAGAGGAGGGCTTGGAGCAGGTGGCCTGCAGAGACCCCTTCCAACCTAAACAGTTCTGTGGTTCTGTTCTGGCAGCCAGTGAGATTTCTGCATATACTCAGTATTTGCAAAAGTACAGAAACTTGTTAAAAGGACTGAACCTTTTGATTTAAATATTGATTTTACTTTTTAGTTTAATGGAAGCAAGTAGTTCCTAACTTTTTTATGAGCAGCTACAGTAATTTGAAGACCATTCATCTCCTTAAAGCCAAGAAAAGATGACAAAGCTTGTAAGAGCACGGAGGCCTTGATCTCTTAAATCCTCTGGGATCTCCTGGGATGTTCAGTGCTACAGAAATATGAATATGTGTGCATGATTCCTTGTGGAGATACCAGATATAGTTGAAGCTGCTTAGCAGTTTCTAATTCCTTGGGTTTAGTTTTTTGCAAGTTTACTAAACTAAACCGTAAATATTAATCCCATAAATTACTAGCATGTCGTCTTTGTGCATCAACTCCTGGGGTTTATTTCAGCAAAGCCAATTCAGTTATTTCTAGGAGATACATTGGGGGAAATATAATTCAGATTTGGGAAGAAAAAAAGCCTTTCAAGAGGAAAAAGATGTTCAATGGACAAAGGATGAAAATGTATTTGTGTCAGTAAATTCACATGCCGTTTGCGCATGGAGCTTTTTAAAGGCTTGCAGTTACTACCTGAGTATTTCACCTCACTTGGCACATCCCAATCCCTTCATCTTAAATGTACCCACTTACTTTTCCTTAAGATGCTGTCAGTTAGAACTGTGAGGTAGTTTTGCCTCACAGCTGAGAAATCAGGACTTGTCATGTTCGGTATCAGCAAGGGAGTTGAGTCACCAGAAGTGAGTGTTCAGGCAAAACCTGCTCACGTCTTCCATAAAGCTGAGGCATGATCTAATGAGTCGTCATCTGCTGCCTCTCCAATGCATTGCTGGCAAAAGAGTATTTAGTCTCCTGGGTGTAAATCCTGGCATTTTTGGCACAGGAGGGTGCTGCACTCTCTTCTCTAATACTGGGGCTCATTTCCTTTCTCTGCTGGGCTGTTTTATTTATACTCAGCCTTAGTTTAGTCCTGTGTCAGAGTCTCTTCCATTAGGATGGCCAGCCTGCTTTATGCAGCTGTGGTTCTGCATTGACCAGGTAAATATAGCTAGAGCACCACTTTAGCCATGCCACTTTTAACATTAGGAAAGGTGGTAATTAAGAGAGGTTGATAATCTACAGCTTCCTCCTATGGGATAGTATAATCCTATAATTGATATTTTAAATTTTTTTCTTCTCAAGCTCGCTATCTTAAAAACATATGAAATTGCACTTGTCATGGTTTGAGCTCAGACAGCAAGTGAGCACCACACAGCTGCTCCCTCCCTCCTTCCCCCCCCAGTTCTGGGAAGGAGAAAATAAAGCGAAAGACTAGGGACTTGAGACAAGGACAGGGAGGGATGACTCACCCATTACAGTAATGGGACAAAAGACAGACTCCTCAGGGGAAGAAGAAAGAACATAAATTCAGACACTAACAACAACACTTAACAGACAGAGTAGGGTAGTGAGAAGCATTACTACATCTTAAAAACACCTCTCCCCCATGAATCTCTTCTTCCCGGACTCACTTTTGCTCCCGATATCTCTCCCTCCTTCCTCACAGTGGTGCAGGGGCAGAGAACAGGGGGTGCAGTCAGTGCTGCAGCTGCTTCCTCCTCTGGTGTGGGAGGAACTTCTTGCATTCTTCCCCTGCTCCACTGTGGTTCCCCTCTCACAGGAGACAGTCCTCCACGAACTTTCTCCACCATGAGTCCTACCCACGGGCTGCAACTCTCCCCAAGCCACTCTGGCGTGGGTCACCCCCACATGTTGCAGTCCTCCCAGAACCGAACCGCAACAGTGGGGGCTGCTTCTTCCCACAGAGTCCAGGCCTTCTTTTGGGACAGTCACCTGCTCTGGCGTGGGGTCCTCCACAGGCCGCAGGTCAGCATCTGCTCCACCGTGGACCTCCGTGGGTGGCAGGGGGGGCAGCTTGTATCACCACGGGATACAGGAGGGGGATCTCTGCACCAGCACACCTCCCCCCAACTTTTCCTCCTTTCTTCCACTGACCTTGATGTTTGCATAGACGTTCTCCTCTCAACTCCTCCTCACAACTCCAACTCCTCTTCTCAGGTTCCCCTTCTTAAATACGTTATCACAGAGGTGGAGCCACTGTCATTAATTGGCTCAGCCCTGGCCAGAGGTGGGTCCGACTTGGAGCCAGGGCGGCTTCGAGATGCTCCTCACAGGGGCCACCACTCCCCCACTACCAAAAACCCCCACCACACACTCAAACCCAGCACGGCACTGAAGAGACACATTATACTAATAAGGGTACAAAGCTTTACACTTGAAAGTGACAATGCAAATTTTACCTACACATTGAATTTGTTGGTTTGGTTTGGTTTGTTTTTTGTTGTTGTTTTCACATGGTAGTCCAAATGTAGAGAGTAGCTGCCTTAGATAAAACAAGGAGAGAAGACAAATGGATTTTTTGGGGGTTGCCTTTTCCATTTAGATTCAATCACTACATTGTCCTGATTCAACAGGAATAAACTTTGCCATGCTTATGAGCCGAGTCTTACATGAAGTTGGTAGCTGTATCTTCTACTAGGATATTGTGCAATAAGTGATTTGGAGATTTTAGATGAAACAGGGTTCTCCAGTGAAGTATGGTTCTGTAGCAGTAAAACAGACTTTGCTCTTTGCTCTCACACAGCTTAAGAGAACTCAGATCCTTGCAAGATACGTCTGAGTATTTTATATATTCCTATCATTACTTGTGTAAAGCATCACAGTGTAGCTGACCGGAGTTATTTTCTATTCAATAGCTTGTCATGCAATTTGTGAAGCCAAGATGAACTACCCCCTGGAAAAATGTGTTTTCTTTTGATCCCTAAATCCACACTATTTTTCCCCCTTCCACACATGGCAAACAACTCTTGTGATCTTTAGATTTTTGACAATATATCTATTCTGCTTTAGTTTGCCTTCTTATAATTTGAGATTTTTTTTAACTTAGTTTTCTTGATATTAGTTCTTTTCAATTGCAAATATATTTTCATACTGATAATTAATATTAATTGCTTGTCACATCATTTTTATTTTCCCTTCAGTTTATAACAGATTTGAAATTTTTTATGTCTCCATCTAGAATTTCCTGAAGTCTATAAAGTGCATTTTAATAGTAAAAAAGAAAAATGGAAGAAGATGGGTGAGAAAACAGTTTTTGCCCCAACTCTTTAACCTCCCCCCTCCCAAACACAAAGTAGTAATACCTTTCATTTTTAGTACTTGTGCAGGTTCTCTGTGATAAAGTCTTGCACTAATTCTGAACTGCAAATAGTTTACTTTAGTATGAAAAATAATCATGGTTCAGTGCTGCAATGTTTATCCAAATTGCACAGCAGGAGAAGAAACGAACTTGATCTGCCTGCCTGAACCTATTGGGAAGTGCAGGAAAAGAAAGACGGGTTGACGTGGTGGGGTCACTGGTTAGGTCCCATGTGGCCTGACTTCCTTTCCAGGCTTTGCCTCTAAACTTGGTCTCTTCCTTTTTCATGACTGTCAAATAGTATTCTGCTAGAGAACTTTGTTAGGAAATCTGTGGATAAAAAGCAGGCGAGGGTTCACAGTATCCCCCAGTGTGCCACTGGCCTGTCTGTCAGGGTAATTAATGATTTGATGGAACCACTAACAGTGAAGTGATGGAGAACACTGAGTAAAGAAAAAGACTGCTCACCTTCAGCTGAAATACTGGAATTTCCACAGATGATCCTTCTACTTAAGAAAGCGTTTCCAAATAACAGAAGGGAAATTTTGATAACAGAAGGGATATTTTACCTTTGCATATGCCCTTACCCTGCCTTTATTATAAATTTATAGTCTGCATCATTCTCCACAATCCCAGCTTCACATTAAACTCCAAACAATTTTTTTTTATTACCTTTTCCTATCAGAATTTATGAAACCTATGAGATTTTCTACATTACATAGTTCCTTATCATAGAACAGAAGATCCTTGCTTTCTATATCATACTTCAGAAAGGGCCTACCTGAGGAAAAAAGAAAAGGTTGATTCCTATAACCTTCACTGGCTGTCATGAGCTCCTGTACTTTTTCAATACTGATATATTCTTTTTTATATCAGTGATAGAATTATCATTCATATCTGATTCCATTAAGAGTACTGTTTGTCATCAAGATATGCTGTCAGCCCAGAAGTGGTCACTGTCCTCACAATAATTCGTAGAAATTAATGACGTGCATATGCAAGTGCAATAGGACAAATTAGAGCTGTACTGTGGTGAGAGATTTCTACTGTCTTCATTGCTTGTTAATTATTTCTTTGCTCTGCTGTGTACAGACAAGACTGAATCATCAGAATTAGTGTATGTGATGAGACAATTCTGTTTTATTTGTACCTCTGCCATTAATGTTTTAAGTGACCTTGGGTGACTCATAGGCTGGCAAAGATGGATTGTGCTCCAGCACCTATGAAACTTCCAGGCATATTCAATCCCAGGGCAGACAGACAGAAGAATACAAGTGTCCATTAGCTCAGGACAAATACCCATCTTTGCTTCTGTGGATTTACTAGTGCTCTTCTTGTTTCTCTTCTTTAAACCTACCAAGACTCTTCTTGAGTCCACGTAAACTTCCATCTTAGCTATGTGAAAAATCACTTTTGCAAACAAAATCCCTTTGCTTACATTGAACCTTTCACCTATCAGCCTTCCCTGGTCTTTCCCAGTTCTTGTACTGGGAGAGACGGTGAGCAGGTGCTTAATGTTCATACTGTAGAAAATTGTACCCATCCAGACCTGAGGCTGCGTACATTAAATGCCTGTTGCAAGGGCAGGTGAAGGTGTCAGAATCCTCGCAGGAGAGACACTGGAGCACCTTCAGGGAAGGACCCTGGATTGCCTTTTCTATATGACAGTCATTGGAACAACAGATGGAATAACCTGCTCATATTGCAAATGGGTGCAGTGAATAGATCCATGTTATCAGATGCTCCTGAGGGTCCCCTTAGCAACCTGCAGTTCATCCAGAGTCAACCATGACGGTACTCCTGCAGACAAGGAATGCAGACAGAATTCACTGGCTGCAAGATGTGCTACGTAAAGCAATGTAGACACTACCGAAGTGTTATTCTCACTTTGCTTCCAGTCGGGTTTTTTGCTCTGACCTTGGTTGGTCCAGCAGCTAAACCAGTTTACTCACCTATCATACCAAAAAAGTAGGCTCCTCCCTCTTGTCTTCAACTAAAAGTGTTCTGGAAAGCTCAGTGAGGTTTCCTCCCCAGTTACTGGGATGCTTTTCAAGCCCCTGCTAAATCTCTTCTTTTGTTCTTGAAAATTTTCTACCCTCTAAACTCATGGCCTTGGCAGGGGCTTTGGCTTTCTCACTCAGATGTCCTTCTTGGCAAGATCCTCTGTCCTAATATTTTTGAACTCAAATAGCAACTAATGGAGCTTACAAGGTCTGGGAAACAAATCAGATTGTACCATTGTCACTAGATAGATGTAGTAAATCCTTAATAAAGCACATTCATATCTATCTCAGAATGTCCGAGCCTTCTGGGATGCTTTATTTGGCCACAGACAGCTGTCTGTTGGTTAAAACATCTTTTCTCCTTCTACATTATTCACAATGTACCTTTTTTGTCCTTCTTTATAGCCTTAAATACAGATATAGAGAGGTCCTTGATCTGTGTTAAAAAGCTTATTCCTACTTTAGCAAGAAATATCACATTTTTAAACTTTGAATAGGAAGGAACCTATATATATATATATTTTTTTTCTGGAGATTTGGCAAAACATCTGGATATCTATCGGACTCCTACAGTGCATTCCCCTTGCACAATCTCTCCGACTGTAGGTCATGTATTGAACTAGGCTCAGCTTATGCAAACCTGAGTTAGTTTAACTGGACTAATTAAGAATTTGCCTGGTTATAGCCAAGACAGTTAACTTTTCCTGTTTCTCTAAGAAGGTGAAAAAAAGGTGAATGTGTAATTTCCAGGAATTGATGTTTTAAAGGTTTGAGTTGTGTTAACTCTCGAACACCTTGTACTGACAGCCTGAGCCAGATGGTGGCACTGGCGATCAGACAGAAATTGATGCGTTTTTACAGTGCATGCCAGTTAGACCCATTCTCACAGCTGAGAAGGAAATCAGGCAATGTAACATCCAAATAATTAAAGCTCTCCATACAGCTGTGTATCAGGCTATAGATAATGGCAGCAGCTGCCACAATTCTTCTAGAAGTCCTTCAGTATTGCAAGACCATGTAACATTTTTTCTTTTGATGTATAAGGTAAAAACCTTCTTCATCTTCAAACTGGAAGAAGTCACCTGTAGTGAGAAGAATAAGAAACAAGAGTAGTTGTACTCTGAATGCTTTACATCTCTTCGATGAATTATAAATCCAGAGAGATTTGTCCGACTTCTTTGCAGTAGCAAGCAACTGAGTCAGGACATAAGTCCTGTTTCCAGACAGTTCTTCTCTCTGAACACTAGCTTTGGACTTTCAAGCTTAAGGTTTTAAGTTTTGCCAAGCTTCGTTACATCACCTTTGTAAACTTTGTTGCATACCCTTTCTTCCCCTTTCCAGGTGGGAGGTCATTTCAGAGTCTCCCGGAGTGATGAGATTTCCTGAAGTCTGCATGTGGAAATGATATACCAGTATTGTCCTGTGATGGAGCCATGGGCAGTTCTGGTGACTAGTGAAGAGCCACTGTGTGTACGTAGGATAGAAAGAGCACAAAGTTGGGGGTTTTGTTTTGCTTTGTTTTGTTTTGTTTTCCCTCTTGGCAGAAGGAGGTCTTATCAGCTGTGGTGAAAAATTTTGGATGGTCTATCAAAAATTTGCAGCTGTTTACAGGTTCAGTGACATGTTCTCCAGCTTTACAGGTCTGAAGATAAGAGGTGCAGAGCTAAGCACTCCGCTGAACTCGCTGCAGTGCTAACAGGTAACAATAACACTAGGACGGGAGAGGACCAGAAGCAAAATAACTGATCCATGTTTACTTTGTCTTTTGCAATACTCATCTGAGGAGAAGCTGTGATAGTGCACTTTAAATTTCAGAACAAAAACATGCAACTTGTCTGGTTATTAGATAATTACAGTTACAAAACTTAGGAGAATCACAGCTCTGGCATGGCTTTTCTTCAAATCAGATCTAGCTCTGACATTCACGATGTAAGGAAATAACTGAATTCTTCCTTATTATTGGTAGAGGACATTTCTCATTCCAGTTTCTCAGGCCACTCCTATTTTCCTAATTACTGGAGTTTTTGTAAAGGAAAAAACTTATTCTCCTTGTGAATCACAAGATCTGTTCACTGGTTTCTGCAGAGATGTCTGTCCCCTGTTGAGGTTCGTTAGTGACATGCTTCAAGGCCACCATGGTAAAAGTATAGATACTAAATTGCACAGGCGGAGATGCAGCTTCAAGCTGTGTGAGGCAGAAACGGATTTTGTGTCATGGGCAGAAGAGCCTGGTAAGGGGGCAGTGAAGATGGACAGCAGAATAAGTACTGAGAAATATTGGGCCTTCAGTTCACTTCAGTAATGGATGTGTTTGAGCTGTTGTTTGAAGACACCCTGAAATCCAAAAAAAAAAAAAAGAAAAATAATTCCTCAGAGTAAAACTATTGATAAATTGTCCATTTTGAAGCAGAACCAGGGCAGGGATGAAAGAAAGGTGCTGGGGCCTTCTGTCGGACAGACACGGCACCAGCCGACGCCGATGTGCGTGGGACGGTTGTGGGTGGATTACAACCCTTTTTAGGATCCCTGTCGGGAAATAACCATTTTCAATCACAAAATCGTTGAAAGAGGAGAGGCTTTGGGAAGGCGCTTAGCTGCCCGCCCACGCTTAGTCCGCCCCGGCAGGGGGCAGCACGGCCGCTCTGGGCATGGGCGTGGCCCCGGCAGACCATAGAGTCGCCCCTCCCCTCCCGCGCCGCGGGCGGTTGCCATTGAGGGAGGGGAGCCGCGCGAGCGTTTCCTTCCCCACCCCGTTCCCTCTGCCCACCCCGTCTCGGTGGTAGCGCATGCGCGTCGGGAGGGGCACCTGAGGGCGAAGCGGGGGGGGGGGGGGGCTCAGCGATGGCGGCCTCCATGATCTGCAGCCGGGTGTCGGCCGGGCTGAGGGGCAACGGCCTCCGCGCCGCGCTGGGCACCGCCTCGGCGAAGGTAGCGGCCGTTCGGGAGCGGGGGCGGGCCGGGGCCGGGGCCGGGGCCGGGGCCGGGGCCGGGGCCGGGGCCGGGGTCGCTCCCTGCGAAGCGGCGGTGGGGGGAGCGGCCGTCACCGTCCTGCCCTGCCCGGTCGCGGCGGCGGGGCTGGCAGCCGTGTGCTCGCCTGCGGCGTGCGGCCCTCCGCAGCGGCTCTTGCTGCTTGGGGCAGGTCTTCGCGGCCTGATTCCCTTCCCGTTCCAAACCTCCCTCCCATAGCTTCCTCGAGAGTCCCGGTGTTGCCAGCGCCGCCGTCACCTTACTCAGGCGAGGGGTCGGGCCGTGCCAGTAAACTCGTCGTTCAGCTCTTCATCTCCCCAGTCCCAGCCCTTGTTTCCTGTCAGTGCCTTTTCGGGCTGTGGCCTTGTTTTTGGCCGCAGAACCCCTGGAAAGCGGTGCGAACAAACGAGCTAGGGAGTCGAAAGTGTGTAACCCTCCCTGCGGCTTTCTTCTCCTTCCACGAACGGGGGAAGGTCGCTTTGAGTTCCCCTCTCGTGTTACGCACAGCCTCCCGGGCCCGGCTGGGCAGTCGGTGCCAGAAACAGCAGCTACGGCCGTCAGCGCTTCTCTCTTGGGTTTCGTGCCAAGGAAAGGGCCTCCCGTTTGCAGAAGGAATCCTTTGGAGGCTAAATAGGCCCCGTCTTGAAACGCTGTAGTAAAGCTCTTGTGTTGTCTGCATGCTGACTTTATTTAAAATGAAACAAAGCCTTCAATAGCCGGTCTGTTAAAAACAACCTAATACAGGCTGATATTTGTGGTACTTGTGGCAATAGTACGTACTAAAGTAAACGCAAAATTTTGCTTTTACGTAAGTTTGCTTTATAGTCTTTTTACCTCGAATCTTTCAGTGCTAATCTGTGTTCATGGATTAGCTGAGTTCATTGGGTTTGTTGTGTTGTGTGTGTATAAAATTAAGGTCTTGTTCCTATGTAGTAAAATATGAAAAATGCAGCAAACATTTGTTACTTTTACTGTTGATAGATTTTCTGTTATGAAATACAGTTACTTTACAAGGTACCCTTTGGAAATCCATGTCGTCTTAAAGTCCATGAGTAGCTGTTCTTTTTAAAAAGGCATTGCTCATGTAGTACCACTTCTGATGTTTTATAATCAAAATAAGTTTCTCCCTGAATTACTTTATACAAAGTATCTGTCAAATTCTTGGAGTTAATCACTTTTGCAGATGAAATTGAGACTTATTCCATGCTGGAACTTCTTGGATTGAATATTAGGCATGTTAAATTTTACTTGGCATTTAAAATGTTATTTTTGCACTTTTGGCAACCCTCTGATTCAGTGTAGATGTTTGAAATGGGTCACAGCTATTTTTTTTTGTGTTTCACAATAGTCGTATTAAGGCTGAATAGTCTGTTCTGTAGAAAATTAAATTCACTACATACAACCACTGAAGGTGATGTAACATAGTTTCTGCTGCCCCTCCTTCCCAGGGCTTAGTTCTTAGTTTAGCAGGCAGAGTCAACCTCCGAAAACTTTTGAATGAACCTATTCTGTGTGTTTTTCTCAGTTTTCTTACGCTTCCAAAATTCTTCAAGGTTCTTTCCCCTACAAATATATTCCTTAAAGTACTCGAATGCTAACTACATACTCAAGGGCATTTTAACCCTGCCCGTCCTTGTCAGTGCTAGCAGCTTCACCAGCTCTTTCCTGCTGCCCCAGTAAGACCTGAGAAAACCCAATATCAGACTTGAGATGAATGACTAACGTGGCAGGGTACTGTACAATAAGTATAGGATTAAATGTTCAGGTGTTTGCATTGGTACACTGAACTACTTGTTTAATAGGTAGACTTTTTTTAACCTAAACAAAGAGGGCAGTTTTTCACAACACAGTCATGTTCTTTGTTCTTTTTTTTTTGTTTGTTTTCTTTTTGTTTCTTTTCCTTCAGGTACTGGGCGGAAGTCCAGGAATACTCAGTAATCATGGATTTCAGGTGCAACAGCAGCAACAGAGGAGGCTGTCACTACATGAATACATGAGCATGGGACTGTTGCAGGAGGCTGGCATTTCTGTTCCACATGGACTAGTTGCCAGGACACCAGATGAAGCTTACAAAATAGCAAAAGAAATAGGTATAATATTAAAGAGAACATATACAATATAGGCATGGGATTGATACAAGGTGTAACTACTTTTTCTGTCTTTCCTGGTAAGACATTTCTTGGAGTTCTGAATATACCTTCTCTTTAAGAGAGCCTTTCCTGTGAAGCAACTTTCTTGCAGATTTGAGTATTTACTTTGGAGCTGACGTTTTCTTAATTTGAAGTTTTCTAATGCTTAAGATAGCTCAGTGTGCAAGCACACAATGAAATCAGTTAAGTGATGTAGTTTTAAGGACACTCTCGGTTGTGTATTGAGACTTGTTTATGAAGCTAAACTGTGTCCCTGAAATTCCAGTGGGGAGGGACTTGGTCCTATTTCCATTAAAGGCTGTGAACATATATTTGGAGTAGCATCATTCCCATATCCCTAATGCTGCAGATACTTTTCCTGTAACTTGTGAGTCTTGTAACTTGTGAGGTATAAATTGTATTAACCTAGACTAATACAACTACCTAAACTTCTTTGAGATGAGTGATAGACTACTTTGTCCAAATCCTGGATTTCTTTTTGCTTTCAAGCAAGGTTAGAGGAAATCTTGTGTGAAGATTCAGTGGTGGTGACAGGTAAGGCTTCAAAGCATACTTGCCTTTAGGCTGCAGAAGAAGAGTAAAATCATGTTCCTTTCTGAATGTGCTATTCTGGCAACTACTTCATGCAGGAGGGGAGAACTTTGATGGCTTGTAGTTATACTCTAAATTCATGGCTCGTTGATGAAAAAGGATCCGATCTCCTTTGCCTGGTGTTTAAATACTTTAGAGTTCAGCTTTAATTTTGGATTCGACTTTGCCTATTAATTTGTCACTTTACCTACTATGTGTTTTAGTAAAATTTTTTGTTTTAATTTGGATGTAATCTAGAAGTCAGCTTCTATTTTTTGAGGCATTAATACTGATTTTTTTTTTTAATTTTAGTTTAACGCTTTTTCACCCCTGGAAAAAATGTAATAGGCTTGTCACACAGTTTTAGTGAAGGACATTGCTTGTATTCTGCTTTCATATGCAAATACCTGAATCTCTTTTTACCTCCAAGTGGATACATTTGTAGTAATTCCTGGGGTTATAGGTTTTGTTAGATTCACTTCAGTTTCATGTATATATTTAATGGAAGAGGTGAGATCTGAAAAAGAAAATAAGTTTTGTGTTTTTTTTCTAGAGCAAGTTATGCTGCTTTGTAATGTAGAAAGGAATTGAAGATCTGCTTTTCCTTCAGATCTGATGTCCCAGAGATCTACCTGTTGTCTTGTTCCCACTAGAGAGTAAATGATGCAAAGTTATAGCTTCATTAGTGTGAAAGAAAGGTGTTAAAATGCTTCTGTTGTGAGAATGGCTTAAAATTCAGACCCTCACCTGTTAAGAATGAGCTTGTAGCATAATCTCAACTTCTCAAATTGGGCATGTCCCTTTGCTTACATTATGCAAATGTAATTTGCATAAAACCACGTTATGCAAACGTGACAGCCTTTGCCTGTGGCTCTTTAATAGGCAGCAGGGAAACTGGCAGATCAGGATTCCTTTGTTTTGTTCCTTGTGCGGAGAGGAGTTGAGACTGCTGGTTTATAGCTGTCTCATCCATGTGACATCATAGGCGTGCCTTTTTTCTGGAGTATGCGACTCTCTGCAGTTCCTTGGGGGCCAGAAAACTGAAGTTCTGCAGTGTATGAGTTAGCATCCTGGACTAAAGGAATTCAGGGCTGTCAGCCATATACTTTTGAGTTGGTGTGTATTTGATGCTGTGGCTTTCTTTGGTACTTGAGATGAGGAAGGGAGGACTTCTCACAAGGACAACACACTGAAGGAGCTGGATTTTTTTTAGGCATTGCTGAAACATCGTCCAGAACTCATTCTGAATGGTGACAGATCATCATTTTCTCCAGTATTCTGGAATTCTTTGTTATTGTAGCTGTTTCCCCACTAGTTTTCATTTAGTATGTACTTAAACCAAACCAAGCAAACCAAATCTCTAGCATAATGAAAAAAAAAATCTCACTTTTTCTTGTCCACCTGCTCGTTGTTTATTTTTGTTGTGTAAGAGTTGTTGTCAGTAGATATGAGATTATCTTTTGCTTCTTCTTATGTGTTAAACTGGTTTTTCAAATGTTTGTCTAAACTGTTACACAAATAGTTGGTAATGCTGCTTGCTCAGTCTCCCTAGTGCTGATCCACATGCTCCTGATAACCTTTCGTCAGAAACCTGCTCTCTGTAAACTTGTTTTTGGCATTGGATTTCTTTCCTTTTACAAATACCTCACTTCAGTTAGAAACGGGTAACTTTTTATCCTGCTGTATAACAAATACAACCTTTTCATTAATAGAGATTATTGTAATTTGGCTGTGGCTGGAGCGAAATCAGTGTAACCCTGTTGCATGAACAAAGCCAAAGCTTAACCTTACCAAGATTATTGCTGCAAGGTAACTAGTCTGTGGTAGAATCAAGCTGAGGCATATGAATGTTGCAGTTTGTCGTGGAGCCTAGTTGGAAGGGTGCACTAAATATTCTTTAAATCACAAAAATAATGAAATTTGCTAGTATTTCATTCAAAGGTATGCTTATCTTGAGGTCTGAAGTTAGATGAAATAGTCTGGAAGCCAGAAAGGTTACTGCTTCTCCATCCCTCCAGTCTTTCTTGTACTAAATATTTTTTCTGCTAAAGACTGAAGTGTACTAAGGAGAGCAGATTGTTTACCTGTACATGAAGTAATTTTGAAATGTATGTGAAGTAAAATACAGTATTTAAGCTTGGATTGTTTTCTTCCCTGTAACATTTTTCTAATGTTTTTTAAAGGAAACTGAGATGAAATTAGATGCTGTGAACAGCTTTTGAGCAATGATGACAGATAATTTAAGGTTTGAGTCTTATGGAAATAAAACAATTTTTTTGCTCTCTTTTAAAAATTTGATTTTTGCTGCAGCTCTCAGATTTCTTAAAGTGCTGTTTTCAACTCAGATTTCCGTTCTAGCTAGGTTCTGCAAATGATTATTGTTTTGCTTCTATTGTTTGAAAATCTTCTGTTGTGTCATGGGAAGGTAGGCCATTGTAATTAATACATTGGTTTGCATACAGCTTTATCTTTTTATATTTGTTGGGCTGTTGTGAGTCATCATTGAAATTTGTTACTTATCATAAGCAGCTTTTCCCAGTAAAGAGCCCTCCATCCCATTTCAAGTAAACTGTTATCACGTGTTGGTTCATGAATCTATTACTCTCTTAAAATAACTACTTCTGGGTAGTTCAGTCCCTGGGAGTAGGTTTGGACCTCCTGTAAATGTCACTGCTTGTTCACTTTTCCTCCAGTAATTCACTATCTTAATTTGAGAGCTCCAGATCTTATTTGTGCCACTGAAAGAAGCATTGTATCTGATGAAGCCTTTAAAAACTTCATTGATTAAAAAAAAAAAAAAAAAAAAGAAAAAAGAAAAAAAAAGTATTTTTAGTTGTTTCTAGGCTTTGCAATATGTGGCTCTTCGTATGTTACATGAGCATCTTAAATTTTGAAAAAACGAGTGTTGATAAGAGGCTGCAGTATGTCTTGATGATTGCCTCTAAGTTTATGGTTTACTTTCAGCCAGTTCATGCATTCCAGCTAGCACTGTGACCAGCACTGATTTAGAAGCTGATACGCATTTATTATCAAGAACATGACTAACGAACCTAAAGACTATTTCTTGAAGAACAGATGCTTCATCAGTGTGATAGAAGATAGCTCAGCAGAACACACTCTTTGAAATGCTTAGCATTGGTGTTTAAGACAACATCTGTGAAAGTGTATGTGTTGCTGTAACTGAAGTTTTGATGCTTCCTGACACCTTCCTGTGTTAAAAGTTGTGTGGGAGTGACATATTGTATGCCTGTAGAAAAGTCTGCTTTTCTTTTATAGCATATATTTCTGTTCATGATGATTTGAGAGGTAAGACTTATAAAGGATTAGTATCTTGAAGCAGCTTTTGTGTTCCAGTAGTTTTTTAGGATTTTAAAATAGTGAATTCCACGGCTTTGTGCTCATATCAGACTGTCAGATTTTAGTAAAATAAAAAGCTATACAGAATAGGAGGTGTGGAGAAGCTGAGTGCATAACATTTCACCTTCCTGCAACAAAGTTCTTGAAAGGAGACTGAAAGCAATGGAGTCTGCTGCTAATTTTGCTATTGTAGTTTAAGAGACCTAGTTCATCTCCTTACCAGTGAGGCTTATAAGGTCTGATCTTTTTTTGGTATGCTTTCTACAGAATGACTCAAGTAATTGGCTCGGCTGTGTTCCTGCAGACAGTGCTGTGATTTATAGATGTTTCTTTTCAGAACTTTTAAGTTCTTTTCAGTGTTAAGATCTTTTAAGTTCTTGTCAATGTTATTAATTTATTTTTCTGCCTATTGCTTAAACATATAACCTGTATATGTTTTAAAAAAACCCACAAACGTGATGCGTAAACCTGGGTAGATTTATAACTAGATTTCTTGATCTCAGGCTCGATTTAGTCAGAAACCAAAGTTTAGTACAATGCATGCAATGATTTTCTTAGGTAACTAGTTTTTCTTTACTAGCTCTTCAGAAGAATAAGTATTCCAGGCACTGTGTCACAAAAGCTGGGGTGGTTTTCTCCTTAGTGTATGGCACAGCTTCCTTGGTAGTCTGGCATGTTGTTAATGATAATTCATTAATTCAAATAACTCATCTAACCAGCCGGTTCAAATTTTGACCGCTGTATTTTAATTGCTTAACTTAAGGTATTGCCAAAGCCGAACCTGTCCTGTGAGTTGATGAAAAACTTGATGCAGTTGATAAATGTCAGGAAGTGTTTGTATAGAAAATAATATTTTGTAATAGCAAAACATCTTGTTTGCTCTCCTGACTGGTATGGTCCTTTCAGTGAATGTATGAAGATTCCTGGCACATAATTATTTCAGTAGTCAGACTTTTGATCTGCATGCAGTGATTCTTCTAACACTCAAAAGTTTCAAATGCTAACAAAATGTAATTTTGAAGTTAAATTCTAAACAACTCTACTTATTAACAAAATGCAGACAGTATACTCTGAAAAGATACTCTGTGTTGGCAGAGTTAGAGTTGGTGTACTCTTCATCTCTCATGTTGAGTCTTGTGTTGATAATATATTGTTAGTTACAAGCCCATTTTTTCCCTCACTAATCCCAGTAAATACAACTATATTGTTTAAACTTAGAGTTTTTATTATATCTGTGCAACAACAACAACAAAAAGGTTTGTGTTCTAAATGGAGAAATATTCTTCCTGAAATGAAAAACTTTTAATTACAGAGTAACTGAGGCAAAAGCTATGGATCTCTCTCTCTCTCTCTCTCTCTCCGAGTCAGCTTGCAACTGAATGGTAGTTGAGAACTTGACTGGGGCTTGTGTTATTAACCTGTCACTGCCTTTTACTGTTGTC
Source organism: Tyto alba (assembly GCF_018691265.1). Lineage (NCBI taxonomy): Eukaryota > Metazoa > Chordata > Aves > Strigiformes > Tytonidae > Tyto > Tyto alba. Next base: position 3,239,249 of record NW_024881321.1, read on the forward strand.
TGTTTTGTCAGAACACATTAGGCTTGCATTGTTATGAAGGTGTTTATAATATGTGGAAAACAGTATTGCCGCTGCAGTCAATATTGGGCAGAGAAGTGGCAATGAAAGCAATTTGACAAAAGTCAGAATGGAAACATATAAAGCAGAACATTTCAATAAAGTTTGTCTGCCCTCATCATCAGGCTTTATACTTGCACAGAGAATGTCAGAGATACAGTGGAACAGGCTTTCTTGCCTCTTTAATAAACTTACCATAAGGTTGTATTTTACACAGATCAGTGCATGCATGCAAGGAGAAAGAGACTTTTCTCCCAGTTTGAAAGCTCAGGTTATGGAATCAGAATTATTCCTTCCGAGAAAGAGCTATAAGTATTGCTAGAAATGAAGATCGGGCTGTTTGCTGGATTTATTAGTCTTTCACAGTGTAGTAATAAGTCATTGTTGAAGGTGAAACCTGTAGTGTTAGTACTGTATAGATTTTTGTTGTCTTGAACAGATAGATGCTAACTCAGTGTTCTACTGATTTCAGGTATCTGTTCTCGTTGATATACACTCCTAATTTTCTAAATATTTCCTGATTCTTTTCAGGCTGTTTTACTTACATATACTTTTAGTGCTAACTGCCATTAATATGGAAATATAGCTCTTAACAAACGCCTGTTCTGAGTTTTGTGAATTGGTCTGTAGCTTGCTTGCCTGAGAGATTAGCTGTACTCAAGGTTTGTTGTTTGTTTTGTTGTAGTGCCCTGTGTTAAGGCTCTACAGTTTGTTACTGCTGCTGAGAACAGATGTCCTGCTTTCTGTCCTGCTCACCTCAGTGTCCCTGTGTGTGTGTGCTTGTCACACGGGGCAGAAGCTTGCAAAAGTACTGTCTGCTGGATCAGCTTTTGCCTTCAGTGGTGTCACTCTTCCGATACGCTTCAAGGCATGATCGTGCAAATGCTTATGCTGGCACAAGAGCAGAGTCTGGAGTGAAAAACTGAGGACAGGAGGCAGGGTAGGACATCTGGTGTGGTGTAGTGTTGGCTGGCATAAACTGCCCTAACTTTGTATGTGGATGCCTGCTCTAGGGCAGAAACAGTTATTTTTTCATTGAAGCAAAAGCCTAGCAGTGTTTCAAAGCAGTGTATGAAAAACAGAAGGGCACAACTGGTGATACTGAATAGAAAACTGTGTTAGCTGCTGGTTTCTAAATTTTTTCTTGGGTTACTCTGTATCAGCAGTTCTCTGCTGTGTAGGATTGTGTGGTGGTGCTGCTGCTGTAAGATGAGGTGAGTGACCAAACATTTGTCCTCCCGTTTTAGCGTCACTTTAAATGGGACCTACAGGAAAAAAGTGTTTATTGAACAACAGATTTTCTGCATGGGTTAAGTTAAGGTTGTCTCAGAAGATGTTATCATAAATTTTGTTTCAGGTACATATATGCATCTCAATTGCTTGTAAACATAGCTGGTCAAACAACCCTTGAAGTGTTATGTGTTTATGCAATCAAGTGGCTCGCTTGCTTGCAGTGTTGTAGGAAAACAAACTACAAATTATTAATATCTTGCTCATTTAATGCCACAATTGTTGTATTCTGTTGCATAAGGAATAGTCCAATGACAACTTTCTTATGGCCAAAACTGATTGCAAAAAGTTTAAAGTTGTTTCTCACACAGTTTTTTTCCAAGATGTCTTTATATGTTGCCAAGGTGTAATCGTGACTAGTAATTAAGTTCTTAAGAAATACCCTGTGGGCTCAGAGCAGTGGTCCATCTAGCCCAATACTTTGCCTCTCAAGGTGGCAAAAGAACGTGCTATTTAGAGAGATTGTTAGCCTGGCTATTTTCTGCAGTCCATACCCCTCATTACCCCCCAGCATTCATAACTGTTGTTTTAGGAATATCAGAGGGAACATCTCTGCCCAGTTCCTTTCGAATCTCCTTTCTTCATGTCTTCTGGTAGACTTCACTATCTTCTGTGTCAAGGAGTGTCTTTTTCTTGCACCTTTTTAAAACTGACTTCCCTTGATTGGTGGCTTCTGGTTTTGGCTGGTGTAGAGCAGGAAATGGTATGTTTGATGTACATGTAGTTGTATGTTCTTGCTCTGTCCCTCACCGGGTATGGCTACAGACTGTAATCATGTTCTTGCTTTGTTCTCCTTTGACCGATTTAAAAAAGTGCCAAGCTCTTTTTAGTCCCTTCTTGTAAGGTAAGCTCTTTTATTTCAGTCATCATCCTAGTAACCAGTCTTTCCCACTGAAAATTGCTTTTATTATTATGCCCAGAGCTAAACGTAATGTTCCAGCTGAGATCTTACCAGAGCTTTAGTTGGCATCTGATTCTGACTTGTTCAGATTCTGTTTTTTTTTGTTCTTCTGTAGAGAAGCTCTGTAGAAGCAGCTTCTCCCTCCTGGGCTTAGTGTAGGAGATAAAAAGAAGGGTGGAGAAATAGGACTCTCTCTTCTGAACTTCCTAGTGGACTGTAAGTTAAATCTCTTAGTCTTGACTACTAAGTATATCCGTTCTGAATCTTTGTAAGATAGAAAACTTCCATGGAAAGCTCAAAATAGCAAAATAATGCTGTGAATATTTTAAACCTGAAGTATTTGAGTCACTTCAGATCATTGTGAAGGAGCCCAGGTGGATCATCCGTGAGAAAGAGAGTGTGTTAGGTTTTTTTTGTTTGTTTGTTTTGTTTTGTTTTTAAATCTCCTCAAAAGAAAGAATTTTCTTCTTTCTCTTATACTAACACGTCATGTTCCTCCAAATTTTGTATTTGTACGTACGCACAAAGTAAATTGTTTTCAAATGGATGGAACTATATTTTTAAGCTCACACATTCGAGTATGTGGCTTCATTTGTCCATGAAGTTACTATTTATAATCTTATTAATACAAAACGCTTAGTGTTTTGTAAAACAAGCATTGTACTTAAAGTAATTGTGTGAAAGTGTTGTTTTGCGTGGCTTCCATAAAGCCTGTTAACTTAATTGCCAGTAGCTGTAAAAAATAGTTCAGGAACTGAGTTAAATATTAGATAATAGACTATAGTAAATCAGCATATACTTGTGTGCTTATAAACTTCATGATTCTTGTGCCAAAGATCATAGTATCAGTTGTGAATTTAGAGATCTGTTGTTAGGTAGACAGTCGAGAAGTAAAATCCACAAGTAGCTAGCTGGGAATAGTAACTTGAACGTTCCCTTTGCTTATAGCCACCTTAGCTTGTGATATTACGCAAGTTTAATTTTATCAGGTGTGCTGGTTTTGGCAGAGGTAGAGTTAATTTTCCTCAAGAGTAGCTAGTATAGTGCTGTGTTTGGTATTTGTGCTGGAAACAGTGTTGATAATTCAGGGATGTTTTAGTTCTTGCTGAGCAGTGCTTACACAGAGCCAAGGGCTTTTCTGCTCCTCACCCCACCCCACCAGCGAGCAGGCTGGGGGTGCACAAGGAGTTGGGAGGGGACACAGCCGGGACAGCTGCCCCCCCCCAGCTGACCAAAGGGATATCCCATGCCATATGGTGTCATGCTCAGCATATACAGCTGGGGGGAAGAAGAGGGAAGGGGGAGATGTTCAGAGTGATGGTGTTTTGTCTTCCCGAGCCACTGTTACACGTGCTGGAGCCCTGCTTTCCTGGAGATGGCTGGACACCTGCCTGCTGGTGGGAAGTGGTGAATGAGTTCCCTGTTTTCCTTTGCTTGCGTGCATGGCTTTTGCTTGACCTATTAAACTGTCTTTATCTCAACCCACGGGTTTTCTCACTTTTGTCCTTCTGATTTTCTCTCCCACCCCACTGTGAGTGAGTGAGTGGTTGGGTGGTGCTTAGTTGCTGGCTGGGGTTAAACCACGACATCTGGCCAGGCAGGATGCAGGTCAGAAAAGGAATCCACACAACTTTTTTGTCTGCCATAGTCTTTTTCAGTATGCATAGTGGCTAGTTTTGCTCGAGTACTCTTATTTTTTCTCAGGCTTTTCTATGGTAGCCTTTTCACATCCAAGAGAACAGGAAGTTCTGTCTTTTCTCGGAAAGACCAGGGTGGCTCAGCTAGTGGTGGCATGGGAAAAAATGGGATGTGCCGCACAAATGTGAATGCGGCAGCTCAACATCTTGCAGTCTAGCTGCACTCTGCAGTGTATTCAGTGTAATTGAACTTGAATAATAACTCAGGTTTTTGTTTTTCTTCCTTTATCACCTTAAATGACTTGATGAACTGTTTGCTTTTTGTCTTTTAATGGGACTTCAGAATATCCCAGTTGATTTTGATTATATTCTCATACTTTACTTTTTAAACCCAAATGCAACGTCTCCCCTACCTAGAAGAATATTTTGTAAAGGATTTTTAAACAGTTAAAGCCAACTAAAGGGCTTACTCTGCCTACTCTGGGAAAAATAGTGGATTTGCTTAGGCCTCTGACTTCTGCAAAGCACTCAAGCGTATGCATCAGTGCTCTGCTGGATGGAAGCCATAGTGGACCTGCAAGTTGACTTGGGTAAGTGCCATAGTTACATATCATTGCTGAGAAGATAGTGGTTACAGATCTAGGGTATTTCTACTTGTTTGAGGAAAGGCTTGGGCTATGGTGTGTTAGATGCTCAGTTTCATCTTGTTAATAGTCCGTGAGATACTAACCATTTCTTACTGGGTGCTTAGTCATTCGTGATTCAAACAGGTGTTAAAGATACATTTGGTCACGGAACAGCCTAAGGCTGCAATTTGTGGATGGTTTGAGACTTTTGTAATAACCTGTGTGAGTTACAATATGGTCTTTGATTCACGTATTTGTGTTTTAAATTGGGGTGGGGTGGGGGTGGAGAAGGGGGATAAAGTGAAAACAGCCTTTATTGTTCTACCTGGGGCCATTTGTTTTAGTCGTCACAGATGACAAATTTTGGGTTTTCTTTCATTCTAGGTTCAAAGGATCTTGTGGTAAAAGCACAGGTTTTAGCTGGTGGTAGAGGAAAAGGAACATTTGAAGGTGGCCTCAAAGGAGGAGTGAAAATAGTTTTTTCGTAAGTTGTTTCTAAATTATCCAACCAAATGGAAAAACTTCAAGGTTTCACATTATGAATTGAATCTATTGCTTAGTTTAAAATCAGTGTTTTAATTACTAACCTTAAAATAACAAAAATTAGATAAGATTTTTTTTTTTTTGGTGCTACTTATGTTCTTCCAACAGTTTCTTTGTCACATTCTGAGCTTCTTTTATTCTAGTCCAGAAGAAGCAAAAGATATCTCCTCCAAAATGATTGGAAAGAAGTTGTTTACCAAGCAGACAGGAGAAAAGGGCAGGATATGCAACCAAGTATTTATCTGTGAGCGCAGATATCCCAGGAGAGAATACTATTTTGCAATAACAATGGAAAGGTCTTTTCAAGTGAGTAATATTAGAAATAGAAGTAATCTAATTAACTCGTTATAGCTGAATTCAAAAACCAAGAAAAACATTTACTGTACTGGTCACTTGCTTTTGAAAATCAGAAATACATATGAGCTGAATTTTGTTTCTTAGTATCTCTGACTATATGATTGTCTTAGTGTTTAAATGCTTAGAAAATGTAATGCTGCAATTTAAATTTAAGGAATAATAAATATTAGTAGCCTCAACTGAAGTTCAGAGTCATATGGCTGAAGGGGAGATGGGTGGAATGAGGGAGTTATTTCTATTGTGGTTTTAGTTTGCACTTATCTACCAGATGCTCATACTAGAGTTTAGTTTAAAAATACAGCTATGTGTGTGCATGTACATGAACACACTATGAGTGTCAGGAACAACATTAGTAAAAATATTTTTTTGGAGAGTCAGTGGTCCTGGATAAATCAAACATCCTTTATCTTCAATGTGTGGAGGTTCCTAGAGGTGCACAGGTGTGTCCCTCAATTTTGAGAATGCTGGTAGCTTTGTTATGCCAATACTATTCAGGAACTGCTAGGAAGATTTGGGCCTAGAGATCTGTCTTCAGAGCGTTCAGAAAGATAAAAGCCATAGTCTCTCCTGCTTGTATGTTGTGTATGTGTGGGTATATAGTTATTTAGGCTACAGTTCAAACCCAGTTACTGAAATGTGTCAGTGTATTTTCTGACAGACTGTTCTGTTTTGGAGCATAGAGCGTTAATTGCTAAATAACTTCAACAAAGCTTCAGTAAAGCAGGTCTTGGAACTTGATTTTTCTGAAGCTCAGCAAAAACTGAGTTTGGTCTATCCAGATGCTTAAGAGTTTGCAGAGACACTGCTCTTGGTAATTAGAGGAGCATCTCTGTCAGGAGCATGAAATAATTTTCTGTGGAGGAATGAGGACAGTAGTCTTACTTTTTTGTTGCAAAATTAGGAGTTAAATATCCTATTTGTTCTTCCTCTGTAGTGTTCTTTCTGATAGGAAAGTATCAGTTGTGTTGGGTTTCAGTACAATTAAGTGACTTGGGCACCTACATTCCCTTGTACTCTGTAATAAAGCAGGGAAGATCCAAATGTGCAACGCACATCCCAGATTTACCACAAGGTGGCATTAAAATACTGTAAATAGCTGGATTTTATAACCTTAAAATTGTGTAAGCAATTTCCTTGTGGAAATAAAATTTACTGTAAGTGATTTAAGCAAATTAGATAAAGAAGGGAAACGTATTTTCCTGACATGTTCTTGCTCTTGTGTAAAAAACCTAAATCTTGTTAGTGTATATTAAGCACAACTGTGTGAATTAGTCTTTTGATAGTGATGTGCTTTACTTTTACTGCTGACTTTATAAGTCATTTTTTTAGATGTGCTTGTAATTGCTGTAACTTCTCTGGGATGCTTATGATGAGGAAATGCTTTTCAAAAGAATGAAGTGTGAAGGTTGAATAGCACACAGTGTGTACTGACGTTGTTGCAAACCTCTTCCTTTAAGGGGGGAAAAGTGTGAAATAGTTGAAAGTGGAACTTGGTATCTTGGGTGTTATTTGCCAATAGGGCAAGACTTCTTATGTTTTAAGCAAAATTGTTCACTTTGGTCAGTTCTGTGAAACAATCAGTTATTTTTATAATGTGTTTGTATCTTCCTGACTGTTCAGGATACGAATATCCAGAAATGTTCGTTGTGTTGAGCCTTGCTGTAAGACGTAGGATAATTAACCATCTATATGTTTCCATTTGGAAGGATGGTGATGGGAGTGGTGTGGTTGTCAAACATGGCAGTGTCACACTTTCTGTAATTAATTGTCAACAGTTATAAGGCTGTTTAATGTTCAAGATGTGTGCTGATATGAAATGCTGCCTTTGTACACCAGCTGTTATAATCCATGCACTGGTAGTGATAAGGGAAGGTAGGATGAGCTGATAAAAAGTGAGTATGTCTTTACTGTAAACTGGAGGACTGTGCCCATGGGGAGAGATTTTTAGGTTCCATGGTAGCGAGTCCTTGATGTTTTTGTTGATATTGAAATAGCTTTTTTAAAAAAATCTCTGTGGTTTCTTAATTTCTTTTATTGTTGAATAATTGAGTGCTGTTTCATCAGAACTCTGACTTGCTTTCAATGATGGCTGTGGTTATTGAGCTTCGTGATGGTACTGAACAGGAATAGTTTCCAGTAGTTTGTCACTAGGTTCTGCAGACCTAGATTTGTCCTTGGAATTGGAACATGGAAGAATGAATAAATGAGTGCCTGGCATCCAGTGTGTGTTTGTGTCAGGGTGAGATGAGAAGGCTGTTCTTTTTCTGGTGACAACCTAGAAGGTAAAATGCATATGATTACTAAGTTGAAGCTTTCTATAAAAATTCAAAACCGGAATGTCTGTGGTAATTGCTCTGTTGCTGCAGTGTATACAAAGGAAAGTTTTCCCTGTTATAAAGAAATAGAACCCAACATACACCTTAAAGTTTGGAAGGCATTATTAAAAAGTTTTATATAGATAGGTAGTAACATTCTCCTCAGAGCGTACAAGTAAAATGCTGAAATAAAAAAATTTTCCAGCTAACAACGAGGTTTTATTGCTGTGAGATATCTTATGGGAAGAACTAAGTTTCAATTGTGTGGTACAAAATTACTTACGCTTTTTTTTTTTTTCTTCTTTTTGTTCTAGGGTCCTGTGCTGATAGGCAGTTCTCAGGGTGGTGTTAATATTGAAGATGTTGCTGCAGAGAATCCTGATGCGATAATTAAGGAGCCCATTGATATAGTAGAAGGCATAAAAAAGGAGCAAGCTGTTAGGGTAATTGTTAATGTGGAAAAGTACACATTAGTGAGGATGGGAGGGTTGCTTCTAAATTTTGCAAAGTGTGCATGCATTCAACCTGCTGAGTTGTCTTAAGCCCTTTGGACATTTTGAAACATTTGAACTGGATATTTTAGTATTTTCAGGTGATAGTCTATGTAAATCCTACTCTGCATGGCAGTGCTTTATCTAGCTTTTATATAGCTCTTTAAAGGCATATGATGCTGGCTTTTTACTATTTCTTTTTTAGGATAAGTGCAGTGTTTTTTGTATTGAAAACAGTCTTTTCAGACCCAAGAGTTACTTTTTTTTTTCTTTCCAGGAAGACAGGAGAGGTTCTACATCTACAAATTCAATTGACACTGAAATAATAGCTAAACTGGGACATTCCTAATTTGTAACTAAATCAAACCCTGAGCATCATTTAACTGATAACCAATCTTTTACTTTCAGCTTGCCCAAAAAATGGGATTTCCTCCTAATCTGGTGGATGAAGCAGCTGAAAATATGATCAAATTATATAATCTCTTTCTGAAATATGATGCTACCATGATAGAAATAAATCCTATGGTGGAAGATTCATCAGGAGTTGGTAATGTTTCTTCTTCATATTCTTCATGTAACAGCTTGACATTTTTGTAAATCTTAGTTGCTTCACATTGCTAAAGCTTCAGATGTATACAGCAAGAGGTTATTAATTTTACATTAATAAATATTAATTATATTTTATTAATCTAAAAGCAGAACACTAAGAGGGAGTAAAAAAACCCCAAGCCAGACACCTTCTGTAGAGATTAATTATATACGAATTACTGAAGTGCAATTTGTCCAGATTTATCAAACAGCTTGTTGTAAGCTTCTTTGGTTTTAGAATGTCTCAAGAAATACAGTTATCTTCCCTGTTTGCGCAGTTAAAGGAACTTAACTGATTGGGTAAACTGGAGAGCTTCTTGTATTTATGTGCAGTACTAAGTGTGTCTTTTCAGCAGAACTTTTAAGTTTGGACTGCATGAGCTAGCTGCCAAGTTTGACTTAACATACCGTAACATACTCATGTAGCAGTTGAGGTGTTATTCTAGCATTAAAATGATGGTTGCTTTTTTTTTTTTTTTTTTTCCTTTCAGTGATGTGTATGGATGCAAAGATAAACTTCGACAGTAATTCAGCCTATCGTCAGAAGAAGATCTTTGATATGCAGGATTGGACACAGGAAGATCAAAGAGACAGGGATGCTGCAAAAGCAGATCTCAACTATATAGGATTGGATGGAAACATAGGCTGCTTAGGTATGTTCTATTTAATGAATTTGAAATGACCTAATGGATTTATAAAATGAATTCCTAAGTTTTGTCTTTATTTTCTCATATAGTCAATGGTGCTGGTTTAGCTATGGCCACAATGGATATAATTAAACTTCATGGTGGAACTCCAGCAAACTTCCTTGATGTTGGTGGTGGTGCTACAGTGCAGCAAGTGACAGAAGCCTTTAAGCTTATTACCTCTGATAAAAAGGTGAGGAAGAGTTGTCCTATCAAGGTGCTACACAGTGGTAAAACAGGCTATGAATTGAAAGACAGTGCTTAGTGCGTGTTCTCCAGAAAACATGCTTTTATAAGCATAGAATTAAAAAGGGAAGAGAATGGAGATGTTAGCTTTTAATATTGGTGCAAATGAAGAAAGCCTGAAAACCTGTTGAATTTTTTTCCCTTTTTTTAAAAATAGGTTCTTCGTCTGTGGCTTTTGGGCCCATTTTTCAGCTGGGTCAGTTTTGTGCCTGTTTTTTCTGAGTTGTAGAGTTGAATATTCACTGTACTGTGAACAAACAAGTTTCTAAGGTACTAACGATATGCAATATAAGATAAAATAACTTTGTAATGGGCTTGGAAGGGCATTGATGTTTTATCCTCTCAGAAGTTTATCGGAAATGTTTGAATATTAATAAAATAACAAATTGGTTGAAATAGAGGAAGAGCTTTACCATCCCAGAAAGACAATGCAAGCACTGGATTGATGGTCTGTAGTGAGATGCTTATCCCAGTGGGAACTCGATGGCAGTCTCGGACTTTTTAAAGAGAAAGAAAAATATGAAAAAGAGGTAACTGAAAAAGGTGGGAGTGACTTGCTGGACCTGGTAACGGTACGCTAGTTTTGCACCAGAATTTCACGCACCACTTGCTCATCTTTGGAAGGGCCATAATCAAATAGTGAATGATGTTACATTCTTTTCCCCACTGGAAAGATTTTTGTAAACAAGTGCAGGGTCTGACACACTCTCCAAGAGTATTATAGAATCAAAGAATCATTTAGGTTGGAAAAGACCTTTAAGACCATAGAGTTCAACTGTAAACCTACCACTGTTAAGCCCACCACTAAACTATGTCTACACATCTTTTAAATACCTCCAGGTGACTCAACCACTTCCCTGAGCAGCCTGTTCCAATGCTTGATAACCTCGGTGAAGATATTTTTTTCTAATATCCTATCTAAACCTCCCCCAGCGCAACTTGAGGCCATTTCCTCTCATCCTATCACTTTTTAATTGGGAAAGAGAGACTGACACCCACCTCAGAGTGATAAAGTCTCCCCTGAGCCCTCTTTTCTCCAGACTAAACAACTTCAGTTCCCTCGGTCATTCATCATAAAGTTTCTTTCACAAAACCGAGGGAAAAGTCAGGGACACAGGCACAGAGCACCTGAATTACAGAGAGAAGAGACAAGAATTTGGGGGTTGTTGGTTTGGAATAAATTCTTGCAATGCCGATTCTCTGCTTATGCATGGGCAGAGGCTGTCCAAAAAGACTTCTTAAGATATCTTTCCCTTTCTGCCTTCCTTCAGCTGTTGACCATTTTATCAAAAAGTGATGACTGGCTGGGATTCCTGGTGCTGAAAGTCAAGCAGCAGTACAGCCCACTGGTGTCATGGACTGCATTCTGGCTGGCACTCTGGGTTCAGTTCAGGGGTTGTTTGGAACAGCCTTTTGGGGTGCCAGTCCCACTAGTAGAAGGAGCAAGAACAATGTCACACAGATGAGCTAGTCTTAATTGCAAGCCAATGAGAACCAAGCTACTGTTTGTTAACCAGTTGCATGTTAATGTTTTGTCTTAAGTTTATTCTGCCCTTTGAGACTGTCTACCCATTTTTGCTCCTTCATTATTCCATCATTCACCATGATCTTTTTACCCCTCCTTTCCACCACTTGAGTAGGAACAGACTTTCCATTAACCTCAGGCTCAGTCATATTTCAGATAGCTTACCTCTAAGCATGCTAGCTTTTAAGCTGTATGAAGTGTCTTGTGTATTAGTTTTGTAAATTTTGTGTTCTTTAGCATGGATTCTTCAATAAATGGAGGTACTAGTGGGGGAGGCACCTCTGCTGGAGTAATGCTAGAAATGGAAAGATAAACAGTTGACAAATTGTTAAATGTCTTCAAGCTTTGCCCATTTGATTTGCTTGAAGAAAATCAAACCGCTCTCTTTATTAATCATGCTCAGAATATTCTGAAGTAATGTACAGTGTTGATTTTGTACAGAAAATGGGTGTGTGTGTGTCTTTGCATGCAGCTACGCAGAGTAGATGCTGTGAATAAGAGAAATGGCTACTGTCTGCGACTCATGTTGGATTGAAGGACAAGTGGAAGTTTCCTGGGGCAGGCATTTTTGCAATAGGGTTTTCTTGAAGTAACTGTTGTGCTGTATGTGACTTCATAGAACTGTACTTTTGTTGCTGATGTTTCCTAGAACCGAAATATTCCCTGTCTTCTGCAGAGTCCCTTACTACATTTACAGAGCTTGAATTTTCCTTAGGCTGAAAGGATGAGTGGTGCTTTTATCTGATGTGGCTCTGGCCATTTTTAACATGAAAATTGTCATTGATTCTGTAGGTACTGGCTATTCTGGTAAATATTTTTGGTGGCATTATGCGATGTGATGTGATAGCACAAGGCATTGTTATGGCAGTAAAGGATTTGGACCTAAAAATACCTATTGTGGTACGGTTGCAAGGTGAGTGTGCTTTATTACATGTTAAATATATTTATGTCCATATTGACAAATGTTCTTGAGCTTATAGATTTGGTAATAAGTTGACTGTAAGCTGAAGACTATGGAACAATAAGGCAAACCTGAAATTTAGATGGTGAGAATAGGCAAGTTAATAAAAAGAGATTTCCTGCTTATATAATTACTAAAGTTGTTGTCTTCTAGATTTACTCACTGACTTACTTTTGAAACAGGCTTCCTAGAAAATGTGAGAATACTCTGATAGTAGTAGTCTCCTGTTAAATAAGAGTGGCATTTTATCTGTTTAAGGTACACGAGTTGATGATGCCAAAGCTTTAATAACAGCTAGTGGCCTCAAAATCCTTGCGTGTGATGACTTGGATGAAGCTGCAAAAATGGTAAGATCGCTTTTTATGAATATTCTTTTCTGAACATAGCACCTGTTGCAGAAAAGTTGAAACTCTATTCAGTCAACTAAAGGTAGCTGAGGATAAGTCACAGTGCCAGTTATTATCAGGGCCTGAAGGAAACGTTCTACAAATTAGTAAGTACATATTTTCTAAGGAGAACTACACAGTCAGAAGCTATTATACCCCAGAAATTTCTGTGTTGGGGACTTCCCCCCCCCCCCCCCCCCGAAAAGCAGGTTAAAAAATAGATTAAAAAAAAAAAAAAAAGGTAAATGACCAGATCAGTTGCTTTGCTTGGTAGGGGAATGGCTAAGAGCTTAGCTTTATTAATTGGAAGAAAACACTTAAATTGAGGTAGCTGAAAAATGCAGTGTAATGCTTCCTCTGATAGACCACTATATTTCAGTGTGCATGATTAAAACTGAACATAGTTGATCATCCTGTTGCCTCATAAGGTAATTAGAAGTTCAGGTATACAGACAGGTTGGTTGTGATTTTTTTTTTTTTTTTTTTGTGTGTGTGTGTGTTTTGTTTTGCTTTGTTTCCTGTGGTTGAAGCTCTAGAAGCAGTTGTGGATTGCTTGGAAGAAGAATTTTGCTTATCTTGACAGTATGGCCCTCTGTTTTAAGGAATAGTATTAAGTCCTACTAGGTTGATCAAGCTTTGGTTAGGTCAATGGAAATCTTCCCTAGCAGTACATATGGATCTTTAAACTATATTGCGTCTACATAATGCATCTTCTAAACCTGCTGCTGAATCTGAAGTTCTCAGCTGAATCATGGAGCCATGCAAATGAAGTTATGATTAGTTTTGTAATCTGAAATTATCTGTAGAAGCACTTTTTGAAAGGATTGAAGTTGCTTTTGTATGTTGCCCACAGGTAACTCCTTAAACAGGTTTATGTAAAATGATGCCCTGGGTGGTATAAAATGGATGAGGATAGATCAGAGTAATAAGATCAGTATTAAAAGCAGTGGTTTTAACCAGTGATGTTATAAGTATTTTCTTCTACCTAAATATTCAAGAGTTGTCTGTAAATTATTCTAGCTAGCTAGTATTTTAGGTGCTTTTGAAGTTAGGCAATGTGGACAAGAAAAACATACTACCAATGTGTAGCAACAGTGAAGATAAAAATTTTTGATCTGCAAAAAAATAGAAGGCATCTGGTGGATTTTGTATCATGGGGAAATTTATAGTTCTGAATCTTTTTTTTTTTTTTTTTTTTCCCTAAAGAACCACTTAGTTATAATACTGGATTCTAAGCAGGGAATAATTCATAGAGGTTTTGAGCTGTTATGCAAGAGAAGTTGAGGCTCCATAAGGTATCAAAATAAGATCCAGAAATGCTTGCAGCAAAAACTCCGAGGAGAAATAGCTTCTAGATTATATAGAATCTCTTGTGAGTGGGTATCCCAATGCCTCCCAAGAAAACAAGGTGGCACATAAAGTTATCAAGTTATTTGTTTGTAAATGAGAACCAGATACTGTATAACTGTGTGGGATGTTTTCTAAAAGACTGATCTTTCGTTTAAAAGTGATTAAGAAGCACTGGACTAAGTAATAATCCCACCCTCCTTAAGATCTTGCAGATGATTCTCTGGCATTACTTTATTTAAAAAGATCGGTCCAGCTCACTCATGTTAGGATTGTTTGAAATCAAGTCTTTATTTTCTGTTTTTCAGGTGGTGAAACTCTCTGAAATAGTAAGCTTAGCAAAACAAGCTCAGGTGGATGTTAAATTTCAGTTGCCAATTTGATCTGAGGAATGTCATGCTGGTGTCTAACATGTTCTCTGAAATACTGTGTTCTGTGGGATATTTTTCATTTTTTTTTGTGTGGAGGGTTTGATTGTTTGGCAGGTGCACAAGCTGAAGTTCCTGGTCTTTAATGTTAACATTCAGAATGGTCAGAGTTCTTGTAAAAGCGTGTATTGCTGATATTTAGTTCTTCTTAGTTGTTACTCTTCAGCCTCCAGCTTCTGCTGCAGAATGTCACTTGCAATATACTTCTGCATTGTCCAAAGTAAAGCTTCTGATTGAAAAATAATTACTCTGAATGAATTCTAAAAATACTTTACTTGTAAATTTGTATCAGCCTTTGTTAAAAGTAAATATGACTAGATTATCTAGTTGTCCATGTGGAGAAATGTATTGAAACGGTATTTTATACTGGAGACAGTTGTACTTAGCAGTATAATGGACATGAGCAAACCAATCATTATTTATGAACAGATGCATTTGAGCTTGATCAGAAACATTTTTAAAAGTGCTTCACTGAAGTGGCTGGTAACTCTTCTGGACAACGTGTTTAATCACTACAAAATATACTGTAGCACTTAGATTTTCACCATTTCCAAAAAGCATCATGTAGTTTTATATATGAACAAGCATTTACCAAACTTCAAGGAGACAGAATACATAGAAAATTAAAATGTCTATTGTACATTGCTAATTAAATTGTACATTAATAAAATGTCTCCCAAAACTTCTACTGTGTCTTTCTTTATATGTCACTCTTGATAAATTGCATATACTCATGGATTAAACCATACTTTAAGATGGCAAGTGAAAAGCTTTTTAGGAGTAAATTTACTATAGCACATACGTTACTTTTTTTTCCTCCTTCAGTTGCATCGTGTGATTAAAAAGATGTGAACTCACGCTGCATTGAAAAGCCTGGACAGATACCACACATAAAACATCTTACTGAACTGGCCATAACTGATCTCTGCACAAGCAAATATGCAGGAAAATGTTGCTTTTTGGGGAAACATTGCTTCTACTAACGAATCTTGTATTAACCATTAATTTTTGTCACCTTGTAGTGCTGTTGATTTTGGCATTACGTAGAACTTGGAACTTTAATGATGATCTATTTGCCACTTAGTTTCCAAACGATTTTAAATTTCTATGACTCATTTTTTGCTTGTATTTTTTAGGGTTTTTTTTTTTGTTTAAAGTGCTGTTTTCTTGGCTAGTGGTAGTGTAGTTTTATCAGCAAATAATGAAGACTTGTCTGTGGTGGGATTTCAAAATGGGAAACCATATAATCGTGAACAAAGACTTAAAAGGTTTACATGAAAGGTGGGAAAACTTATAGTCAATCATATGCAGTTTTGAGGTAGGTAAGGTGATAAAAAGCTTTAAAGTAGTGTGGTGTATTGCAGTAGGTTTTTGGCAGTACTAAAAAAAATCAGCAGAAATTAAACTCAGTCTGGATGTAAACCGGATTATTTTTGATCCTAGTTGGTCTCTCACAGCTGACTGCTGTGCGCTGTTGATCCAGCGTGCTAAACTGGGCTTGGGGGTGTGCTTGGAATTGCTTTTATTCAATGGCCTTGAATGGATTTGCAGAGGTAACTACTTTGAATAGATTAGTTAGGCATTGAGCAATTTAGAGAATAAAATTAATTTCTAGCATGTGGGTTTGCTTACACCCTTCTTTTTTTACTTTTAAAATCTCTGTGGAATGATAACGTTCCAGGTTCACAAGGAGGTAATTTTTTAAAAACATACCTAAGCATACCAGCCTAATTCTTTCTAAATCGGGGTGAGGAACAATAAGACAAAAGTGACTTGGTGTTGCCAAAAATGACAAATGAAAATGTCCAAATACTGGACTAGAATGGAGTCAAAACCAGATCCTGCTGTTAGCCTGGAATTTCTTTATGCCCTATTTGAACTGTTAAATGTAGTTGAGTAGGGGAGAGGGAGCCAAGACAAAGTCACTTCCATCTTTGAGAGGGATGTAAAATACTGATATTCACAAGTAATGGACTTGACAGAAAGCAGTGTTTTGCCATTAGGGTAATTCTAAAGTCCATAGTATTCCTTTAAGGAATGATAAGGAATAGGTGTGGGATAGAAAGGTGGCTGCATACAGTTTCCTGACCAGAGTGTTCAGGATAGACCAAATCAGTCTTAACGCTAAACTATCAAGCTGTGGAGTGGAAGATAGTTGCTTAAAATTAATTCAGCAATGTTTATGGCTTTGTAATGCAAATACTCACTAATTGGAAAAAAAAAAAAAAAAAAAAAAAAAAGCTGAATTTCCCTTTGGAAACAGAAGTGTGTAAGGGGTTGAATGTGGTGTCACAGATGGGGTGGGAGGCATGGGAGGAGTGTGAACAGTAGGATGAAGGAATGTGACGAGGGTGGTGTATATGGGTGGCAGGCATGCCCCCTTCCAAAGATAGAGGTCTGGAAACATTATTTCTTATTATTTCACTTGATGAAGAAACAGAATTAGTGATTGACTTGATTTGTGTTACATATCCTGAAACTAAGCAAGCATATGAAGATTGTTTTAATTAACAAGATACTAGAGTGCTATGGGACCTTTTAATTATATGTATGTCTTAATCGTTCTTCAGACTGTTTTGCCTAAATCAAAGTATGTTGCAACCAAGGAATGTTAATCCATTTGGTGTGTAGTTGATAATTTAAAGGCCCAAAGCTGATGTAGGAACTCACTGAATCTACTTAAAGCCTTATAAACAACCTTCTTACCCATCCTGTATTGCAATATTAATAATCAGAGTATTAAAGTTAGTCTATACAGCCAAACGCAAAATTTCTAACAAAGTAAACAAAACATGAAAAATGTGTGAACAACTTCTTTACAGATAAGAGCTTCAAAGGAACAGGAATTTTAATGGCAGTAAAAGGAGTTTGTATTAGATGACTTGCTGCTTTTTGATGCAGTTGTTACCAATGCAGAGTTTCGCAGCTGTTTTGAGATACCATAAAAGCAAATGCCTTCTTGTAAGAATAGTGTAACCACTACCAACCTTGAAATTCGGAAATTAACTCTTTTTGTGTTCCACAGCTAACCTCAAGAGCTAAGACTTGGGGCACACTGTGGCCAACATGCTTAAAGACAGCTCTGGTAGATGTTAGGGGTGAATCTTAATAAATATTCAAAAAGATTAAGTCTTTTTTTTTTTTTTAACATGTTATCTATTGAACCAGTTTCTAGTTAATGTATTTAACTACTTTCTACTGTGATACTTCAGTGAAATAATTGACCTTCATGGAAAGACAGACAGTAGGATTCTAAGTAGTAATATAGATACTGTTGGGGAACATATTCAGATTTCGTTAAAACAATTCTTATGCTAGAATTCCAATGTTCAGCAGTTTGAAAGAGAAGTAAAAAATGAGGCTCTGAAGGAGCTGGGAATAAAGCTGTATTTCAAATTACTAATAGGTTTAATGCATTTCATGTGGGGAATGTATATGTAATGTCCTGAAGACTCCTGTACTGGCCAGTGTTTCGTGGAACGTGTGTTTGTAAGGTTTTTGTCTTGTGAGGGGAGGTAGGGAGGAGAAAAAAGTGCAGCTTGACCTCCCTAGTGAATAGAGACGAGCCAAGGGGAAGGAGGAGACATCAAGGATCTGTTCTTCCCAGCGAGCTACCCGGCAGTCAGCTGGAGAACCAAGTACCCCAGGAAGAAAGAGGAGAAGAGCTTATTACCAGCTTTAATTTGAAGCCTTTTGGTTCCAGCCAGGCTGGATAGACGTTGGCGGCCTTGGTGTGTCCTTGCAGCAAAACTTTTAATACGAATTGTAAATACCACTGAAATTCAGTTACCTGCTGTTCTACATGACAGGGACTGATGGCATGGGTCAGGTAAAATGTTCCCCTGGTAGGGGATGCCTGGGAAAGGTATTACATCGGGGTAAGCAGTAATGGTGCCTCACAAATACCCTCTGTCAGTCAGCGCTGATTTGGGGTCTGGAGTAGTGTTACTCGGAGGTAGACACGACTGAGGCAGGACTACTCAAAACCAGCGGTGGCTGTGCTCTGGAGTTCCTGTTCTGCAAGTGAGCTTTAGCACATCAGGTGCATATAGCTGAAATACTCTGCAAACTAAACCGCATTTTTTTTTTTAGTCAATTGAAATGATTAGTTTTGTAAGATGGTGTGTCATAATTAAGCAATCCTTAAAACGTAATGAAAGATTTTCTTCAAGTGTGTGTTAAAGTGCAAGAAACCTAATGAAGGGCCTATACACACAGGTGTTCAACTGCTTGAATTGTGTTTTTTTTTTTCCTCTCCCATTTACACCCAGTGGCAACATACTCCCATAAGCAGCAAATGATGAGGCACTCAGGTGTTTTCTCGTGAAGAACAGGGAACAGATGAGTAAAGTCACTCAGGTGTGGTGGATGATATGAGGCCAGTAAACATTTTTGCTTACAAAAATAAGATCTAAAAGACCGAGCTTGCTGAGAATTGTGTCGTGGTTTAGGCCTGATTGGCAGCCAACCACAATGCAGCACCTCTCTCTCCCTTCCCCTCCGGCAATGAGAAGGGACAGAGAGCCAGGCTTGGGGTTCAAGATAGGACTGGGATGGGGGAAAATCCCCCTTTTATGATCACGAGCAAAAGGCAGACTCGTTAGGGGAAGGAAAAAAGAACATACATTTATTACAGACACTAACAACACATAACAGAGTAGGACAGTGAGAAGCATTGCCACACCTTGAGAACACCTTCCCCCCACCCCTCCCTTCTTCCCGGGCTCAGCTCTGCTCCCGATATCTCACCTCCTCCCCCAGGGGCGCAGGGGCAGGGAATGGGGGGTGCAGTCAGCGCTGCCACTTCCTTCATCTTCGGTGAGGGGAGTGTCCAAAACTTGTTCCCCCCTGCTCCATCGTGGTCCCCCTCTCACAGGAGACAGTCTTCCACAAACTTTCTCCGACTTGAATTCCTCTCATGGGCCGCAGCGTTCCCCACACTGCTCCGTCATGGGTCACTAACTTCCTCCGACTGGATTCCCTCCCACGGCTGCAGCCCTTCCCGAGCTGCTCCGGCGTGGGACTCCCCCGCATGCTGCAATCCTCCCAGCACTGAATTACAGCAGTGGGGCTGCCTTTTCCCATGAGACCCCGGCCTTCTTCGGGCACAGCACCTTGATCATCTGAGCAGGAACAACAGGCTGTAAATCAATGTCTGCTCCACCGTAGATCTCCATGGGTGGCAGGGGGGGGCCGCCCTGCCGTCTCACCACAGGATACAGGGGGGTCTCTGCTCCGGCACACCTCCCCCCTCCTTTCTTCCTCCGTTCCTCCACTGACCTTGGTGTTCACGCAGCTGCAGCAACTCCTCCTCACCAGTCCCACTGCCCGTCACCACGTCCCTTCTTAAATACGTTATCGCAGAGGCGCAGCCGATTGGCTCAATTTCCCAAACAGAAGTGGAGCTGGCGTGGAGCTGGGGGAGCTTCGAGAAGCTTCTCACAGGGGGCCGCCCCGATAGCCCCCTCCCCTGCCACCAAAAAACTCCACCACTCACTCAACCCAGGACAATTGATTTCTTGACAAAGTGTTTTTGTTGTTTTATTTTTTTAACCCGATTCCAAATTTCATGTGTTAAAACCCAAGAAACTCTACAGATGTCGACAGAGGAAGGGGGTATGGTGTGTGAGCAATAGATACGCAGCGATGGGGATAGTTTATTCCTAATACAGAGTTGTGGTCTTTTGTGTTCGCAGGGCAGGTAATTTCTGGAATGCTGTCTTTGGTTTCACAGGCAATAATCAGCTCCTTGGCTCTAGGAAAGCAGAAATCCAAAGTACAGGAAGAGTGCCTGAGGTACTGTGTATTAGACTTTGCACCATTTCTGGCAATTCAGTTTCCTTATTGGAAATTCAGTAAATCGTTGTTTTGGTCTTTGGTGGTGGTTTTGTAGGTTTTTGTTGTTTTTTGTTTTTTTTTTTTTTTTTTTTCCGTTTTTACCTTTTTTTTTTCCCTCCCTCTCACTTTCTTCTCAACTTGTATTATGCTCTGGACTAAAATGAGCTTGTTTGGTCTCCATCTGCGCTGAAGTTCAAAATCACCGTGAGGGGCTTTATCTGTATCCCTGTTTCCTCTGGTTTCTGTCTCCTGCTGTAGTTTCTGCTGCTGCTTGAAATCCTCACCAGTCTGTCCTTTCGTTGCAACGATGGCTGCAAATATGGGGGGGCAACGTGCGGAGGGAAATGAGAAGGGATCTGAATTAAAGACTGCACCGCAAATAACATGAAACTACTGTTGTTTTTATATTTCACCCAGATCCTGAGTGACAGCGAGCATGCCAGTACTTTGATTTGTATATGTCCATGTGTGTCTATGCATGTGTACGTATAAACATATTAAGAGTGAGATTAATATATGAATTTGGGAACAGTGTTTATCAGTTTACTGTGGTACAAAGTACACTGTATTAATGGTAAGTGTTCCCATTAGGCGTGGCCCATTTAAACAGAAAAGATGTATTGGTTGGGGGAAAGAGCCAGTGTTGCCTCTTGTTTTGAGCAGCAGCTGGGAGAGGTGGTGTGCCCTTGTTGCACTATGCGTTTCTCTGCTACTAACACCTGGGTTATCCGTTTAAGCGCTGCTCACAAAAGGTCTGGGTCGGCAGAGCTGTCGGCGGCTTTGGGTGCAAGCCGTGCACTCAGCGCTTGGGAATTTCAGGCTGTAAAGAGAATGAGTTGTGTTCACTGAAAAATAAATAACACCACACCTGAGGGACAAAACCAGGACTTGGGACCCCTCAGTCCCATGAGCTAGCAGTAAGAAAGCTCGCTCTTATTCTTTTTCCACGCTTTTGACCTTTCCTGTATTAAGCAACATCAAATCTTTTCACCAAAACGAGCCATACCAGGTATTGGAGCTGATCTTGTGGCTCGGCTGGGTCTACTTACTCTGGCTGAGCAGGCGGTCCTTGAGAAGTTGGTCCTTGCAAAGTTGGCTGACGATGGAAGGCCCAAAGCTGCTTCCTGGATGGCAATCTGCAGCAGCAATTTTCAGTCTTCCCTAGCTGCTTTCTGCTTTTCCTCTGAACTAATCTGACTTGTTCGGGGGAATAGCAAGTGCGCTTCTAATGTTTTCCTTGTATTCACTTTTAATTTACCATGATCCCAAAGGTAAGCAGGCTGCAGTGTTCCTATTCACCATCCTAAACAGCTTTCAGTGTTGTCCTCACACTAGAAGGGACGAAAAATGGAGAAAAGCAGCTAAATCTAGTGAAACTTGCAGCTGTGGGATACCAGATGGTGCCCTCATTGCTGTCACAAGACTAATGTACCCTCCACCCCCCTGGTCTCCCCGGCGTGTCCTCAGTCTGTCACTGCCATGCCCCGTGATGGGACACGGTTACCCCTGACACCTGCCGTTCCCTTTCCTCCGAGAGCAGGTGTGGGCATGACCTCCCATCAGACAAGGGTCCTCGAGACACCAGATCACTAGGAGCAAATCTATTTCAAAGAAAATGGATTTAAAGAAGCTCCTGTACTCGGTGTTCTTGGAAGAAAAATAATGCTAGTCCAGCACAGCTCTCCCTGACACTTGATACTACCTTTTTTTTTAAAAAAAAGAAGAAAAAAACCTCTCCGTCTGCCTCCCCCAAAGAAACCCAAACAGACCACCTGAAACTTTTTAACCAGGTATTACTGTTTTCTGGTGTTCCTTGCAGCTAGAGCTGCTCAGCTGCATGTTCTGTGTGTGTAAAGCCGACTACTCAGCCTTTTCCTTTGACTTCTCCACTGCTTCTTGGCAGCTTGCCTCTACACATCCACTGTGTTGCTTTGCTGATTGATTGTTTTTTCTGCTACGGCTGTCTGTCAAGCAATGCTTTCATACACTGAGTCTAGTACAAGTAATCCCATAACCAGACTTTCCTAACCAACACTTCCTGGTCATTTATTGTTTTATGCAAAGGATTTTTTTAATCTAAAATTCCTGTTGTCAAGATGTACTGGACTCTGATGGAATTAACTTTCTTCAGAGCAGCCCTTACAGTGTTGTGCTTTGGATTTGTGATTTGAGAGCACTGATAACACACCAGTGTTTTGGCAATTGCTGGGCAGTGCTTGCACAGCGTTGGGATTTTCTCTATTTCTTGCTCTGCATCCCCCAGCGAGCGGGCTGGGGGTGGGCAAGAGGTTGGGAGGGGACACAGCTGGGACAGCTGCCCCCAACTGACCGAAGGGACATCCCGTACCATATAACATTGTGCTTAGCAGTAACACTGGAGATCTTGTCTTCCATGCCGACTTGCTCCGAGACTGTCTGAACATTGCTCTGCTCGTGGGAGTGGGTGAGCGACTGCCTTTGCATTATTTCTTGAATCGTCTCTGTTGACCCATGAATGTTCTCACTTTTGGTTTTCCTGTTCTTCCCCCCCTCATCCTGCTGGGGAGTGGGACAGTGAGTGAGTGGCTGTGTGGATGCTTGTGTAGTTGTGGAAAGGTCCTGCTTGAAATGTGTTGCTCTACCCGTCAGAAAGACTGTTTCTTCAAAGCTCAGTTGGAATAGGGATACTGTGAAGAACCATTTAAGTCTAAGTTAAAAGATGATTTCTCCTAGATCTGCACAGCTATGCTTTAAAGTGAAGGTTCCTAGGTTTTTTCTTTGTTTTTTATAAAAAAAGTTAGGCTATTGCAATGGTTGCTGGAGTGATCCTCAGGTTGAGAACGATGCCTTTTTCTTACCCAGCTTTTTGTAAATGGCTAAGCTGCTAAACACAAGTGCTGCTTATTTGTTTTGAAATCATAGGCTGAATGTTTGAAGGGAAATGATCACCTAACTCCCCTGACCTAGGACTTGGCACAGACAAGGCCACTGAGATCTGAATTGCTTATTTTTATAGCAACTGACCCATGCTTGAATATGACCTGCCCATCACTGTGTGTGTGCCTGAGTTTGCAAACCTAGATGGTGTGGTCTCAGGAAGTGTTTTCTCTCTCCCTTTTTATATGTTTGATCTCACCACCATATACTAATGTCTTTGATACCTTTGTGATGAAGTTGCTTGGGTGTTCTAGTTACAGTCAGGGCTCTATACTACTTAAGCGTGACACACAGGTGAGAATATACAGTTCCTGCCCCGTTCTTTCCAGTTCAACTGGAATAAAGGAGGAGGAAAAGATACCTATCCCACAGACTGATGGGGACAATAGTAGGAGCAAGGTGCCTTCTTCCCAGTCCCTTCCTTTTAGCTATTTTTGCTCTCTTCATCTTTCATTGCAGATGACTTTCCTTTCACATTTAACATTCTTCTTCACAAGCTAGGGCATCTCCCAGTCACCCTCCATTTATTTATCAACCTCCTCCTTGTCCTTTCTTAAAAGTAAAGCTAAAACCATCTCACTCACCTTTGGTTCTGAAGTGATGTCTCAGCCAAAATCCCAGCTGGCCTCCCTTGCTGGTGGGTAACTGCTCCAAGTAGACATGATGTGTATCCTCTTTATACAGAAGACATCCCGCTGAGGAGCTGCTCTCTCCACTGGTCCAGGGCCTCGTGAGGCAGCACTGCTAAACAGATGGCTCAGGGGTAAGCTGGATCTGCCTTTAACACAGCGAAACGTGCTGGAAAATAAGCACTCATGGCTTCCGATAGCATTGAATTACTTGCATCAAACCATCCGATTTCTTTACATAACAGAATAATAGGTCTTGTAGATAAAAGGGAAGATGCAGATATCGTGTTGCTTGAGTTTTGCGAGGCTTCTGTCGCTCTCCGATGCCATATTTTCCTACACAATCTGAAGAGCTTGGTTTGATTAAACCTTTAGAGGCTGGACAGGCCCACAGACGAGGAATAGCACTTTGCGGCAGCGTGGAAGGTCTCAGGGAGCCAGATCACGCTGTGGTCTATCCTGGGTCTGACTCTGGCTGGTGTTTTCACCACCACATGGTGATGGGAGAATACGCTCATTAAATGTATAGATGGTATAAAGCTAGGAGAGGCTGCATGTGCGCTTGAGGACAAGAATAAAATTCAAAATTACTTTACAGGGTGAAATTAGAGAGGTGTTTCACCTGGACTTGGGTAACAAACACCGAGGAACCAGTGGCCAGACATCAGTTGCAGAAAAGGAGGAAAGGGAGATAACTAAGGCATAGTATTGCAGAAAAGGAATAAATTTTCAAGGGATGAATAAAGAGAAAGATTGCACTACTCAGTGTCTTCAACGGAGTAACATAGGCAATTTTCAGTGTATCTGGAAAGATGTAGCTTGGTTAGAGAGAGTGAAGAGGAGGCCAGCATGAGTGATCCGAGGTATGGAAAACCTGACCTTGGAGGAGAGACAGAACAACCCTGGAGCTGTTTTGGTTAGAGAAGAGATGGCTGAGGGCAGACAAAGTTTGCAACAGGCTGCTAGAAAGAGAGTGAAGGAATAATCCGTTCTCCATGTTTGTGGCAGATAGGATGAGGAGCACCAGGCTCAAGCAGTAACCTCTCTACTTGTGGTTAGATGCTGAAAAGGGCTTTTCATGGTAAGGACTGCAAAAGCACTGGGACAGCTTGGCTGGGATGCTGCTGGGTCTTCCCTGCAGAGATCTTTAGGAATAGGGTAGAGGGGGCAGGTTAGACCTCACCAATTTCCATTCATCCCTGTTTTTCTGTGTTTAACTGCAGTGAGGAACTGTTTCCATGCTGCTGCTGGTGAGGCAGCTCCCCGCCATTCCTTAGCTCCTTTCTTTAAAGTACATGGGGATTGTTTTTAGCTGTGGGTGTGGATTTGTCCTCATCCTCCAGACGAAGCCTGTAGTACAGGTGCATCTTCACGTTCCTGGGGCTGAGTGTCTCCTGAGAAGCCTACCGATCAAACTGCATTTATTGCATCCTGGACTAGCTTTTTTTTCTCCAGGACTGGCATCGCTGAAGACAGCTTGGCCTCTGTGGTTGTGTCTGTACTCAATTAAAAGTCAGGGATAGGTTCTCATTGACCCTTCTTTGGGCTACCTTCCTTCAGGGAAGAGATGTCTTGGAAAAAGTGGGTTAGAGCAGTCCAAACCAGAAGGGCAGTGATTTGAAAAGTAATCAGGGTGAGCAATGAGGAGTCCTCAGCTTGATTTGGTTTAGCAGAGCAGAGGGGTATTAGATCTTGCTTCTCCCCTGAAGCACATCCCTCCCTGTTTGAAATGCTTCCTTATTCCTAGCTGGCAGGGAAGTCCATTGCCTCCCTCCAATTTTCAGCCTCTTTGACAGAAGATATTAAATTCCTTCAATTCCCCTGAGACTGCTACTCTCAAAAACCCAGTCTGTGCTCCCTAATTACAGAGGATTTAAAGGGAGGAAGATCCACTGAGATGTAAAAAGAAAATAATGCAGAAAAAATGGAGGAGCCTGGGCTGGAACTACAGCTGGATGACCCTTGGGTTTAGCTGCATCGTCTTTAGGTTGCATTACCCAGACGTTTTACTGAAGTCTTTCCTGCTTTCCCAGCTTGCGTTGCTCCGCTGTCCTTCGCCGTGGGAAGCTGTGACTTTGTCAGGAGGCAGCTGGCTCTGTCCTGGCACTCTGCTATCAGTTCTCTCTGGCCATGTGCCCCCCCGGACACCACGGCTGCTGGGCTCAGGTTGCCCTCGCTCAACTAGTGCTCCTGGCAGCAGCGCCTGAGCGAATGGCATGCAAGCAAGAGCAAGGGCAGGGAGGACATGGCATCGTTTTCTGTCAGCTAACAGTCCGAAAGCTGAGGGTTTTGCCTCCCCTTTTATACAGCCTCTATTGCATCGCCTTGTATTATCTAATTGCTGTCTCACCGATTTGGCTGACACGGCTTCTTACATGTCTGTCCATTTAAATTGCTCTGAAAAGTGCAGGTTGGTTGGAAGTATCCTGGTTTCACTAGCCCCTGCCTGTAATTACACGTCCTCATTCAATATTATCAGTGTCAGCACAGCTTCTCGTACCAGATCTGTAGTCTTCTGCATTTAAGGATTCTCACCAGTTGACATGTACACTGAGGGAGTTAAATCAGCCCAAACCTGCTAGAGTGGTGTTGACTTTGTGTTTAACCTTCAGAAGTACCTTATAATTACCTCACCCATTAGATTAACACGCAGACACAACTTTAGTTGAGGCTCTTGTCTACTTTTAGAGTTCATTTTTCTTCTGCCTTCACCACATTGTCATGCTCTCTTCCTTTGGACAAGTCCATATTTGACCGTTCTGAGGAATTTTGCT
The DNA here is from genome assembly GCF_018691265.1 of Tyto alba. Classification (NCBI taxonomy): domain Eukaryota; kingdom Metazoa; phylum Chordata; class Aves; order Strigiformes; family Tytonidae; genus Tyto; species Tyto alba. The sequence continues at coordinate 3,265,790 of NW_024881321.1, forward strand.
CATTTCAAGAGGGGCAGGGGATGCAGAACTCGGTTGTGGCTGGAGTCTGGAACTTTTTAGTGGCTTCAGGTAATACCCCCTGCCCCAAGCATGAGCTAACACCACGTGTATGGCAATGGTTCTTTGGAATAAGTAGAACCATCTTGCTTTTCATCTGGACGCAGCCTGGAAAGTTAATGAAAGATTTGGCAGATAGAAACCAGGCTGTGGAGAATAGTTTTGACAGCCCCAGCCTGCATTTTTGTAGGAGATTTGTGCCATCGAGCCACTTCTGTTTGCAGCACCATCCTGCCGGGAAGGTGGCTGTCCTGCGGGTCCTGCGTGCCAGGGTCCCACGTGCTCTGCAGGTCAGGCTGAAGTGGCCAAGCAACATTGTGCTGCTCTCCGGGGCACCTCCAGGAATTAGAAGTTCATCCTGAAGGAATGGAGTAGGCTGCAAAGAGAGAGTCTGCCCCCAGTATTAGAGTTGAGATGAGATGATGCTGAGTGACTCTAAACACAGTGCTGCTCAGATGAATTTTTAATCTGTTAGCAGATGTGAGCGTTAAAACTGATTAAGGCCAGAAGCAGTAAAGTTTTGACACTTGACTTTTTCTTTGTGTCTTTTTGTCTTGTTCAAATATTTGAAACCCTGACTGAATTAAAGGCTGAGCTTCTGGTCACACCCCAGAGTCAGATTTTCGTCAGCAACTGCTTTTTCTTGGTATTATACATTTGTCTCATGCATAGAGACATCCACGTGCACATGCTGAGCAAATACACTATCTTTGGGAGTGATAATGAAAATAAACCAAACGCCCCAAGTTCACACAGCAGCGAGGCAGCAACTGTAGAAGCAGAGATGTATTTTTGTCCCCTTGTTTGTGGTATTTGAACAGCACTCAAGTGCAGCACACAGCTAGTCCAGCTCCAGGAAAACTCCCTTACAGCACACCTAAACCTCTGTGGTCACGTACACACCAGTCAAAGAAATACATATGGGACCTCTTTCTGGCTCTGAGGCTGTCTGGTGTGGGGTTGGCTGGCTGTGCCCGTGCTGTTGTACCCTCTTGCCCTCCAAAATGGAAAGGACGTGGTTGAGAAATCACGCCGGACCAAACATTGCCTCCTGCAGTGAAACGACTAGCTCAGGGAACAAGGGGAGGGAGCGGTGTGTATTGTTTAGCTCAACTTTAGCAAGGCTTTTGGTGCTGTCTCCCATAACACCCTCACAGAGGAAGGGACGGAGTGCAGGCTAGGTAAGTGGATAGTGAGGTGGATTCAAAACTGGCTGAACAGCTGGGCACAAGGGCTTGTGATCAGTGGCACAAAGTCCAGCTGGAGGCCAGGTCACTAGTGGTGCGCCCAAGGGGGGCCGTACGGAGGCCGGTGCTGTTTAACATCTTTGTTAATGACCTGGATGGCGGAGCTCACCCTTAAGTTTGCTGGTGACACGAAGCTGGGAGGAGGAGTTGATAGATGAGACGGTTGTCCTACCATCCGGAGGGTCACCAGCAGTTTGAGGGAGCTGATCCAACCTCCCTGTTCAGCATGGTGAGGCACAGCTGGAGTGCTGGGTCCAGTGCCAGGCTCCCCAGTGCAGCAGAGACATGGGCTTGGTCTAGTAAGCCCAGTGCAGGGCCACAGAAATGATGAAGGGACCAGAGGATCTCTCATCCAAGGAAAGGCTTAGAGAGCTGGGACCGTTCATCCTGGAGAAGAGAAGGCTCGGGGGATCTTGTCCGTGTGGATGAATTCCTGATGGGAGGAGTAAAGAAGGTGGAGCCAGCCTCTTCTCCTTGGTGCCTAGGGACAGGACAAGAGGCGCAAACCGAAACGCAGCAATTTCTGTTTAAACTTAAGATGTTTTTACAGTGAGGGTGGTCAAACACTGGCACAGGTTGCCCAGAGAGGTTGTGGAGTCTCCAGCCTTGGAGGTATTCAAAATCTGTCACGATATGGTCCTGAACAACCCCGAGGGTTGCAGGGTGGAAGGAGTCTTTGTGTACAAGAGTTATTGGCATGCTGGTAAATTCAGCTTGAAATGAAGAATACTTTTCCAATAAGACAAATGGCTTTTTTTTTTTTTTTTTTTTTTTTTTAGCAGTATTGATTATTTGTCATAGCTATTTTACTATTATGTCCTACTGGTCCAAGAAACTTTAGCTTGAATTGTGGGATTCCCACACCACTGATGTCTGTAATGTCACTTTTCACAGAATGAAAGCTTCCAAAATAAGACACAGAAAAATTACTTGCAATGAAACAATTATTTTAAATATATTCTTAGGGGATTTTTTGCCTACTTTGAGACCTACTCTCCTTCTCCAAACTTCCTGATTTTTGGATGAGCACTTTCCCCATTTTTACTGCACTTAAACAGGATGGAGGGAAAGGCTGCAGTTTGGATGGCAATCGCTCTTCTGGGCTATGTTTTGGGAGCAGTTTGGATTTCAGAACGGAGGGATTCTCAAGGGAGGTGTCAGCTCTACTTTTCCATTAGATGAGGGACTGAATGGGGCACTTGAGGGAGCTATTCACCTTTCCGTGGAAGTAGTGAGGAGAAGGAATATCCACCAGCCTCTATAAAAAGGAACTAAATGAAAAGAATAAATTTAAAAAGAAGTGACAATCATATGTTTTAAGGAAAACCAGTGCTATGAAAACACTGCAAATAGAATTGTCTGAAATACATAAAGCAAAGCTTTGCTATGGGTAGATCTTCTCTTGCTTATGCTGGAGCTAATGCTGGACTGAGTCTAAATGTTATTGAGTTAAAATACGCTCATTATAGATTTTGAAAGTCTGCTTTCAAGATGTGAGGGCTTTTTGCACAGAACTCTGATGCATATAGCTGCCTATACCTGCAAGTAGATGCCATACTGGGAGGGAGGAAGGGATAAAAAGCTAAATTCAGAAGCAGGAGGCCAGTGCCTGGTTCTTTTGATAATCAGAGGGTAAAATTGAGCTTGATCAAGGGGAGAAGCAGCCTCACTCCAGATTTTCTGAAGATGCCTGAGATTTCCCAAGTCAGGCCTCTGTCCTGAGTCTGTGCTTCAGAGGAGCTGGTCTCTATAGATGATATGAGAGACTGTCAGTATCAGACTTAAGGCTTCTCTTTGATTTCAGAAGCTACTAGTGCCTGGCAGCTTATTTGGGTAGCTAAGTATCTTTAACAGGCAGGTCCTTTGCTCTTTTTTGGTTTCACCGTGAATGCCACCCAATTACTGAAGAAATGTCTGCTACTAACTGGGAGTGGGGAACACTAAATGCCAGGAGCAGAGGTAAGCCCTGCAGATCATCTAGGCAAGTAGAGATATAACGTGGTATCCTTGGATGCCTAGGAGAGACCTCAGGGGCTTTACATGAACACCCTCAAAATGTCAGTCCCTCCACTGGTGAAAGCTGAATGAAATCCCCCAAAAATCAACTCAGGTTCTAGATAAAGCAAATAAAAGTAGCTACCTAAACTAGAGAAGTCTGTCATACGGGTTTATAAAGATCTGTTAGGAAAACAATATAATACTGCATTTTGCTGATTTATTCTAAGATTATGTCTCCTTCTTACTCTGCACTTGGCCATGCTTGCTTGCCCAGCTCATACTTTGCATTCCAAGACTGATTAAATATGCTAGTATTTTAACCCTTCTTTGAGGTCTTGATGGGATCCCCTTTGGATTTAAATCTTCCCCAGGTCCCTTTTTCACCCCCGCTTCTGATGGATCTTTAACCCATGGTGAAGGTCGTGCCTTCTCCCTATGGGAAGCGCTCATACTCCTGCAGCAGATCAGGTGTCCTCTTAGGTTGTCAATGAGTTCACGAATAAATCATTAACCCACCAAGGACAGAGAAGTTCTTCTGTCCCCGAGAAGGCAAAGGTGGAAATAGCAAAGTGAAACATCACTAAGCTCTCAACCTCATACAAGCTGTTAGTCATACCTGATACAAGAAATTAATGTGAGTGGTTTATTACTAGTTTCTGGCTGAGATCAAGCATGTTGATAGCCTCTTGCCTCACGGCCTTAACAACTATCTGGGAGTGACTTCTTGCCAGAAAATCTCTGTCTCAGAAGGATATATACCATGACGGAGGGGGACAGAGAGAGGACTGGGGTGGCTTTTCTCATTCACAGTGCAGCCCCCAGTCTTGGGAGGACTTGGGAGACAGGGACCCACCATCTGACTGCAGATGGGGACCAAGCATCTTTGTTGTGATGCTGGAAGGGTGAAGATTGAGAATCCAAACCCGCTCAGGTATGTGCGTGAGGATGCTGGAATTGTGCTCCACTGGCTTGGAAAAACCAGGGCAAAAAGGTTGGTTCCTCAAAGAGCCAAATGTGCTGTTCTCTAGACAAAAGTAATTTCTCGGCTGTCAGTGACAGCTCCTATTTAGGAGGATCCTGTTTTGTAGCTGCAAATCAAAAGAGCTGCTTGGCAGCTGGCCTGCAGCACAGCTACTTAATTTACCAATGAAAACTTTGAGGAAATGGGAAAAGTTTGCTAGAAAGCCGGTCTGCCATACAGCAGACGGTGTTTCTCCTTCATGCAACTGAAAATCCAAGAAAAATATGAAGGAGCACAGAAATGTGTTTTGTGTTCCCAGATTTTCTGAACTGTACAAGATCTAGCTGCTAGAGCAACTAGAGTATATATATATATATATAAATACCCTGCATTTACCTTTGTGACTCCTCTCCTGAGCACCTCTGCCTATGACTGACAGCCCTTGGACCACCTTGGACCTCTTCAGCTTCAGGGCAGTCAGACTCTTGCACTTTGTGTAAGGGTAGACTGGTTCTAGCCTCTATACCTGGAGCCCCTGCCAAATAAAAATATATATAAAAGGTAATTTTCTGAATGTCTCCTCCTGGGATGCATCTCCCTGCCTGGCGAGCGAGTACAAAATCTTCCCTACAGCAGATCTTTAATGGCTGGATGTAAGTATACAAAGACACCGGTGCCAGATGCAGGATGAAAATTGCAGCCCTGTGGGCAAATCGTCCAGGAGATAAAACCTGTCAGGTCACGGCACTGCTGAGAGCTCAGAGGCCACATCAGTGGGACAGTCACATCCAAGCAACCAGGAAGAGACCATTTTATTAATGATGGTGCTTTCTGCTAGAGCATGCTTTTTTTTTTTTTTTTTTTTTGGAGATTCTCCTCATAAAAAGCACCCTTCGTGCTGCCTGCTGACACCTGTCAGCTTTATGGGCTTTGCTATGAGTCAGTCACCAAACTGGGCTCAGAAATGTAAATTTTCATTGGAACAATAATCATTATGTGACTCTAATGACATACATCTCAGTCAGCAACCCTTCTTAAGCACAGGCTCATGCGGTACTCCATATCCTCCCAATCTACCTCAGTTTACCCCAGCTGATGGAAGAAATAAATTCCGTGGGTTTTTCTTACCCCCCAGCATTGGTCTGGCATGTTGTTTAATTACTGGTGATTTTGAAAGATCCAGGTACCAAAGTCTGTGCTCCACTCTCCTTCACAGTCTCCCATGCCTTACATCCCCATCAACTCCAGTTGTATCCTCTTCACTCACACCAATACCTGGTGATTTCTTTAAAACTTCTGTAATGCCCTTTGGCATTTCTAGCCTGAGGTTCTGCAGCAGAAAGAAAATTAAAATTTAGGGCAGCATTAAGTTAATTAAACTTACCATCAAATCTATAACACAATGAATACTGTGCAGACTACATTATTCATTTTCATGTTTTATTCAGTAAAACCTCCGTTTTTAATGCTCTTAGTGTTACTGGAGAATTTCTACCTTGCTCTGCTAGAGTTTCATGGCACACAGAGTTTCTGGGGTCTTGTATGTAAAGTCAATGCAATTTTCACTCAACTGGTGAGAGATTGACAATTAATAAAAGAAATAAGAAATCTCTATTTTCTAAGAAAGGAAAAAATAGTCAAACATGGGGGACCAAATTCCTATATGGTTAAATGAATTCATTTTAATTCATCACCTTTCTTATTATCTCTTTTCCTAGAATTCTTACTATTCTCCCCACCACCAGTTTTGTCCATAGACAAAGTGCTAGTTCACCTCTTAAAGGTTTTTCTAAGGGTCTTGGTGCAGAAGCCTTGCTGCACCATCGTGATGCACCCCAGAGTTATCTGTACAGCTCTGCTCCTGACCACGCTGCACGAGGTCATTATTTATGAATAATGCAGTGAAATACCACATAGTATGAGGTTAGGACTATGAGTTCTTCAGGTTGATTTTTTTCTTTAAGTGCAGTGAAGCGATAACTAAATAACATGGTTCAAAGAGCTACGGCTCCTCCATTCCAAGGGGACTGTGGATTATGGTACGAAAGAACTAGCACAAAATGAAATTATGGACACAATAACCCAGTGCATGCTTTGGAAAGAGGCGGTGGGAATATAACTACCCTTGGAGAAAGGAAGGACATTAATGAAAACTGAAAACATGGCACAGAGACAGCATTATTAAGAAGTAAGGCATAAGGAAGGAATGATTAAGAAATGTGCAGCTATGGCTGCAACACAACACAGGGGAGATCAGATGAGCATATTAGGTGTTTCCTTGCTTAATTGCTACATTTATTAAAGGTTATTGTTGATACAGAAATGGGTAGACCTTCAAGGAAAAAGCTGCCGCTGGATGACGAGGTTGAGTTTCACCTTATTATTAAAATTTAGTGCCTGGTGCAATGTGCAGAGATGCAATCAAACTAGCAAAGTCTTCTTCTTTCTAAATCCCTCTGCTCAGAGGAAGAAGGGACCAGGTAGCTTAGTCTCTGTGGAAAAGCACACCCCAAACTCCTCAGGACTGCTGTATTTCCCTATGAGCTTTGATAAGTCTTGTATGTGAACCACCATCCATTCCTCTGAGCTTTTCCAGATACTATCTAGGTTTGACAGCAGAAGAAAAAAAAAAAAAAAAAAATCACTTATTTAATAGTGCATGAAATATTCTGATGCCTTGCTATTAAGAGAGAAGTATTTTGAAAGAAAGTCACATATTCAGCATACCAAGTCTCTGAGTCAGTGCTGAGCCTGTTGGGGAAGAGGTGGCTGTGGGGAACGATCCCCAATATCTGTGGTGGGTGAAGTGGGAAAAGGAAGAGAAACGCTGCAGTTGCTGGGGTTGGCTTTCCCCCACCCAGCTGCCTGTGCATTTGGGAAGCTGCGGCTTGTATCAGCACAGCTGAGGAACTGTGGTGGCACCCAAAGAGCCTCAGGCACATCGGGGACCCTTCCCTACACCCTGGTCAAGCTGCAAGGTGAAGTGGGGCTTTTGCAATACTCTTCTGCTTTCCATCCACTCTCTCCACTGGAACTAGATCTTCCAGATTAGGGGCCATTTGTGTCTGTGGAGAAAAACAGGATTGGATGGGTTTAGGGGTGAGATTGCACTAGATGTTGGTTTTGTCAGAGCTGGAGAAAGGCTTTTTTCTGCAATGCGCGTCCATGTGAGTGCTTATGCATGGAGCCTTCTGCATCCAGGACAACAAGATACCATATTCACTTCTACTCTCCATCTTTTTCTCCCTTTCTTCCCTTCTCTACCTCCTTCTGCCACCTGCCCCATTCATGTTCTTCTTTGCATTTACAATAATATTTTCCTGACAACTGGAAATAATGTCCAAAATCTGCATTTTTAAAAAAACACGCAGCAAGAGCCCACTCATCTGGGAGAGCTAAGGGTCTTCTTTTAGACCAGCTTCTTTATTTCCTTTTAAAGCAGTCTTTTCTAGTTCTCAGCCACTTCATGAATTTTCATCTTCTATACTGGCATCCCTGTAAGCACGAAGGTTGGTAGACCTTGCCAACATGCTTCAAGTCAGAAGCCTGGGGAGCATCTTTAGCATCAAAAATAAAACTCTGTTCCTGTGGCTGTTTGAAGAAGGGTGTGAAAAGCGGACTTTGGTAGTGTGATATTCAAGTGCTAGAGTGCCCAGAACAGAGCTGCTGTCTCCAGGAGTGGGATTCACAAGGCTGAGTGACACCTAACTAGTGAAGGAGGGAGAGTTGAGTGCCTCAAAGCAGGATTAGCATCCCTCATCAGTCTGAGTGGGGAAATGGGAAAGAACTGAAGGTATTCCTGAAATAAGTGTTTACCTGCTACCATGGTATTTATACCTGTTATTTGATATGCATAATTTGGGGCCTTGTCTTCTTCTCTTTAGAAGAGAGGGTGTGGGAAAAGATTAAATACTTTTTAGTAACTTATTTGGGTTCTTGATCAGGAAATAAGAGACAAGGTCTCTAAGTCCTCTTTATCCTGAAAAGTCTTGAATTAATGTTGCGCCTTTCTCATTTTTGCTAAACATTGCAGACAACAGTAGCCCCCCCCAAAAAAAAAATTCCCCTTGAGTCTAGTAATTTACCCCATGGAAAAGGCTGTCTCCAAAGTCTGATTATGTTGCAACTACAAAGAGATTTCAGGAGGTGGAGACCTGTGATAGCGGGAGCCTGTTCTGTGTTCTCAACCAAGTCCACATCTTCTTCAATATCTACATCCATCAGGGTGTTTAACCCAAAACCTGAGGGCTCTCAGTCCTAGGGGAATAGGACAGGGTGACTAAGCCACAGAATATGGTACAGAGTACAGTGCTGGAATGCTGGCCTGACTTCGGAGTTGCCATGAGCCTGAGCCTTGCACGACTGCAAGCTGGACCCTTATACAGAAGGAAGATACTGCTGACAGCTGCTTGGAGGCATTAACCCTGTAAAAAGCACCTGTGGGGGTCAGGAAGGAGCAGCAGCTGGGAGAATCTCCCACATTTGCAGCTCCTGTGCCCTTTGTTGGTTGCTCAGGCTCGCAAGGCTCCCATGTACCGGGCGACTGTTGTCTTCCCCAGGCACTGAGCTCGCTCTGAGCGGAGAACACCAGCCACATCCCGTGGCAGGAATCTTTGCCTGAAGAGCAGCAACCTGGCTGTGGGTTATGCAAGGAAGTGGTGGTGCAGCATACAGCCACGCACTGGCCTCCTTTGAGCGCTTGCACAGACAGAAATTTTGCCGTTGGAAGGTAAGAGGAATGTAGCTATTGGCACACTGATGTAGTGCCCAGGGCTTCTCAGCATCTTGTGCTTGAAAGCGTTTGCATGACCATGCCTTCAAAACAGAGACATATAACACAATGACAACTCTTAAGGATTATAAAACCATGCTTAGTTTACAGTTTGCTGCGTGGGCTCACTGACCCATTACTCAGAGTGATATTTTCCATTTACTGGCCATGCAGCATGTCTTGATTTACAACGTGCAGCTTTGGATACCAACCCTGCCAAAGAACCCAGTCAGTGTGGAGTGGTCCGAAAAGCCACATTGCACGGCTAGAAAGTTGGTCTTTTTCCTTGGACAAAGGGCCCGTGGGGCAGGTGGCTCCTTGAAGGACCTGAGCACTCTCAGCTTCTGTGTGTTCGTTCCTCGGCATGGCTTTGTTTGGGGGGTGAGGGACATCTGCACCTTCTGCATCCAGCCTGGAGATGAGGCTCTTGCAACAGCAACTGCTTTGCCTTTCGCATTCTTGTCTGAGTAGTGTCATTGGGAGAAAATTCCAAATAGAGGCAGCTCGTGGTCATGAATTATACAATTCCCTGCTTTCAGATTAGGACTCTACAGCAGCCATGGAAATCCAAGGCAGGCAGTTCAAAGTAACTCTCCCGTGTCTCTTTTGTTACAAACATGGGAAGAGAGGTGATATTACGTACTTGAGTGGGCTGTTGGACTGAATAAATAGATGTTTTTAGATGCAAAGTTCATACAATGACATTTGAGGATGCTATTTAGTAATAAATTCTGCGAATAATAAGACATCACTGAAAGCATTCAAAAGTCTACGTAGGAACTCAGGATGAGGGCTTTGAGAGAGACTTGCAGCAATAATCATAAATGTCAGCACTGTTTCGAGGAGGTGGGCAGTGGTGGAGTGCCAATTGATAAGCTCTGGTTTTGTTTTTGCAAAGTTTACCTTGTTTGTTTGGGGGCACCAGGCTGAAATTCAAGCATCAATCAGCAGGCTATAATGGACGTATTTTCATTATGGCACAAGGAGCCTCAAGTGTCTTTCACTCATGTATTATTCACAGAAATAGATGAACAAATCAGTGATGTACTACAGCATGCTAATCCCAGGGTACCTGCACATCTTAAAACTACACTGGGGTCTGGGAAAAGTCTCCACTGTCCCACAGCTGCCAAAGCAAGACCAAAATTTTGGGTTATTGGAGCAGTGTAACCACTTACCACGTTCCTTTTAACTCAAGCACTGGGGGACTGCTGGACACGGAGGAGCCAAATGTCTGTGTACTGAGGTGCCTTTGAAGTTTCTTCAGGAGGGACATGAAGATTCTTTCCACCTCTGAACAGTCCAGGGGACATAGTCTCACCATAAGAACTGAGCAGTCACCACTGAAAGACAGAGGATGCTTATATTTGTCTGCCAAAGAAAAGAATTACAGGTGTTATACCAAAACCACCCGTTTGTGTAACAATGGTTGAGGCTAAAGTTATATGAGGAACCCAGATAGAGTTATTCCCAATTATTCTGACGTTTTCAAAATATTAGGAGAAGTTGTTCCCTATTTTTATTTTATCTGTGCATTAGATGTTTATTTGAACAGAGAACTCTATGTTCGCATTCATTGAAAGTCAGCTGGGAATGGTTTATACATATTTTTCCAGGATTTCACATATAAAACCTTGAAGAGAAATTCTCTGCAGTGCTTTCTAAAAAGCCCATAAAGGCAGAACTATAAGCTGCATTTTGTGGGAGACATTGACTGGTGTGCAGTGGGCAGAGCAGGGAACATGAAGGAACAGCCTCAGTACTTCCTCAGAGAGATGGATTCTGACCCAGTCTCTGCCAGAGACGCAACACATGAATGTTTTTCAGTTGAGCATTTCTCTGCTAACATGTTCCTTATTTTCTGGATAGCTGAACTGTGACTCAGAGCCTACATGTTAAGAGCTGAAACTTTGGTCAGTGGGAGATTTTTTTTTTTTTTTTTTTTTTTTGGACTGTGCATGTAAAGTGCTGTTTAATACCAACTACTCAAAGATCCAGCTCTGGGTCTCCCAACCTGAGGACTCGGAATCTGTAAATGTCCCTCAGCGTCTTGTCTTGTCTCTTCTCCTCCCACCTGTGAAGTGGGAAGGTGCTCTCTTAACACAAAGAGGCTTCGTGTGAAGAAATCAAACGGGTCGATTCTTGAATTTCAGCCTGGCAACCCGAACAAATCAAATGGGATAATGACGAGTCCGTACAAACATCTTGGTAGTTAGACCAGGGCTTAAATTCCACACTTATGTGTCAAGGTGTGAACTCTGCGTAACAAGAAGAGGCCGACCTGTTGACTTGCTGTTCATAAACTGAACATCATCCAGGATGTGCAGAGTGTCCTAAGGCAAAAAAATCCCATAAAATTTTGTGATTAACTACTAGCATGGTACAGGTAAACAGGAGGGAGAAAAAACAGCCTGCACAGGGCTGCTTTTACTGTGTTATTTGCCACAACTTCCCCAGGACGCTGCTGCACGTTCCCTGGCTGTTCTCCCTTAGGGCAGCAATGGGCAACTGAGGAAATGAAGTGTATCCTGAAAATAGTTTCTGGGTTTATTTACGTTGTGTTGATTTTGTCTGTGTTTTTATGGCTACAAACAGATTGGCATGTGACTGTATACGTGTCTTTGTTTTTTTTGGATGCATCCACATCTGAATGTTTGGTTTTTTTTTTTTTTTTTTCCCTTAAATCTACTAAGAGGTTTGGTTGGTTTTTGATTGTTTGTTTGTTTGATAAAAACACTGTGTATTTCTTCACCTTGATGACTCTTGTTACTCTTTCCTTTTCCCAGTCACCATGACAGCACAAGGCTAAATCCTACTGAACTGCTGATTTCTTTGTATTTTATAGCCTTGACTCTCCAGATAAGGAAATGAAATGGGGAAAGAGCTCATGGTTTCTGGCTGTTGTAAAACTTCTCACTAAAACTGCTGCCCTATAAAGCTGCACCATGCTACAACTTGCTCTGAAACACTACCTAAGAGAGGAGGAGGAAATGGACTGCTTTTACAGCGTGTCTTTAAGGAAAAGGGAAAAAAAAGACAGATATTATTGCAGCCAGATGTAACGATTTGACCCTGATTAAGGGTGAGGTGGAAGAGCCCACAAGGTCCCCAGCCGTTACAGACTGCTGTTATTTTGAAATGTTGCTGTGCAGCACACGCTGGCATAGTTTGACTACTTTAGAAATTACAGGTTTTCTTTTTATTTTTAATGCTTTTTTTTTAAGGTTACCAGAGTAACATAGTGAATACTAATTAAAAAAAAAAAAAAAAAAAAAAAAGATATCTTTAAGAATATGTTTCATTTTGTTCTAGGAAAGATAAAACCTGGCTTTAAGCCATCACGTTGTGTGGGCAAGTGGAGGGATGAGAACTGGAGTCGTCCCTCAAAGTCACCAGTAAATAGGGACACGTCACTATCATTGCTTGACCACTCAGACCCACACTGGAATCCCAGGTACCGTTCTGGCATCTTTTCAAAAAGGTGCTGGAAAAAGATATCAGAAAGAGTCTCCTCACAGAATGACCGCTTCACTAGCAACCAGTGAACTCTGCTCCTAGACCAATTCAAGGGCAAGATTGGACTGCCTAGGCAACCCACACTTAAAATGGACTTTCCTAACATAAATCTAATAATAATCCAGAAGAACGGCAAGCAAGGCAGCTAAGAAAACACAAGACCTCAGTCCTTTTCCAGTTTTCTGTCTGTTGCCTGTGGTGACAAAGCATATTTGTTTATGTATCCATCGCTACTTCTAAGCAGGCATCCAAATGAGTTTGATGGTATAAACTAGTATTCCTCAAACTTCTTGCAAGCCTAACGCTCTTTCCACTGCAGCTGTTTTCTTGCGATAACCCTGCCACACCCTTTACACTTTCAGTTGCTGGCAGCAGCTCAGTTCCTTAAGGTGGGATAAGAGAGGCAGTTGCAGAGGTGCACACTTGTTTCCCTGCTCTGGAGCAGCACAGCTGCTACTGATAATCACTCAGCATACTTTGGTTTCTCTGTTTTTCTCCTCAAGGTTTTAATGACATAAAGGAAAATAGTACTTTAATAATCGACATGCATACATCTCAGAAGTTTTTATGATATCTCAGAAGTTCTTTCTTGAGATTTTCCTAATCTTCCATAATTCACTTTGAACTTTTTTTATGGAAGACTTCAGGATTGCAAATCAGTGCTTCACTCTGCACGCACAGGGCACCTGCATTACTTGGTGAGCCCCAGCCTCTGATGCTTGTTTCTATCCTTCCTGAAACCTGCTCATGTGTCCTTTCTGCATTCTCTGGCACAGTAAAGCATAGTGCATCTACTTCTTATAGCCCAGGCGCAAAGACAGATTTACTAATATAAGTCAAGACATTGGAAGTTTGATTTTTTTTTAAAACTATTCTTGATGCTCCAAAAGATCTCCATAGAAATCTTTCCAAGAAAAAGACTACAACAGTTTTTCTCAGGCCACCTCTGGCATATGTGAGTCAGACCAGGTAGTTTGTTTTCAGTTATTTCATTTTGAACAGTTTTTCACCAGCAGTATTCACAGAGGTTCGTTCTTCTCAGGTGGCCTGAAACCAAATCAGAAGCTACTTTGTTGTTTAAGAATCATTACTTTAATTTCCATCTCACTGGAAACACCTATTTGCTCTCCAGTAGATGAAACTCAAATAAGTACAATGGAGCTTGAAGTAGAAGAGCAGCATGAGACCCACAGTAAAGCCATACCAATTTTGTGGAATCATCTTTTATGTTCAGGGAGGTGGTTTGTGTTTAAATAAAGTCATCTTTAGTATTTTCTCCTTTAAAAGCTGGTAGTTATTGAAATGCAATTCAGTCTTCTTTTCAGGAAGGTCAGTACTGCATATCACTAAGCAGTGCCATATTAAGATAAAGCATCTGCCTGTTGGAAGAAAACCTAGAGATAGGTGTCAACCAGTGTCAGAGTTTAAAGCACTGTCTAGGGAAGTCTCCCTTCTTTCCCTTGACCCTTTTGTCAGTCAGGGGACTCATGCTTCATGTTGACCTAACCCTTGGAGATATGTTTTCAGTGCCGAGAGCTCCAGGTCCTTTCCCTTAGCCTGGCTTAATTAGCTTTTATTCATCTTCTTCCAGCTGTCCATTTGCGCAGGAGAAGTGCACTGGCAAGCCCTGTGCCTTGCAAGAGTTGCTGCTCTGAACTGATTTGAACTGAATTTCCTTCGTCCCCTTCCTCATAGCCGTGTGAGTTGAGCAGAGGTATCACTAGGAGCGATGCACGGGATCGTCGATGATGCAGGGTGGAGGGGACTTCAGGGGGCCTTTAGTCCGACCCCCTCCTCAAAGCATAGTCAACATCGATTTCATATCAGACATGATTCTTATTCTTAATCTTTTCCTTCACTGATTATTCCTCAGAAAGAATTCTCTACAATTGTTGAGAATGGTCAACTGCTCTGCGTTAAGTGTGTAAAAGCAAGCAGGACAGCAAGAGTTGCAATTTAGCAGCTCTTTCCATTGCACAGGTTAGGTTTCCTACCTGTGACCTGCTGGAGAGGCTGGCTTTTAAAGCAAAATATTTGCATCAGAGCTGTAAGAAACATCTCAAGTCGGCCACAACGAGCTGGGACAGCTGTGATAAATACTTGCTTTTGAAAATTTTGCGTGTCTCTACAATAAAACTCCTGTCCTCTGAGTTACTAGAGAAAAAATGCTGCAAGTTGTGTCAGGTCTTTCATTTGTTTTACTCCCACACAGTGTTCAGAGGTGGATGGTAAATGGAGAGACAACTGTGTCTTACTAGGTACAGGTATAGAGAGTAACTATTTTGAGAACTGGTAGCTGATTTGACTCTGGATCCTGAATGCTTTACAAATTGTACATCTGAAGTGAAGGATTCTTGCAAATCTGGTGGGAAGAAGAGGCTTTGATTATATATAGTCATGAACAGTGCCCAATAAAAAAAGCAGTTTTGATGTATTATGTTGTTTCTAGCAGGCAATCTATCTCTTATCAGAACCCTAAGACATCTATGTAATGAGGTCATGTTTGAGTATATGACCCTGTCAATTCTGCAAATAACTGACAAAATCCTACACACACTTCTGCTGTATCTCATTCAGTAGGGAACATTGTTGGTTTGATTAACCTAAGAGGTAACCACTATTATCTCTGGGCCTATTGTGCTATTCTATATAAGGGATTTTTCATTATGGGTAGTAGATAATTTAAAAAAAAGACATTCGAAGCAAAAAGGAAGAGTTATCTTTCTTCCTTTTCCCTGTAACTTTTTCAGAGTACAATTACATCCCTAACTACACAATTCCTTGCATTGAATCATTACCAAGAGAGATGTTTCAAAAGGATGCTGCTTTTAGAACAAAAAAAAATGCAAGAGATTCCATGTAAGACAATTCCACACATTTTTGATCTATCAGCTTTGAAAAAGAAAACCTTCCAATGTAGCATATGCCCTTTTCTCACCACATCTGCCGATGCTCAATGATGAAAGTGATTCAAATGAAGATGCTTTATCTTTTTTTGATTCAGAGCTGGCTTAATTTCAAGTGCTCACTTGTCCCTTCTCACGGTATCTTGTTGGGTTTTTACTGACATTGATCACCTATCAAATTATACCAGAGGACTAATATAGTGATTTTGTGAGTAGGTGGGTAAATACTCTCCGAAGCTGATGGCAGCTGTTGTCACTGAATATCTCCCTATGAGTTCACCTTGCTGTGCAGAACAGCTCTTCTGGGTTTGTACTTAACTGATGTCCTGTCATGCTGGCCAGGTCCTTTCTACTTCTGGAAAGATGACATGCCAAAACAGCACTCTTGCATCAAAGTCATGATGGTCTTATGGCACTTTTTGAAACACTGGAAGTGGAAATTGAGCTGTTTTGGGCAAAGCTATCTAGGTATGAATTCCCCCTGTGATGCCAGGTCGACACAATATCTCTTGTAATTCTAGTGAAGTATTGCATCTGCATGGTTGTATGCCAAGAGATTTTTAGAAAGCAGCTCTTTAAGATGTATACATAAATACTAATTAATCTTTTTTTTTTTTTTTTTTCATATCTGCATTTTGTACCTGTTTTTATGCTAGTTGGTTGCCACATTCTGCCTCCTAGCTATTTGTCCCAGGCACCAAACAGCAGCTTAGATATCTCTTTTTTTTGCCATCTTTGACCATTTGAGAACTCTACTCACTTTCTGCTTGTGGCAAGACCACCACGTCCCTTCCCACAAGAGCCCTTCACCAATTTTCCCTGAGGAGCAATGCAGGTCCACTTATTGGTGCCTAACCTTTTCTGATTTGGGATATTCCAAATGGTGCCTCTGCCCACCTGTGCATCCTTCCTGGCTTGCTGCCTGAAGAACAGGTCACAAGCCCTCCTCTCTCAGGTGCCCCCCAAGGAAGTCCCAATGCTCCTCTTAGGGACCCTCCATTAGGATTCAAATCTCCCCTGAGAAACCTCAAGCCTGTCCCTGCCTACTCAGAGCTCAACAACATGTCCTACGTGTGCATTACTCTCAGTCATTCTCCTTCGTTTCACTGAAGATATATGCAATGCTACTGAGGTCTCATTGTATTATTCTTCATTACTGATGCTTTGTGGTGTGCAGTTGAGAGAATAAGGGTGAAGAATAGCTGAAGGGTCTTGCTGTCAGACCAGTTAGTCCTGGTGTCAGAGAGGTGCAAGCAGTGCTGAGGGAATGAAGCTGATTTCTTGCTTGCCAATCTGGGAAACCAGAAGGCCAGAAAAAGTGGAGAAAGGCAAAACCAAGAAGGAATAGGGACAGCCCTTGTTAACTTGCTGGCTAGGTGCAGGCTGGGCTCCTGTGCTCTACCCCAATGGAGCCAGACATAATTAACAGCAGAGGTGTGACCTTGTGCCATTCTATGCATCAAACACACATATAATGTCATTATACAATAAATTAATGAGAGAAAAGGCATCACCTGCTTTTCTCTTTGCATGATAGCACATGGTTAGCACTGTTGAGAACAAGTGTTTTTATATATATGAAATTATTCGGGAGGAAACTTCCTGCACATATTCACAATATTTCAATGACTGGAGAAAGAGTATCTCAGAGGTCATCTGCATTGCTAATAAGTGACCTTCTTTATTAGCTGGTTTAATAAGACTGACAAACATAAAGATTTTGTGCAACTTCCCTACTGATAAATGCATGGGAAAAATGTCAGTGGTTGATGTGTTTTGGCAAAATGTATTCATCTTCCTCATAAGCTTTGAGCTGCCAGTCTTTTTCATGCACAGCTTGCAATGAGAGATTTGATTAAGTGATCCAAAAGGCTCAAGCCACTATATTAGTTTCTTTTTCATGAACTTTACTGAAGTCCCTCTGCTCAGGAATAAACATAAATAATCAAACTGCCTTTTGAAAGACATGAATGACTAGGGCCAAATGAGTGATGTCAGTCTACAAGAATAAAAGCAAAATATGAAAAGATCAAATTTATCACACAAATGGTAACCAGTCTCCTTGGATAGGCCCTCTTCAGCTTTCATTATGAAGAGTTTTATTCTAACAAGCGACTGTCATATTTTTACATTTAGTCTCATTTTTTCTTTTTTTCCCTTTTTTTTCCCCCTTTTTTACCCCTGAGAAGAGAACACACAGAAAGTACATTTATCTTCTATTTAAATTTTTTGCATATTCCTGCCAGTGGGAATCTGTTAAAAGCTAACTAAAGACTTCAGTGAAAGTTCAGGTTCAGGACTTCATCACTTACCTCGTGTGGATGTCCCCACAGGATTCCTGGTTACATTACGCAGGGTGCTATGTAAAATCGAAGGAGGGCAAAGTCGTCTTCCTAGTTCACAAAATAAAAACCTATGAGCAACTCATGAATCAGTCTGGCTTTTGGATGCCTTGTGTATATATTGCCTTAGTTGTAATTACATTTCCCTGAACAAGCACTCTTCCTTCCCCCCAGGTAACTCCTGGATGTTTAACAGTATCTCAAGGTAGATAGAGAAACGGGGGCAGGAATAGCCTTTTCAGGCAGGCCACTTGTGCAGAGGCACTCTGCTCTCTGTATGCCAAACAGAGATTATACTAAAATACTCTTGCAAAGGGATTGGGAAAGCCCCAAAGGCCAAGCACTATTTTAATTTAAGGAAATTTGGAGGGATATGACCTCTGCCTGATGTCAGTGCTGGATAAAACAGATGTGGACAGGCAGACTCCTCTTCCTCTGAAGACCTTTGGGAACACCGGCCTCATGCTCTGTGCTCGAGGTGGGGGGGAGCTCTGGCGCTTATTTTAGGGGTCTAGCTCAAGTACCTAAAATCTGGATGTGAAATGGAGCCTTCCACCACTCTTGTATTTATAGCCAAGGGCAGTAGGAACGAACCAGCTGAGTCATATCCAGCAATTTGAACTTTACTTCTACCTGGCAGGCTGTCTCGTTGCTATTTTGAAGCGGGTCAGATCATCCTGGAAACATTTAGATGGCACCAATCATTATGCAATTCTGCAAGTGAAGGCTCACAGAAAGCACTGTGATATTTCAAATACTGTGGAGGATTTCATCTCATGTCAAATAGAAAATATACAGCTATTCAAACAAACTGAGAGTTTCTCAATCTAATATGTGACTAATTTTTGTAAATTGTATATTATACAAGTCTGTGCTTTGATTTAATTTCTGTGCCTAATTAAGGATTTCAGACTTTAGTCCTAATAAGAACTGTTTGTTATTCTTTGAAATGATGTTAAGAAAATATTCAGATCTTGCTGAGGAATTAGGAAAGAAAATAAACCATTTTCTTGTTTTCCTAGTTTGAATAGATATTTAATTAAAGTGACATGCCTTGGGCAAAACCTAATTAATACATCATCTCTCTATAACTAAAATTAATGGAAGGATTATGACTGCTGAGCTGCAGAAGGGACTGAAAATTTCTTTCCTGTCTCCTTACTCATTTTTCATCCGACCATCCGTCATTATTTTCTCATTGGAAGAGGGAAGGTTTTTTTCTGATCATTCAATTTTAATGTGTACTGATGGATAACTCCCTGCTAGCTCTGCTGCTCTGCCAGTTTTTCCATTATGACTTGTACCCTGAGTAAATGCCACGGTAAAGCTTTGCAGTGGAGGTCGTAAAGGCCCAGTTCAGCCAATGCTTCCTCGGTCAAATAGTTTTCCTTGTGGAAAGCTGACCCGTGGGTGTGCTGACCAGTGTGTGGGACGTGGTGCCTCCTGCCCTCTTCCAAGATGAGATATATTTTCTTTCTGCTGGTGTGGCTCTTTGGATTATGGAGTTTCCTGAGGACTGCAAGACATAAAAGCTGCTGGGATCTGCAGGATCTCTCGGTGATTTCACGGACGTCGGGAGAAGTGTTGTGCCTCCTCCCTGGGATGGGCTTGTAAAAATGTGAGCGGGCAGAGAGAAGCGTATGTCCTTCTGTCAAACACAGTGGTTATCTCAGGGTGAGGCAAATAAACATAGACATCTTTAACTCTCCAATTACAAGCCCTTATCTCTTCCCTCTGTGGCTCTGGAACCGGTAGCACCTGGTTAGTAATTAAGATGACAGAAGTTGTCACACCATCACCACTTTGTGTGAGGTAGTGCCGTAACTATTAACGCTTACAGCCATACAGGACACTGTGATATTGTGGATGAACCCTTTTTCCTGTGGGATAAACCTAGTCTAGACTTCTCCTTCCTTGCATACCTTCTTGAAAACAACAGTTTTGAGAGTTTCACCATCAACATGCCTGTCTGAATCTTCTCTATCCTCTTCCTGTCTCTCCTAACTCCTGCCCACTGTTGCCATTGATATGACCAGCCTTTCCACCATTCTTCCCTTGTTTCTGTGGGGAGTGAGCTCATCTGTTTACAATGGTGAGAGCACTGTCTTGTCTCGGCTCCTTTGGTCCTATCTACTGCTGTCATGACGCCCATGTGTATCAAAACCCAGTTATTTATTGAACTGACGTGTGTTGTTTTCTGCAGCATCGCTGTTCTATCCCTCAGATTCTTTGTTTCACCTTCTACTCCTTGAAGTGGTCTGTAAACTCCTCAGGCTGATGATCTTCTCTGTCTGATTTAATTTTTATAGGCTGTAGAGAAACAGGAGCTGGTGGTATTGACACAAGTCCAAGACGTGCCAGGATGAGTCTATCCCCACAGACTGGCCCGATGATGATGATGGATAGTTGAGCTAGGTTCAGTGTGTGCTGGTGCTCTGCATAAATGCATGTCTGCAATGCCATGGCAAGAAGTCTTTCTGTGAGATGGACTGGGTAGGAAGATGAGAAAAGTGGGACATGAATGAGAGAAAATTGTCTTGCAGTGTGAAGAGGTCATGCTTGATGGTGAGTGACAGTGAGTGGAAAGGACATCAGCTCTTGTTGTGGTGTATGAGGAGAGCTGCTGGTTTCAGTGGGGTGGCAGGAATGTGGGGGAAAATCATGAGGCTTCTCCCTTGACTTGAATCTCATGGGATAACAGAAAAAGCCAAATTTCCCTGAACTTCTGATACTCCTCATGTAGGTGTCTTACTCTTTTTGTGTAGGAAAAAAAACTGTTGTGGAGATCAGTTCTGGGATTTCTGGGCATTAAGGGCAGTGGTTGTTGAGAAACTTTGCTCACCTCTCAGCATTGCATCCTGCACCTCTACCTGTAATTCCTGTTCCTTTTCCACATGTGTGCTTTATGAAAGGGGGATGCGTATTCCCTAGTGAACATTGCTCCAAAGACCCTTGTTCACAAAGAAGAGGGGCATTCAGGCTGAGACGCTCATGTTTCACAGCAAAAGAAAGGAGGAGGGGAGGGGAAAGGCAAATCTGAGAACATAGGAAATTGGAGAGTCATCCAGTGACAGAAATAAATGAGTGTCAGGAAGGGAGGGAAAGAAGGGGAGGAAAGAAGGCAGAAGGTCTTACAATCAAAAACAAAATCAGAAACAAAGTAGGGATGTAAGAAATATTAAACATAAATATACTGACAGCTATTGTAGCTTTTCTTATTATCACATTTCTATTTCATGCTCACAACAATACTTTGTAGTGAATTTGTTGGATCGTTTCCAGACAATAACTCCTAATCTGTTGCTGGAGTTTTTATGAAAGCTTGTGCTATTTCTGCCTTCTAGAGACTGCAGTTCACTTCAGTGAAGGTCTGGATTGTCCTCTAAAGAACCTCATGCCATTCCATTAGCCTCCCAATTAAGGAGACTTAATTTAGCTGGAATGAATTTGCACCATAGCGATGCTTAGAATTAAAGAAAGACAGTAAAATTGAAGTTGGTATATCCCGTGATTTAGAATGTTTTGTAACTGGAATGAAGCATCACTGATGGGCTGCTCTACAAGCATCAGCTTGGGCGTTTCAGGCAATTTTATCCACTGGATGCTGTAAACCATCATTACATTCTCCTCCTGGAAGTGGTGTAATTTGTAATTAAATTTAGCTTTGCTGTCCCGGACAGCAATTGGAGTACCTTGTGCAATGTGGGACTTCAGAAAGTTTAATATTAGTTTCACATTTCCTTCCTGGCTCCCACAACAGTCAAAGCAGGGCATTCTTGTGCTCTGGCTTCTGTGGCACGCCAACTTTTTTTCTGGTAAAATTTTATATATGTGTAACATTTCTTAGTTCCTGGATCCCAGAAAGGGTGTGAAACATTCAGCATATGGAGAAGCAGAATTATTAGCACAGTAAAAGTGAGAGAAAGGTTTGCTACTTGACGAAGCTTGCAGGATTAGACAACGGGTGAAGTGAATACTGATCAACTCCAGGGCTGGGTTTCTGCAATCCAGAAGGCTACAGACATATGGTTGGGGTTGCGGGCATAGCAATTGTCTTTGCTGCTGCTCTCATCCTTATTCCAGGATCACAGATGTGCTATCCTAACCCATCACAGAGTGGCATGAGGTACTTCACACCCTTGGTAGTACATAGATCTAGCTTCAGAAAGTGCTAATGAAGAGCCTAGCTATTTCTTCCTAAAGGTGTGACCAGGCAGCCAAACTAGAAATGGTCTGAGAAAAGCCAGCATCAGTGAGATGGAGAAGAGGTGGTGAGCACAGTGTGAGAAATGTGAGTGGGAGCATGTGGAGAGCCAGAGCAGGGAGAGGACGAAAATGGTGTCTTCAGCATCCTGGGGAGGAGGGATTTCCCTGGCCCTGCAAGCTGAATGCAGACAGGCAAGGGGGAATCTGGCACCCTACAGACAGGGCTGTACTGCACTGTACTGCAGCACCGAGATCCTGGTGGGCATGGCTTTGTGGCTCTGCCTTCGACACAGGTTTTATTTAGCAGCCCTTGGCAGGAGAAGTAGGTTAGAACACTGAAAAAAGACACCATTTTTCCAAAGATAAAGTTCAAGTTGCATTTATCAATGTTCATAACTGTATTTCCACTACAGAATCAAACCTTCCCTCTCCCTGACCCACCACACAGCATCAATACATATTTCTCAGTTTGCAGCAGTTTGAGCTGTGTTCCTCAGTATGTAGCTAGCAATATAGAGCACGTCAGGAGGAGGGAAACATTCAACTATAAAAACAAGATGCTGCCATTGACAGCAGACTCTGTCCGGGTTGCTGTGTTATGCATTGCAGTGCATACTGTTGCCGGAACAGCACTGCTTTTACAGGTAGATGTAGTATTGAAAATGGAGGCAACAGCTGGTACATGGCCCCACGGTCCCTTACTGACCAGCACACCCGAGTCAAGTGGCACAAGTTAAGATTACCAAATCTCTTTACACTGCGTTCACTCCAGTCTGCTGGGGATGGGGTGTTGGGTGCTCTTCGACATTGCAGCTGCAAATAAACCTTCATGTCGTCACGTGTGGTCATGACCATGGCTATGGTCATCCTAAGGTACCATGAATTCTGCAAGTTGTGCAGTTTCCTGACATGCAGGAAAGAGTTAATGACCAGTAAAGACAAGAGATGGCTCACCCGGCTTTACTGAAGCCAGGCATTTGCATTGCATGGGTTTTCTCAGTTTCCTTCATAACCCGTGGCAGAGATAAGCAGTTTCAGAGAGAAGTCATCCCACCTGCCTTGGGATATGAGATGAGGAATTACGGTTTACATAAATGTAGATGATTGGTGTAGACTGAACACCTACTTTCTAGGATGGATAAAGATAAGGGGGAATGATCTCCCCTGTCTTTATTTTTCTGTTTGCAGACTATCCATAGCTGGACTGACCTTTATAAATGCCTTGTTCAGTGTTCAGATTTTTTTTCCGATTGCCCTGAAAAGATTTCAAACTGTAGCTGCTACCAAAATCTTGCTTCTTTAGAGGACTCTTCTGAGGCTTTATACTTACACCATGATTTGGCTTGCTGAATCAGTTAATACATTAATTATTTGAGCAGATGTAATAACAAGCATTGCTTCAGTTGTATCAGCTGAAATGAACTGTGTTTAATGACCAAGCAAGTTTGTGCCAGTCACTGTGTGACTTTCTTATCCAACAGAAATTCAACTCTCTGCACAGCTATATGACCTGGGACTGTCCCGCATGTGAGTGCATCCCTCAGGGCAGTGGGGTGTGGGTATGAGGGTTGGTGATACCTGGATGCCCCAGATATCCAGGCACTGGGAATATATTTTCACAAGGAATCAAAATTTTTTTTTTTTTTTTTTAAAAAAAAGGATTTCTAGAAGAGACTTTCTGTGGGGCTCTGGTATTCCAAGCACACATCCTTATTCAGGAGTTCCAACTAGGAAAGGATTTCTCAGTTTTTCAGGGCAATTGCAGGGGGAAGGACTCCTTTTTTCCTAGCTGTTCTATATTGTAGCAAACAAGCCATTTGGCTTTATATTTTCTATCAGAGGGATTTGACTTTATTCCTAACACTGAGTTAATAACAAATCTTTGTATTTCATGATCACAGCACAGAAAGAATGCAAAGTGCAGCAGGCTTCAGCCATGTCGGCTTTGAGCTCTACATGGCTGAAAGATCCAGCAGTTCAGGAGTCTGGCATTCATGCATGGGCTGAAGTCATCTCACAGACTTCATACAGGAGAGAACTTTTTCCATCCCTGTTTTCTCAGTGCTCACAGGATTTTTTTGATCGTTAATCTATACCCTTCATTATTACCAGAGAAATGAGCACTTGCATAACAGCAGAGGAGTTGCTACACATCCGCACCAAAAGGAAGCTTTCAGGATCCTTTTGGCATATGAATCATCCAGTGCATTTTCTGTTCAGGTTGTTGCCAGTCACTGTTTAGCAGGTGTACCACAGGCTGTGCTATGAACAGGAATGGGCACCAATGCTTCCGTGTGCTTGTAGATGTGCAAAGATGTCCCCTTCCTCCCCCTCCTTGACTTTCAACTTCTCTGGAAAATCAGTGATATGAAAGGACAAAAGATCACTTATGAAGGCATGAGACAAACACAACTGAAGGCACTCCAAGCAGTTTTTAAGGCATTTGGTTTAGATTCCACCCCTGTATGTTATTAACCAGTGCTGGAGCATTGGCTCAGCCAGTGCTCTGATGGGAAATGAAATGTCTGGCATCAATGCCCTGAAACACTAGGAAGAAAATCTCACTATCCCAAACAGACAGTGCCAGAGGTAGATGGCTATAACAGAGGGGCCACTTTATTTACAATGTTATATTATTTAATAGACAACCTAATCTCATTTGTTTATGGCAATGGTACCACCCATTAGACAGGCTTCAGTTTTCTTCTAACCCTGGGTCTGAGCTACCTGTGGAAATGACTACTGGAGACATTCCAGTATGCCTCTCCATGGCTGTTCGCAGTCTGATGCTGGTTTCCATTGCTGACAGTTCATTTCTTTCATGGAAACCACCTTTTGCTGATGACCCTTCATTCCTGAAAGCGTGCCTGTATTCCTGCAGAATACGCAGAACTCTGCATATTAATATCCTCTGATATTTGGCAGAATTATTATGTTCTGTACCCACACACAGCAACCCCTCCACTCGTGTTATGAGAGACACTGCGTTCAAGGCTGAGCCACAACAGAGTGGGCTGTGTTTCTATGGGCTGCAATGTCTAGAAGAGGCTCTTATCCTGCTTTTGTACTGTTGACAAGAAGTGATGCAAAGACACACGTTTGGTACCTGCTGCTGCTGCACGAATACTTACTGCAGGGTTTGCCCAGGGAAAGCACCGCGTGATTACACCTCTGGGGTGGTGGTTTCATACCTTTCCAGAGAAACTCGCACCCTGGTGAAGCGCAGCTGACATAACACCTGTCTGGAAGCTACACGCCCGAGCACCTGGCGTTTGTCTCTGTTTTCTCTTGGACCCAAAGCAGGGTCTGATCCCGAGAGCCACATTTCCCAGATGGGGAGCTGCATGTGGCTGTACACGGCCACTGAGCACCGGGTATGTTCCCCTATGCCTCTCCAGGGTTGCTTGCACTCTGGATGCTGGTTTTCACTGCTGACAGTTTACTTTTTTTTTTTTTTTTTCACGAAAACCACCTTTTGCTGATGACCCCTCGTGCCTGAAAGTGTGTCTGTATTCCTGCAGAACTCCTAATAGAGAAATACTTTCCTGGCTAAGCGTAGTGAATATCAGTAATTACTTTCTTTCAGTTTACCACAGTTCTCAGGATTAAGATTAATAAAACACTGACTCTCAGGAAAGAAGTTTAAATAAAGGATGAGTACTTCAAGATCAGCCTGTTATACTGATTAGATAGCTCCATTTATTTCCCCTTGTTCACTGAAATAGTTTGAGGCTGTTGCATAGCATAGGCAACTAATGTCAGCTGTGCTTGACATGAAGGGTTTTTGACTCAAATGCCATTGAGAATAAATTTTAAGTGTTGTTATCTAGACATCACAGAAGGGAATAAAATCTAGAGTGTAAGCCCTAAAGTAATACAGGCAGATAGCTGCCAGACACAGACCAAAGAAGGAGAGCTGGCTCTCTAATAAAGCACACCTGACTTGTGTTCAGCCTAGCCCCATGCTGCCATAGGCAGGAGTGAGACAGTTTGAAAGCAGGAGGAAAATGCAGGTGATAGGATTGCTAAAACCACCAGAGGTGAGAAAAAAATACTGATGCCAAGGTGGACTCGGCAGAGCCTCTGACTGGGTGAAAGAAATTGGTTCTGCAAAGCAATGAGGAGCTCATAAGGGGCAAATGAAGATGACAGGACAGAGGGGAAGATGACCCAGCAATACACAGGATTGGAAATAGCACAGGGATCTGACCTCCCATGAAGTGACACTTTTTTATTGGCACAAAGTGAGTCTCTTCCTGGTTGTTTCTCCTGCCACATAATTTTCAGCAGTAACTGAAAATGCGTTTTTACCACTTGATTCATTTCTATCTCAGGGATTAGGGGGCAGCTGAAGTTGTTCCTCTTCTTCCCTGACCTTTTCTGACTTTCACACGTTTATTTAAAGAGGTTGTCTATTTTCCAAATCTCAGTAGCATCCACATTCAGAGGACACCAAGTGCACACCATGCAAGATTTATACACACGCTCTCTATTATCTCATGTCATCAACTCACAAGTAAAATGGGTTAGGCGAAAGCATGCAGGTACAAAGCATGACTATATTCAGAATAACTGTTAAAATGTCCCTTGTTCTATGGTGTAGTTCAAAGCCATCATTAAAAACCTGGCATGAAAATATTTGCTGACGTTTCTGTGGGAGACTGTTCTGTGAACTGGGGGTGGGTGGTGGGTGGTGGTAAATAGCATTTTATTCCAAGTTTACTCACCCAATAAATGGTATAAATTGCTTTGTCCTGCCAAGGGTTCCAGCTCTGAGCACTTCACTTTATAAACGATCCTAATTTCATCCCATCTTTTTTGCTGTCTCCAAATCTGTTTTTCAGGTGTACTAAGACTGTAGGTTATTCCTTGCGGACATGAAAGGGAAAAGCAGAAACACCATATGGTATATGCCATAGTGAAACCCTGTAGAACAGTCCACAAGCTTCCTCAGGGAGGAGTAGAGGAATGAAGGAATTGTTTTAACACAACTGAATACCCAGTATTTCATGCTTTCGCTCAAAGTTTATAAAGTGGGTTGTTTTTTTTTTTTTTTGGTGTGAACAGTTCCATTTGCCTATAAGCATGTTAAATATGTGTGTGGGAAAAAATTTCAGGCTGCAAAAGTTTGGGTTTTTTCAAGTGTCTGCATCTTTATAGGAGACGATATCTTGGCTTATTCTTTCTATTTTCATTTAAAAGTGAGGCTTGAGAAAAAAGAACATAATACACGTGGGTGCTTTAAGACCTCTCACAGCCCTGTTCCCCCTCCAAGGGTACAGCGAGAGCTCCCCAGCTTTGGCCAACTTCAGCCTCTTAGGACTGAGGAGGTGTAGAGCATGTGGATGGTGCTGGAGATGACATCCAGAAGGACGAGGGAAAGGTTTTGTTTACCCTGGGGGCATTAATTACCATCAGCTTGTATCAATCCACTGAACTGTTTCTGCATCACAAAATAATTGTGAATGTCCTATTCAGAAGAAATCCTGAACTGGCAGGGTTAGGTGCAGGTGTGAAGGCTGCGTCTCCTGAAGTTTGTTTGGTGACACAAACGGTGGTAGTTGCTGCCAATCTGCTCTCCCCTCTTCCTTGTACCTTCCAGCAGGAAAGCGACTTACTGGCTGGCTTCCCATCCGATATTTTGACAGTCGCAGGATAAAAAAAAGGAGCAGAACTGCATTTGAAACTTTCTGCCTTTGAAACTGGGTGCTTCTGCAAGCATTTTGTCATGGCCAAGGGCATAGCCGAAGTCAGGGAGGAGAGAGGGACCAATGAACTTCCCCTTTCTCAGTGTCATATCTGGGGTTTCCCATACAACAGCATTTCTAGTTTACGGTTTTAAGTGAGAAATTAAAAGAACTCAGGCGTGTTATGAAAGAAACAATATGCACAAAAGACTTCAAAAGCTGCCAGCCCACTATTTTAAGGGTCCACAGCAGTGGGAAACTTCCCAAGCCGAGGAAGAGCTCGATGCAGGAGCCATCGGGTGCATGCTCTCGCTAGCACGTGCAGCCCATCAGCTCTCTCTCTGCCTCCCAGCTACTGCTGGTGCTTTTTCTGGCTGAATGACAGGTGATGTCTGAGAGGAGGGGGATGAGCTATGTCACATTTCTCACGGTGCTGCCTGCCCGCATAACTAAACGTCTCTCCCTTTGCCGTATGACAGTTGTGCCAGAGAGTGGTGGGCATTGCACTGTCTGAAGATTTAGAGCAGGGATAAAAGTGGAGAGACAGAGAAGATGAAGAAGATGAGGGGATAGTATTAGTTTAACAGGAGAGTCTGGGCCTGGGAACCGAGTGTAAATCACCAGCTGGCAGGATGGTGGTTTCTACTATAAACCATGCACCCCAGCAAAGAGTTACTAAAAAATTACTGAGACCAGACACAGGAGACACATATCATGTTGTTTCCCATCTCATTAAATATTGCAGAATCTGAATTGGTATATTATTGTGAAAAATTTGAGAAGAAAGTACTTTGCTTCTTCAGGAAGTTTATGCCTGAGATTGGTCTCTAAATTTTCCTGATGACAAAATAGCACAGCAGGAAAGCACCATGGATGAAATGTAACTGTATTATAACAAAAAGAATTGAAATCAGGGGCTAACTGGATTGGAAAAGATTTAATAACAGTCCCACTTTTGACATTGCATGTTATCCTTCTTGAGGTCTAACACAAATACTTGCAAGTTGCTGCTGTTGTTCAATGTTGTCTTTGTTCCAGGTCTTCATAGTGCAGACCTGCTTAGAATAAGCAACTCTTAATCTATCTGATCCACCAAAAAGATATATTTGAAATACAGGTGCAATCCTGTCAGTGGCTTCAACAAGACGAGCACAAACCCAAAGATCTGACATGGATGGTCCACAGACAGAACAGATGTTTGCTCCCCAGCTCTGTACAATGTCCCACCACTCACCTATCCTTATTGCATTGCTGAGCAAGTACTTGTTCTGGTTAGGCTTTCAGAAGTGCTATTGAACTATTTTTTTTGTGCTCCACAATATATGCCTTGACTATAATGATCAAAAGACAAATTAACCTTCACCTACTATCCTGTTCCAATTTACTTTCTCTTATATGGAAACCTCATATAAAGCATTTAGGAACACCCCTTACCTATGGCTTTGGGGAGAAGAAGAGACTGCCTCGATTAGTAGACACACAGACACAGAAAAGCCTGAAGTATCACCACATCCTGCCTGTCAGACAAAACTTGGGAAGTGTGCATAATACACAAGCAGGCTGACATTGTCAGGGCTTATGTTGAGATGAATGAAGAAAATCTGTTTTTCACTGTGTTTTACTCCTCTAAGGAGTTAAGATATCATAAAGGCACTTTCTGTATGAGCTGTGGGAATGAAATCTATGGGTTCCCTACGTGTGTGGATGGAGAAATAGTGAGCAGAAAACAGCAGACCAGAGAGAGATGGTGCACGTGCAGAGAGGTAGCTCATGAAAGCCTCCTGAGTACCAACAGGCTCTGGAGACTTGTGGGATCTGTGAGAACTGACAAACTCAGGACAGTAAGAGTTGGCCAAATCTGTACAAGACCACCAGTACAATTCTAGTTAGTAGCTTGGACCACACCCAAAAAGGCAGTGGCTGCTATGTGCAGAATACAGGACTACATATACACACCTGAGGAAGGAAAGGACCTTCTTGTTCATCCATGTAGGCCTCCCGTCACCTTTCCTTGACTTCTTGCAGAGGGGGAAGGACCGTTCTTGAAGCTGTAGGAGGTGATTCTTGAAAATCAATCAGCTCTCCTGAGCATCTCAGCAGCATACACTGATAACAACACTGCCCATGTTGGTCTGCTATCTAATCCCAATCAATAAATGCTCAACTGGGTCATCATCCATCCCTGGGTAGACCTCCATGCATTACGACTGTTCATACATACACACATAAAGGGCAATTCTCCTTCCTCACCATCCCATACTTCATGAAGAGCCTACCCATCCACTGCAGCACTCTATTCACGTGAGCTATCCCACCACATCTCTGTGATCATAAGGAGATCATGGACCTGTAATCACACACAGACCTCTAATTCCTCCTCTTTGTTCCCCGTGCTGTGTATATTAGTGTGCAGGCACTTCAGAGAGGCACCCAGTCATTCCAGCCTCCCACAAAATGTATGAGTTTTTCACATAATGCTACCCTGTAGGCATTTCTCAATCTGTGTACTTACACTTGGGGTGGGATCCCTTCAGCCCTGTTTTGTTAGTTAGAAGGTCTCTTGTCCACAACACTCTGAACTCTTTACTTGCTCTCCTGGTCCACCACCTCCTGACTTAAATTTAGTCACCATTTTCCTCTGCTGTTTCTAAATTTGAAGCTCTCCTCACCATCTTGGCCAGCCAATTGGCAAAGGTGCTTTTGCCCCACTTAGGTGGATCCCATCTCTTTGTAGTACTCCTTGATCCTTAGCAGATGGCAGCTGCTGTCCCCTGCAACAGGGAGTCTCCCACTGTTTTCACTTTCAGTGTCCTTTTAATGATTCTGATGGCAGAGTTCAAACAAATTGAGTTGTGGAATAATTCAGGTTGGAAAAGACTTTGGGAGGGACCAAATCCAATCTCCTGCTCAAAGGAGGGCTAGCTTCAAAGCTTGATCAGAAACAAAATTTTAGTTATGTTAAAAATAACAAATTGCTCGTTTCACTTGGGCAGCAATGAATATAATTCTTAGTGGATGCTGCGTTCATAAATTTTCAAAGGGAAAAAGGAGGAGAAAACACTTTAGAAAACATCAGTTGTATTTATCTCTTTCTTCATTTGAATTTATCTTCCTAAGCTGGAAAATTGCCTGGCCCTGACTTAACTAGGGATCTGGAGGCAGCCTGAACTTGAAGAATGAGAAGATCAGGATAAACCAGATAAACACCCTGAAAGACAGGCTAGGTGACTTGTTTCTTTGTAGACAGAAAAAAGAACAGTGGAAAAGGACCTGGAAGAGGAGTATTAAAATATCCATCTCAATTTAGTGACATAATTTCAGTCATATGTGAGTAGAGATGCATCCTTTCCTCTCCAATGAAAGGATTTTTCAGAAGTCTTAAGCAAGCTTGCAGAGGGGGAGAAGCAAAGGTAATAATGCAACCATTTTTTTTTCCTTTGTGTGTGCATAAGATGTAAGGTCCTTGATAGTATTCTATGATAGACTCCTTCCTCAAAATATATTTTAAGGGAAGCATCATCTTTAAGGAAAAGTATGATTCATCCAGCCTTCAGTTAGCAGATAAAGTGCTATAATGGTTTATAACTTCATAAAGGGGGGGTAATTTGATATAGAAAGCAGCCAAGTGTGATTACAAGCAGTGGGGGGTAGCTAACAGGGCTGACTTAGACAAACACATCTGTATGTGAAGGAAGCTAGGGTTTTTTGTTGCTGCAGTATAGACCACAACATGGAGAGTCATGGGTATGAGGGGGCTTTGCCTGAGCTCAGATCACAGCTGACGTGAGAGGAACAACAATTCTCGCTGGCTGCTGAAAAAATTACAGCTTGTAATAAAGGACAGAAAAAATGTAATCTGGACAAAAAGAAGCCAGTTTTTCAGGCTTTTAGTTTTGAACTCTATTGATTTTTATTTTTAATGTTCTGAACGTTAAACAGATATTTACTTTATTACTTCTTAATGTTCAACAAAATATGGATCATCCTTTTTATAGGGCAACACTTCAAGCTACAATAAAATGTAGTGTCTCTTCATCCCATTGAAATAGATAAATTTCTATTGCTATATATTTATATTTTATATATATAAAATTAATTTTTAAAAGTATATCCTTTTTTTAAAAGATATTTTAAAATCACACTTAGAAAAACATCCCTCAACATTTTCTATACCTTCAGTGAGTGAACTCTGGTTCTTTATTGCACATCCAACATCTGCTTCCACACTCCGTGTCCAAGTAAACCAGTTGCCAGCCTTTGGAGATCAGTGTGTGCTTCACAATTCATCAGTTTGCTGCCAGAGCCCAGATAATCTATCACTATGATGGCAGCAGTGGAAAATATGGCTGTGGCAAGACTTTAGATGTGGGTTAAACTTCAAATAAGTTCCTGAAAGGTATTGAATTCAGCTCCTGGTTAGGTACATGGCTGAATCAAAACTTCATCATATGCTCAAGTGCTTTCCTGGTCTGAAGTTTCTATCAGCCTCAATGTGAGGTAAACACAGATTCTTGTAGACTCCTTAATATATATGTACATATTTTTTTGAAGCTCTGTGTTTATAGCTAACATATATCCTTGTATATACATCATTTTAGGTTGTCTTCCCAAAATGGAGTGTGGAGATGCCCAAGTCTCTTGATGGGAACACACCTGAATCTCAAAACTCCAGCTGTGACTGATTCGTCAGTGTAGATCTAAATACCAACTCTTTCCTGGCACTTTAAATTTACCTATTTATTTTCTAGTTAAAAAAAGGATTATTATTTATTGCAACAATTAGACAAGTTAAACGATACAGTAAACAATTACTATGAGTTTATTACACTTTCTAAAGAAGAAATGTAGTAGTTATATGCTTCAGGAATACAATTAAAGCAGAAAGTTTTCTCTTCCCTTGTTTCCATAGATTTTAATTACCACTAAAACCTGATTACTCAAACACAAGAAGGCATAGACCAGTAAGGGATGTTAAAGGAAGAAGCAAGCTGTTGGAGAGGAGTGTGAGTTGTAAATGCACTTGCCTTTCATTCTGTTGACAGGCACTGGAACTAAATTTTAGCAAGTCTGGTCATTTTCTGAACAGTTTGTAGCAATTCCCAGCTGCTGCTGCACTTTGGATAATGGTACAGTTTTACGTGCAGCTGTCCGGGTGAATTGTTTTAATGTCTTCTTGGAATTACTATCTTTCACTTCACTGAACCAAGGGATATAATTACTCACTTTATAACTATCTGTGTAGCAAGTTAAAATTACAGTAAACATTTGAATATTTTAAGTGATGTTGTCAAGAGTTAGGCCAATTCCAGGTCCATTCCCCACACTTAGTACCTGGGAGACACTAACTTTATCCAAGGCAAACAAGAAAGCTGACAGGGTTGTTGATTGTTATTTTTGATGTGCCCTTTGGTTGAGATTCCGGACAGAGAATTTCCAGGTGAAAACATTTCTGAAGTAGGTCACTTCTCCAGCTATAGCTACACTGACAGCTTTCACTGCACTATAACACGTCAAGCACCACCCAACATTAATATTATATATCATGACTCCAGTTTAAACTCCCAGGACCTGGTCAGCTTGCTGAAGACTATTTCCCAGCCCACTTTTTTTTTTTTTTCCCTATGAATTTTAAAACACCACTAAAGTAAAGAGTTTACCTTTCATAGGTTTTGTAATTGTGAGTTTTGTTCATGCTCCATGGTGAGTCTGTGTGTTGCAACTACTAATCAAATCCTATTGTGTAGCAAAAGGATGTCAGCTGCATTTGAAATTCACACACCTCGAGGGTTTTTACAGTTCTTTGTCTTAAATGTCTAATTACTTGAATGTGGGAAATGTTCAGGGGGGTGCTAATGCGGTAAAGCAATTTTCTATCTCTGTAATTTCCCCAGCCTGCTTTTTGGCAATGTATGTTGCTTCAAGTGCCTTGCAAGGTAAACAACTTTTCATAGTAAAATACTGCTAGGTACTGCAGAGGATTTTTGAGCTGGAAATGCAAGATCTTCTATGAAGTGCCATGGTTACAATAAAAGGCCTCCTTGCTACATCTTGTTATTGATTAAATAAAATTACACCATTGTCAGCAATGCCTGCATGCTTTATGGATTTCTTTTGACACAACTAAATCATGGTTGTTTTTCCTATTTTATCATAAATACGTCATTTTGTATGTTTGAAATGATGAAATCGCAACCTGTCATTTCTTGTTTGAAAGGGCTGAAATTAATAATTCCACACGATGGAGAATGACAGGTATATATTAATTACACCACAGTTATTTCGAGCCGCCCTTTCCCTTTGTTAAAAACAAGCAGGACTCTGTGTGTCTATACCCTGGTGCAGGCAGTGTTGCTGGGCTACTGCTGCGCTGGCTGGCACGTTTGGGCAGCATCATTCAGCTGTGAGGATCAACAGCACCTGAGCCACCAACACACGCGGCCATCTCCTTTGTGTATGTGGCTGAAGTGACATAAAACCTGGGGCTCGGAATGATGGGAAAGGGGCGGAAGGATAGGAACAGTAAAAACTAAAATTACATACTGCTGTTATCAAAGAAGTAGGCTCTGTGCACTGCCCTGTCCTATGTCATGAAAGACAAAGTACTTAGACTACAATAATTTTGCCTGATTAACAAAGAATCCCGCTTCCCAGCACCGGGACAAGCTGATCAAACATCAGGTGGAAGACCATACCTCTTTACCCCATCACTGAACCTCCCAAGCACAAAAGCCACTGAAGATCTTAGAGAATCCAGGTGGGACTTAGGCAACATCTTCGTACCTGAATCCAAACCCATGTGTCCCTGGTGCCCCGACTGCAGCAGCCCTTTGCTGATGGTGTCTGTGGGTGCTGCTGAAGCTCCCTGGTGGCCCCCGAGCCATGTGTGCTACTGGTTGGTGCCCACAACCTGGCGTAGAGCTGCTCATCCACCGTTGGAAATCCAGAGAAATGTCTCTCCTGCCAGGCTGAGCAACTCCAGCCTCTGTCCTGGAGCTGTAAGTACAAAACACACTCCCCCAAAATACGTCAGACCTTGCACAGAGCTACTCTAGCTGAATATATAGTTTAAACAGTACTTCAGTTCTGGAAACCTTGATTTGATAGCTGTAGGCCCACATGGTTTTGGGGGAAGTGTTGCTACCAGTTTGAGTGAAGGGTGAGCTTATAAGCTTGGGGTAGCCTAATGTGATCCTTCTGAACCAGGAGCAGAAGGACTGCTGTTGACCATGTTGTAAATTGTGCTAATTGAGCAGATTTCAAACCGTGAAATCCACCTGCAGTAGGTTTGGTGTTGGCTGACGATGTATGTTTGAGAATACAAACTGACCTAGTACTTAAGAATTCACAAGGCATGGTCATTTGAATGCAACTTTTTTATAGTTGTTGAGGAATCTCATTAGCAAGTTTAAATCCTCAAGGAATGCATCCCAGACACTTCTGTGTGTCTTAGTCACTAATAATGTCAACTAAAGATAGCAGCAACTGCAAGAAATTCCTTTACAAAGGGCAGAGAATCCTCTCTATTTAATGTGTCTTTAATCTGATATCTAGGAGAATACAGACACATCCACAGATGTCCTAAGGTCAGTCAGCCCCCAGGCACAAGATCTCACCAGCCTGCTTGTGAGTGTCCTGGCACCTCAGGTACTTGGGATTCTCCTACTGAAGAACCACGTGCACATTCAGCTGCTCTTCGTGGCAGGGATTCACAGATTTTTGTCCACTATTTACAGTGTTTCCGGTTCTTTGATGTTTGTTGGGGTTGCATTTCCTTCACA
The DNA here is from genome assembly GCF_018691265.1 of Tyto alba. Classification (NCBI taxonomy): domain Eukaryota; kingdom Metazoa; phylum Chordata; class Aves; order Strigiformes; family Tytonidae; genus Tyto; species Tyto alba. The sequence continues at coordinate 3,301,259 of NW_024881321.1, forward strand.
GCCTTCCCAAACCATCATATTTCTTGCTTCCTCAACACTTTTTGTCTCTTGCTCTGCGCTAAATTACACAGGGGGAGCTCCTTTTTCTGTTGCTAATTTCTGGTGGATATTCAGTGGTAGATTTCTTGTGCTAAGTGTTGTTGATACCTGTGAAAGACTGGTTGCCTGCTAGAGAAAGACTTGACATTTCTTCCACCTTGGCTTGAATATGGCAGTAGAGTTAGCAGCCTCATGTGCACATTTCCAAAGCCATTATTTATTCTCCTGCAGTAGCCGGGGCAGCTTAAGATAATGAGCTGAAAATGCTAATTGTACAGTGGACAAGGGATTCATTAAAGACATAGATTTAACCACAACTGTCTATCCAGCCGTCTACTTGGGATTAGGTGTATCCTCCTTTTTTTAGTGGTAAGGGGAATGAAGGTACCCTGCTTTAGACATGTAACTTCAGCTGATGATTTGCAGTCACTTGACACTATTTTGGGACACATCCAAGTGCTCCTAAATGCTTGTCATCCAACTTTCCCTATCAATCCCCTTCCAAATGACCTTCTAAGATTCCTAAGAGACAACACCATTGGTTTGTCAGATCACAAGGAAATTATCTGGGTTTCCTCCGTCAGCTTCCCATCATCCTTGCTGGCCTGAGGCTGTACTGAGAAGGGGTCATGTTCGAGAATTTTGTGGAGGACTGTCTCCCGTGGGTGGGACCCCACGCTGGAGCAGGGGGAAGAGTGTGAGGAATCCTCCCACTGAGGAAGAAGGAGCAGCAGAGACAGTGTGTGATGAACTGACCTCAACCCCCATTCACTGTCCCCCTGCGCTGCTGGGGGGGAGGAGGTAGAGAAATCAGGAGTGAAGTTGAGGCTGAGAAGAAAGGAGGGGTGAGGGGGAAGATGCTTTAAGGTTTGTTTATATTTCTCATTACCCTACTCTGATTGACGATAAATTAAATTAATTTCCCCAAGTCTAGTCTGTTTTGCCTGTGACAGTAATTGGCAAGTGATCTCCCTGTCCTTATCTCAACCAATGAGCCTTTTGTCATATTTTTCTCCCCTGTCCTGCTGAGGAGGGGGGTGATAGAGCAGCTTTAGCGGGCACCTGGCATCTTGCTAGGGTCAACCCACCACACAGGGTGGGTTGCTTTTATTTCCATCTTAGCATTTATTTCCATGCATCTGGCTGGGATACACAAGGCACTTGATAACCAATGAAGCTTCTTCCCTGTGTGCCCAAAATACAGGTGCATCGAGACAACTGACTGCTGTCTGAAGAGAATGTTTGGTGCTTTCAATATATACTCAGCAAAGACACTTAGGGAAACCATGGCAGAAACAGGAACGACCTCTTTTATTCCCTTTTCTGTCTCCATTTCTACAATGAAGAATGTGTTTTAAAAAATTTATCAGACAATCTAAGAGCATAGCTCATATGTGTATGTTAGAAATATTTAACCTATACCTGAAAATCTCTTGAAGTGGTAGATTTAAACAGAGTAAAACATGTAACTTTAGCTCTCAGTAGATGCTTTGAATATTTGATTAACTCCATAGGTTACTTCATTACCCCTTAGACAAGATATTTCAGCTTCAGCAGCCATTTTGAAAAGGGATCTGAGGATAAAGCCCTAGGATCTGCCCTTGTAACACCACCATTTTTTTCCAGCTGCAAAAAAATGGATTTGTCAGTGAAAGAGAAGGCACTGTTGTGATTAAGCCCATAAACTACGGATTAAGGCCTTGGACTCTATTTCAGTTCTGCTGTAGGTTTTATTTATAACATCAGGAACATCACCAAATTTCTGGGTCCCTGTCTTCTATTCATACATGAGATGTCCTTTCACCGTTGCTCTGTCTGTTTCATCTATCTGAACTTTCCTTAATGTTTGTACTTCAGTGTTTCTCAGGGGTCTTTTCGCTTGGCAGGGACTTTTAATCATCTTTATATAGAGCAACAATTAAACAGAAGCAAACCATGAACAAGCTGAGAGGGGAAGTTACAAAGCTGAACTCTGTATTCTACTCAAGGCAGTGGGCAAAAGTGTACTATATATTATAAAAGCCTCTCTACTTCTGTTGTCTGTCTATCTCTGTCTCAGATTTACATCCCTGTGGATAGTGACTTACTCCTAAAAAACACCTGACTGATAAAAAAGAAATTAATTTGCATGCTTGCCTGCACATGTCTTTTAGAAGGAAGTTTCATGAATAGCTCCATGTCTGAGTGCCTACACCAGAGTAAGAATAAATCTGGCTATGTTAGGAAAAAGTGTACAAAGTTTTGCCTCAGAATTACCCTGTTCTGTCTGAGGTTTCATGAACAAAACCTCTGACTGTGTCTGCTTTAGATAGTTTTTTTTTCAGCCTTAAACTAGCGTTTCTCAGCGGTTGCAGCACAGGGCTCATGGGGGCTCCGAAAAATCCCGTGGGACTGCCAGCTGCCACAAACACCCCGCTCCTGGGGGCTATGATGCTGTTTGTACCCATGCTGGCTGGTTTCAAAATAAAGTGGCTGCTTTTGTAAGACTTCATTTCATCCTGCAGAAATACCCAAATCCTGGTGTAAAATGTCTCACTGATGGCTGCAAGGAGGTTTCATGGTTTTACTGGTGACCAGTACTCTGAGTGAGGTTCCCCCTCTGTGACTATAAAACACACCACATTCGGCCAAACGTCCTAAGGGGCTCAGTATGATTTGAACACCCTACCCTGTATTTAAAAAAGTTTAAGATGGAGACCCATCCTCTCTGGACCCTTTGTACTAGCCCTGCAGAGCTGACTTTGAAAGGCACCCCTCTGAGCATGACTCTGTCCACTAATGAATCTTTCTAAGTAGCTTCAAGAGCAGCGCATAAATAGCTAAATAAAAGGTGGGAGTGTAAAGCACTGGACTGAACATGTCTATTTGGTTTTCTTGAGCTTTAGCCCTGTGGATTTCCACCATCCTCTGGCTGCTGAATGAAGTAACAATGATCGGTACAGGGCTGAGGTAGTCTCTTCACAACAAGCTATTAGTAATCTTGGCTGATTACAGATGGAAAAAAAGATTGGTTTCCCTAATGTGTCTTGGTTTGTATTTTTTGTTTGTTTGTTTGTTTTTCCTGCAGTTAGCATAAACAAGAGAACAAGCACTCAGATTTGCTTGCAAATATAACAACAACAAAAAAAAACCTAAAAAAAAATTCAGATATAAATTTAAGTAAGTAAAGCTGGTGTAGATTTCAAGCCATAACAAAAATTCAGCTAAAATATTGCTGCTAACATGAGATACTGTGAAGGCCCATTTTAAATCAATTCAGAATTTGAAATGAAGTCGAAATTTCATTAAACACAAGGGGTCTTTGTACAGGGTTGGCAGAATTGTCTGACTGAATCCAGCACGGCAAAGAGCCTTTCTAGATGTACCCGTTGTGAAGGAAATGCCTTTCGGGTGGATCAGTAGCATCTCTAAAGTATTCCTCTCCTAAATTACTTTAAGAAAGGTGGCTGTATGATTACTGATAGTGATATTTTCTTTATTTCCTTTTCTTAAGACCTGCAGTCCAAACAATTCAAGTATATACTGCAATGACTTTAAAAGTCAGACATCAGCTTGAATCAAATCCAAGGTGCACACAAAGAGTAAATTCTGACTTAGAGTCAGATTTAATTACAAGTATCTGGGGAAGTCTTCATGTGAGCAAATAGTGGGGGATAGCATGTTGTTGCCACCTGTGGACAGAGCACTAGGTGAGTAAATCTTGCATAGACCTGGACTGCTGCTTGCTTGGGTTTTTATACCTGTCTGAAGATCTTTCATGCTTGTTGTTTAGTTGTTTAACTGAACCACCACTTTCCCCTCTCAGTTTGCAGGAATAAGCTGTATTTCCCATTAAAGATGAGCTCTGGATAAATTGATGCTTTAAATGCAGCAAAGGAGATAATCTCATGTGAAGTGATTAACTCTTCAAGTGAATTGCACAATTAGTTCCATTAGAAAACCGTCTTTGATGTTCACTTCACTTAACTGCTCCTGCTTATATAACATACTTGTAAAGCTGCAGGTTTAGATTAGTGGATTTATCTTAGTTTATGACTGTACTGCTGTTAATTATATTAATGGTAATGTAATCTTGTATTTCTTAGTTTTCATATGTGACGGCCATTATCCTGCATCTGTTCTTCCTGCTTCATGATTTTCTCCCCTGCTTGTATCTCATTTTCGGGGTATATGCCAGCATTATGACATGCCATTGAAATCAGAGCCAGGACTCATTAGCTCTAGTAATTACCACCTTCCTCTGTCCTGGAGGTTTAGAGCATCACTCCTCTTCCTACTCTCAGCCAAGCCTTTCATTAGCACAGCCATCCACAGCATTACCAAACTCACTCAGAGCAATGGGCTGCTGCTCTGTCCACGTGGAGTGTAGGGATGCTCTCCTCTGTTGGGGGATCTCCTCCCTCTCCTGTCACTAAAGTACTGACAGAAGAGCCCATACAAGCTGCCAATGTACATTTGATAATCTCCCTCCTTATGATTACTTACGACTCCTTTCCACATGCAATTAGAAAATATTTTCTCTCCAATACCACTCAGATTTCTCTCCTTTTCTTCTCTTTCTCCACAGTTTTCACTACTCTTTTCCCCATGGTAAACTTCTATTGCCTTCTTCTTTCTCCCCGCTTTCTGGGTATCCCTCCTTGCACCAAATCATAATTGTCATTAATTTGCCTCACATCTGCATCCTACCTCTTGAAAGGAACAAAAATAAAAAGAAGAATACATGACTGTTTAGAAGTTGGAGATCCAATGTCCTAGAGACTTCCTGCTTGTGCCATCATTTCAATTTGGATCAAAACGCAGGCTGGAGAGGCAGATCTGAGGACCCTATTTCTTGTCATGCTGTAGATTTACTGAAAATCAATACGGGAATGTGATGTCCTGTAATTATCTGTGCTTTGCTCTTGCTACTAAATATCTGGTTTATTTTGATGGAAGTTTATTTAACACATTTTTGTTGAAAGGGATTTTTACCACTCAGTTGTGACAAAGGAATGACAGTTTGGTTTATTTTCTTGTTGAAACATGGCATAGCTAAGATTATCTTTAGCGTTAGCAACAGATGACTAGTTCTTCCTTCTATTTAAAATCATGGGGAATGGAAGGGCTGTTATTTTTGGACACTGAAGATGTCACTTTCCTGTTGGGTTGGTAGGGTTAAATGTCAGAGTTTTGTTTTGATTTCTGGCTGTTGTGTATTCTTGCTCTTCTCCCACCACTGCTAGTTTTTTTTCTGATACATTGCCCTCTCTTTGGGCACCAAAGAAGCATAGAGTATGAAGAAGAAATAGAAACGAATGGTTTTCTTTGTGGACCAAGACAGCCAGAGATCATACACCACGGGGGAGAAGGCACAAAAGCAGTTGAGCAAGATTTAGTTGAGGTCAAAACATGTGGTCTATCTCCACTCAAACCAAAGCTAGAAGAACATGGATTCTGAGCTCAAGTCTGACCTGCTCCTACTCTTAGCTGCATGACAACAAATAGCTTGGTCTTGTTTCCTGAAACCCCAGTGAGCCATGCAAACAACTTTGCTATAATCTGTGGATGAAATAATGTTTCAAGACCCAGTCTGAATTTCTGCACTGACAGAAGTGTTGCCCTGTATGGCATGTTATTGTGCTGGATCAAGGGTAAGGCCTTCTAGGGCTGATTAGCACTGCAAAACAGCTTCTGATGTTTTCTGTTAGGAAAGTGACATCTAAAGTCTTATGCCATTAACTAGAAGTTAAAATGGACCTAAACAACCTTTTCTTAAGACAATTAGATGCAGTTATAGCATTTACATGTATTTCTGTCATACAAGTAAATGCATTTACATAAAAACAAAGCATTTTATTAAGGTTGAAGGCATCATTCTCAGATAGGAGTCCAAGCAGAGATACTGCTTGTGGCAAAGAATGTGTGTCACTCGCTTGGCTAGCCCTGCTTCGTAGTATTCTTGGGGAGTAGAGGTCAGACCATGAAGGGCAACAAATTGGCTTGTTTCTACTGACGTCAATGAATATGTGGCTTTATGTTTTGTATTCTCCTGCCCCTCCTCCACCCCTCACTCATCACAGGTCTAGAATTTATTTACTACATAAGGTTTTTCAGAGTCAAAATCGGATAATTATTGCCCCCAGCCAGATAAGAGGCATTTCAAACCTTAGAGTGTTAGAGTGGATGCTGTCTCTAAACCTAGTTAAGCTTGGAGGGAGGGGGTGTATTTATACAAGCTTGCTTCCTTTTGTCTCCCCTCCTCAGGCCACTCACTCCACCACAGTAGGATGCAATTATCTGTCAATTGTACCTATGAGCATTGCCCACAATTGTCACGTGCTTTGCGTCATATGAGTTTTACAAGTTCAAATAGTGTTTAAGATGGCACAAGGAATGCAGACCCTGAACCAGTTTCTTGGGGCTCCTTGGGTCTTGAAGGAGCAGCTTGTTTTGATGTGCTGAAAGAGAGGTGGTGGTTTCAGATATGTGAACTTCAGAAATATGCTGGATTCGGTTAGTCTGGAGCTAACCAGTGCTTAAGTCTATTACTGTACGTGTAATTACCCTAAAGGAACATCTGATCTGCCACAGCCCTCATCCAGTAAGATATATAGTCATATGCCTAACTTTAGGCAATGCATAACTTTCTTCAATCATGTTGCTTCTTTGAAGCTAATAGGGCTATTCATATCTTCAGATTAGGCATACAGGTTTAAATATCTTGCTTAACTGAAGTCCATGATTCCTTATATTGGCCAAGATCTAGGTGAAAGGATTTTATTAACAATGAAGTCAAAATTACATAGTTCAAATTCTTTTCATTATCTCACTAGGGAGCATTGGTATTGTTAATTAATGAAATGATTATCTCAAATCAGCTTTTACAGTACTTGAGATTTTTGCAAGTGTCACAGTGTAAGTATAAGTAACAAAAGGAAGAGATCAACTCTGTTAACATAGCTAAGCCTTCTGAATTTATACATGAGATCACAGGGAATTTAATTTAACATTCTCTAAATAGTTTCATGGATCTTTTTCTGCAAGATATTTTTTCCTATCCATCTATTTTAGAGCTGTGGTTTTGCACTTCTATTCTAGCTAGTTCATTTTTATCCTTAAAGGCACACTGTATTTTTAAATTTCTGAATCTTCCCCACACTTTCACTTTCAAAACTAGTAAAAATCTCTTTTGGAAAATTATGTTATGTATTTTGTATTGGTCAGAATGAGTTAATAACGCATCATGGTGTTATAACTAATGCCTGGAGGTATGTCTACCCCTGTACTGGAGAAACAGACTGTTTTTTACCACACTGTAAAAGGTAGGAGGCCATCTAAACTGTGGGTTTTCCTTCTCAGGTCTTGAAAACTCATGTGCCTCTGCATACATAGGGACAGATATTGTACTAGTCATCCAGCCCTGTGCAAAGTAAAGTTGCTGGTGTGAGAAGTCATTTGCTCTTGGTTTGAGTTTCAGACTATCTGATCAAGCTGTGTTTGCTGTCCAGATCACACAGGGCCAGACTCAGAGGCCCTGATTCGTAGATTATATACTCTAAATTGTAGGTTATGACTTTTAATGATGAGAGTGGATATGAAAAAGGAGAAGGAGTCAACAGGGCAAATGTAAGATTTTTTTTTCCATATGTGTTTTTGTTGACTGTTTCAGCATGGCCTTTCTATGTCCCCAAAGTGTTAGTTTAGACCAGTTCACATTCAGACTAGAAAATTAATATGCAGTGTGCACATTGGCTTTGGTGAACAAGGAGCTTTGTTCTTCACACCTGCGGGTGCCCGAATTTTTCTCTGTCTACACCACTTCACTTGGTGTCAGATCAGGAAACAGTCTGATGTCTCCTACCACCTGACAGTACCTCAAACTTCCCTTGATACATCCCTTCTCTTGACTTCTCCCAGTATGTGCCCCAGCGGTTTTGATATTCAGCCTTTATACTACTACTGCTCCGTGAGACCAGTCAAACCTTCCTCAGGAGCTGTTTTCACAAACCCTTGGCCCATGGGCATGGTTTTCAACCTCTTCTTGTGTGTCCTGAAATGTTGCCTAATACTTGGTTTCAACAAGCTGGTATGGAGCATGCTGGTGGCCACCACTTTCTTCTGGAAGTCTGTGAGTTTCTGACTGAGTCCCTTTCTCTGCACGTCTGAAATTCTACATGGGTGAAACAAACCCTGATCCCAACATTGCTTCCCTTAAAAAAACCTACTGTAGTTTGAAGCCCTCAGGTTATAAATTAATGCATCTCTGAAGTGCATTTGTAACATAGATGTACTACACAAAAATCACAGAACAAGAAGGCAGCCCTGTTTTCAACTTATTGGGAGGTGAGATAAATGTAGCACATTGCATGTCAGATTCTTGATTAGCTATAAGAAAAAAAAAAAATCCCAGGCACTACAGGCTGGCTGAATGATGTCTTCCCAGAACAGAATTAATTTTTGCTGTGCAGCTGAATTGACTGATGATGGGAAGGTCTATATATGCTGGGGTGTTGCTGTCAGCAGCATGGCAATAAAACACAACAATAAGGGACAGGGTGAACACTCAGAGAGCTGAGTAACATTTTTAAAGATAATTCTACAGCTTTGCACTTGCTGGAACCATGTGCTTTGATATGCTAAATTGGCAGGTAAGCTCAAAGCCAAAGGTTTAAAACACTCAGCACTGCAAAATAGCTTTACCATACTTAGTAAATGGAAATGAGCTCCAAAAGAATAGCAAGAGCATAAGTGGAACAGAACAGACCTTTTATGGGAAGAAAGTTTACCTAATGATGGCATTTTTCAGGGCCTTGTGTCACAGTGACAAATCTAACGAGGGTAAATGCTCTCTGTTGTCCCAGAATAAGATGGCAGATCCTGGCAAAAGACTCAGTCTCGCCTTGCAGCCGCTCACTCAAGCAGTCACGGCACCGTAGCTGGGGGCAGGCTGCCACGTCTGCCCACGACCCTGGGCAAGTGTTCAGCAGCTTGCGTGTGCTGGGCAGGCAGCTGCTGCCCGGCCATTCCCTGTGGAAGTCACTGGTTATTTAAGTCTAGCCTGGAAATGATTTTTGTGAGCTGCAGACTTTCCCCTACCCGCGTCTCTACACATACGCGGTGGAGTGCAATGAAGTGTGTGCATGGACATGCAAAAGCCAACTGTGAGCTTAACACCGGGCTCCTGACTGGCCTATGGGATTTTTAACAGCCGTTTTTTGGTGAAACAGTTCAAGAAGCTCATTGTTGATGCTTTCTGATAAAGTGGTTCTCACAGGTCTCAGTTCAGGCAGGCGTTTCAAGATGTGTTGAAATCCACCATCCTTTAGAAAGCCACTGGTATATTGAAGTCATCAGGTTTAAACATGTACTTAAAGCTTAAATACACCAAATCTTGTGATGTGGTGCTGCACATTGTAAAATGTGAGACATGTGAGACAAGTGACTCAGATGCCCAGATGTGGGTATGTAATGCTTTTTTAGTTGCCTCTGAGCATCCAAAACATGGCAAAAAAACCTAGAGAAGTCTCGCATCCATCTGCAGCTGGAGGCCCAGGGGCGTATACTCAAAATGCACATCTGAGTTCTCACCTCCTTGCACATTCTCAGTGGTGTAAACTTAAATGAATAGTAAAGTGGGTTGAAAGTGGATTGTAAAGTGAGAAGTACTCTTATGAGGATATATTTTCATTGCCAGCTCTTAAAATTCTTTTTGGATATATTTGTCAGTGTAGATCTTGATATATTTCTAAGTAGACATCTTCTAACCCCCTAAAAAACATCCCTGACTTCCACTGTGATACTACTGTAGCATACAAGAAGCTAGTAGGGGAAATTGCTGCCATTTTCTGACAATGTTAACCTATTTTATAATATCAGAAAATGTCTGCACCTGCCTATTCTGACAAGGAGCCTGTAAAATGTTCAGGAAACTCCAGAGGGGAACTGCATTGATAATTGATGTGACAAGGATAACCCTTGCAGAGACAGAGGGAAGAATTCTTCAGCTCTGAAGTAGCTTATAGGGACTTGTAATTCTGCTCTATTTTGGGAGAGAAGTGGTGGAGGGAGATTAACACTTTACTAGTGAATAGTGGCAGTCACACAAGCAAACACTGAAGGACTTCAGTGATTTAAGGGTTTATCTCTTTGATTTTAATCAGTAGTGATTATGCTACAGTAGTCAAGAGAGAGCCAGTGTGACAAAATGAATGGTTGTTCACGCTTTCTTATAGTGCATTGTTTCTAGAATTTACAATGTTTGAAGCACCTCCAGGTAAATTACATAAAAAACAGACAATGTTTGCAAGATTATATAAGGCGCTTGTTATCAAAACAGGGGAAGAGCACAAAGACATTACTCAATTGCAGCAGTTTGTGTTGATCAGTGATACTCTCTAGATCCATGCTATACCCATTATTCTTACATAAAATGCAAACAATGAATGGATGATGATATCTCTGCTGAGCAATAGTGATGATGTGAAATGAGAAATGTCAGATCAGCAGGCTGAAGCACCCTTTTGTTTAAACAAATTTCAGGAATGGACACTTGTCTGTATAACATTTGCTTCTAATAATGCTTCCATTCATTAAATATGTCAAAATAACTTATAAGGACAATTCCCTACACGTCCATGTGCAGTCAACTCACTGAACTTTCAAGGTATTTGAGCCTTCTTGCAACACTGGCATACTAGTTAATTCTCTTTTGAGGTACTTTATTTAATCAGAGAAGAATTATTATCTTCAAAAAGTCTTTTAGGTACTGGCAAAGCAGCAGAATGGATGGGACAGAAAGGTGTTTGAACAAGTGTGTAGATGAAGGAGTGGACATTTCTTAGGGTAATAAGCTCTCAAAAGTTTCCAGAGGGCCCTGAATGCCATCAGTAAAATTTCCATTGACATGGAGTCTCAAGCATGCTAGTCTTGTTTTCATCTGCTTTGTCACATTTCCTTTGTCTGTTTTATGTGAGAAGAAATTTGTTACTCTTCCACAATATGAATATAAAAGTTACAAGAAGATGCTGGCTATGTTCTTGCTAACTGAAAAATCTGAACTTCAGTGAAAACTGGTATCTTTCATGCTCAACTTTTTCACATTTATAGAGAAGGATATAAGAACACTTACAAAATCTCAAAGAAATAGTCTCTTTACAGCCGTAAGTTCTTCATAATTTAGTCTGGTTACCTGTGCAAATTTTTTGCTCTAGTCTCATCTGACTGTACCTTCTGTTACAGAAGCACCTTTCACCAGCCTTCATTTCCACTGTCTTCATTGCTGGTAAATTACAATAAATATAATATTCCCTATCAGGCCTGGTGAATGAGTTAGCTGTGGATGTAGATTAAGCACAGAGCAATGCATGCATTGTGTATGCTAATTCTTAAAAAACAGGTCAAAATTTTACTGCTGTGCTTTAAAATTCATGGAGAAACAGCTATTGCACCAAACACTGCAGGACATAACTTCTGAGAGGTGTATAGGAATAGGTTTATACATACCTCGGAAGGTATCTGTTCCATAAATTTGGTTGTGATCTGTCATTTCACCATAAATTAATCCAGGATTTCCAAAAGAGAAATAAAGTAAGGGGATCTGAGAAAATTTCATATTAACCTTGCAGGTGAGCTTTAAATATTAGGAACTAAAGGGGATCAAAGTTCAGGATAAATTGCGTTAAAAATGCCTAGTGGTGTGAAAACAGAATTACAGAAATCTAAAAAGAATCATGATCACATATTGAAGTCCCAAATGGAGAAACATCTGGAAGGACATGATTGCAGGGCCTTATGTAGGCTCCCACCTGCTCTTGTACTGACTCAGTGACACAACCATATGGAGTCCACCTCCTGCTGAGGAGCGTTGGGACATCCATACTGCCCGTTTGTACACTTCTATATGCTGGGTCATGTATAGAATCACTTAGATTGGAAAAGACCTTTAAGATCACTAAGTCCAGCCATTAACATAGCACTGCCAAGTCCACCACTAAACCATGTCCCTGTATAGATACAGATCATTCCCTTACACGTAAAGATTAGATGCAGAAAAATATTGGGTGCAGGGCAGAGGCCATGGACTGTTCGGCAGATCTTCTCAGGGATTTAATTTAGCTGGCACCATGAACTTTTCATCACTCAAGCCACTTTACACCTGGGCTCTGCTAGACCTCAGCTGATGGAAGCTAGAGCAGCTAGAGCATCTGATGCTCACGTAACCACAATAACTCAAGAAATTAAGAGCTTTCTGTTAATTTCTCTGTGAAGAAAAGGAGGAAGTCTGTCCCAGTCTCCAGAGAAGGTAATGACAGTGATGGCAGATGGACTGTGTCCCTTCCACAACTCCACTGGTTTTGGCTGGGGTGGAGTTTGTTTTCTTCATAGTACCTCATATGGGGCTATGCTTTGGATTTGTGACCAAAAGAGTGTTGATAATACAGGGATGTTTTAGTTAATGCTGAGCAGTGCTTGCACAATGTCAAGGCCTTTTTGTCTGCTTCTTACCCCACCCCGCCAGCGAGCAGGCTGGGGGTGCACAAGGAGTTGGGAGGGGACACAGCCGGGACAGCTGCCCCCCCCCCCCCCCCCCAGATGACCAAAGGGATATTCTATACCATATGACGTCATGCTCAGCATATAAAGCTGGGGGGAAGAAGAAGGAAGGGGGAACATTCAGAGTTACAGTGTTTTGTCTTCCCAAGCCACTGTTACACATGCTGGAGCCCTGCTTTCCTGGAGATGGCTGAGCACCTGCCTGCTGGTGGGAAGTGGTGAATGAGTTCCCTGTTTTCCTTTGCTTGCACACAGAGCTTTGCTTTAATTATTAAACTGTCTTTATCTCAACCCACAAGTTTTCATACTTTTATCCTTCTGATCCTCTCCCCCATCCCACAGCAGGATAGTGAGTGAGTGGCTGTGTGGGGTTGAGCTGCCTACTGGAGTTATCCCACAACAGAAACAGTCTTCTGAAAGACCTTTGGCAAAATATACACCATGAAAATGGCCATATTTTCCACCCATTTTATCCAGTACAATATATTTCAAAGGATTTGTGGAAATTGTTAGCAAAGCTAGCTTTGAAAGGCTTTCTCTCTATGCTGGAAATCTTGTGTGTTGGCTGCTTTCTTCAAGAATCATAGAATCGTTTGAGTTGGCAAGAACCTTTAAAGATCATCTAGTCCAGGAAGTCCAAGATCATCTAGTCTGAGAAGTGACGATTCAGTCTTATTATTTGCTTCAGTGGAGACCCCTCTGTTGAGAGCACATGTGTCATGAACAACTCAAGCAAGTCACTTGATTAGAAAAGTCTGAACTTCTGAACCCAGTGTTGGTGATTCACTCACATCTGGCAGCCAGCACCGTAATTGCATTGGAGTAGGAATGAAAAAACCCAGTACTCAGCAAAGGTTGTTTAAGCAGTCATTAGAATCTGAAATAAATATAGTGAAATATTTTCTTGCTAAAATATTATTTGCAGTAATTGCATATTTTATCTTTAACAGCTCAGTGTGTTTGTTACCTGTCTGATTTTTTTATTCAGACTTAAACTGTAACAGCTTATTTAAAACTGCATTTATTATTTCTCCTATGCAGGCTGAATAAATGAGTGTCAATAGTAGCAGCATGGAAATGAATCAATTTGTAATTGCAATAGCATTAAATATATTTTGCTTGTGTCTGAATGGAAAACATTTCAGATGAAAAATTAATTCCACCTACTTAAAACAGGAAATCAAAAGTTGTGCTTTAGTCTTTGCCCTTTAAAAATAACTGCCAGTCAGCCTTTTTTATTTTCCTTTTTAATATTTCAGCTTTTCTGTGAAAATGAAAGTCTCTGTTCTTTCTTTAAAATGGAATTATTTAAAGAAACAAAAATAAGGTCTGTGTGGGGAATATTTAATACCATACTTCAGGAAAATGTATCTTAAACTGCAAAGCACTGATAAATAAGTTCAGTTAGTGAATATACCTGAAAAGAATTTCTCAAACAAACAAATGGCAAATGAAGTGCCCACAGGTATTTTGTGTTGTTGTCGAGGCTTCATGACTTATGCATGTCTTCCTACTTCAGGTGAAAGACAGGTAATTGCAGATGCAAGTTGTCATTTGAGTGCCTAAGGGTCCAGCTATGCATGCAAGTGTGAGGGAACAAGAATGTGCATATGTTCATATATTCATATACGGCTTGTTCAGCGGCCAGTCAGGACAACTGCTCGCTGAAGAGCCCCATGTTAAGGATACAGACTTGGAAAGGTGTAATAGCAGAACCCCTAAAAATAATGGGGGGAAATGACTTGATACAAATGCTCTTAATGCCAGATCCATCCCAACTTAATTAGCAAGCCATGCATAGGCTGTCTGTAGCGTTCATTGGGAGATGAATGTTTTGGGTATAACTAATTATATGCACCACAGTTTCTTAAGCGTATTATGAATAGAAAGAAAAAAAATAACTTGAAAGTAGAAGTCATGACAAGAATGCAAATTAAAAATGCTAGGAAGAAATCAAAGAGCCCAAAAAGAGGGAAATGGGGCATATGGGTTAATGCCTTGTTTCTTACAGTTTGCATGTGGCATTTTGCAGCCCATTTGCAGACAACTGAGTTCCATGAGGGTGAAAAACAGATGAGAAAGACTAGTCAAGGCCACTTTGATATATGGAAGAGAGAATGAATCCATGTCTTTGGCTCCATTCTGGTCCTGGCAGCCATTTAGCAATAGTAAAAAAGAGAGATGGGGTGCTGGGAAGAGCATACAGGAGACTGGCTATGAGCTCGACTGGGGAATAGAGCCTGTATTTGTTTTGTAAATCACTCAAGATGCTGAAATGAATAAAGAAATACATCACTGTTAAATGAAGTCTAGAGAACCACTTTCTGTTTTAGGCACTTACACTTGTAATTACATTACCTAATGTGAAATTATGAATAAATGAATATCTTTCCTTTGTTTACAAATCTGAACTTGCTGTTATGCAAACATAGGATATTCTACTCCTTTGTGTGTTGCAAACTCGGTGTAAATCCATCCCTATGTAATTCTCTGCAGAGCTCTTCGTTGGTGGCTGAGAACCCTCTCCTTCTTGTAAGAAGCAAGAGATGTTTGAAGATGGAATCTAGCTCAAAGGACAAAGGATAACGAGAATAATATTAGTAATGGCATCAAATTAAAATAATTAAATAATTTTAATTTAAGAAAAAAAAAATCTTTAAAAATTAATTGTCCTAAGAATGTGAAGATGGAGTCTGGCTCAGCACAAATGAAGGAAAACTGATTTTGTTTCCTGAGATTCCCAACTGAAAATGAAGATCCTCCAAGGGCCAGCTCCCAAAGTCAGTTTTTGTTGTGGTTCAAACCCAGCCAGCAACTAAACACTACCCAGCTGCTCACTCACTCCTGCCTGGTGGGATGGGGAAGAGAATCAGAAGAGTAAAAGCGAGAACAAGACTCGTGGGTTCAGATAGAGACGGTTTAATAGGTCAAGCAAAAGCCGTGCACGCAAGCAAAGGAAAACAGGGAACCCATTCACCACTTCCCACCAGCAGGCAGGTGTCCAGCCATCTCCAGGAAAGCAGGGCTCCAGCACGTGTAACAGTGGCTTGGGAAGACAAAACACCATCACTCTGAACATCTCCCCCTTCCTTCTTCTTCCCCCCAGCTGTATATGCTGAGCATGACACCATATGGCATGGGATATCCCTTTGGTCAGCTGGGGGGGGGCAGCTGTCCCGGCTGTGTCCCCTCCCAACTCCTTGTGCACCCCCAGCCTGCTCGCTGGTGGGGTGGGGTGAGGAGCAGAAAAGCCCTTGGCTCTGCCTCAGCACTGATCAGCAAGAACTAAAACATCCCTGAATTATCAACAGTTCTCGCACTAAACTGGCAAAATTGCACGTACTACGTGACGCAGTGACACAATAGCTGTGTCAGAACTGAGGAGCTACCGTTCAGCTGAGGACATCGAAACTTTGGTGTTCATTAATGTCTCTTTAATGTATTTCCACTGAAATACTCTATCTGAGGCAGTCCCACTGACAAGCAGGAGAGAACCAGATTGTCCTTTTTGCAGGAGTTTTCAAAATGTTAAAATTTGTTTTAAACTAAACCTGTCAGTTTTTGACACTTCCCACAGAAATAATTAAGAAATAGTTGGAAATCTGCTTGAGTGTTTCAGTTTAGTGATAACACTAAAATGCTTTGAGTAACTTTTGCTTTTTAATAACATGACATTGCAAAATCAAATGTCATTTCAAGCTGAAGACTCAAAGCTTGTGTTTTGAAAAGGACTGAAAGAACTGGATTGACTGACTGGATCCTGAGAGGAATGAATTCTTTCTTTTTCTTTTTTTTTTTTTTTCCAAATCAAATTTCATTGGAAGCTATACGTGCCTACAGAAAGGTTCTGTTTTGTCAAAGCATTTCTTTTCAGTGGAAAAAATATTCTGTAGGAAAATGTTTGACTGTTACTAGTCCTCAAGACTTGTTGATCAGCAAAACTTTAGGTACTTAAATCTTACATAACCACTGCATAATGCATGATTTAAAGAAGATAAGATTTTACAATTTTTTAAGACTGACAGAATGAACTGGAAAGATAATGGGCTTAGCCTGAAAATGCTAATTCTATTAACATACCATATGCCAGTAATGTCTTTCCTTTGTTATTTTAGACATGTGTTTCTGGCCAGCCAGAATGAATGGCTCTATTGTTTTAATTTCTGTTAGCTTATGGTATGGGTTAATTTTTCAGAAAGGAGCCTTAACAGCTCCATTTTTGCCCATATGAATTTACATGGAAAGCTGCATTTTGGGCATTTTTTTTTTGTGCTTTAAATGTGCTTTGACAGCTATCTACCACAGCTTCAGCTGCAGTGGGCTGTATCCAGATTACTGTTGAAAGGAGCATACTCCTTGTTTGTATGGATGCAGGACTCACGCAAAGGTACTACAAAACAATAGGTGTTGAAGAAAAGCAGATACTTACATAAATGCCCATGTGAGATGAAGTTGTCAGATATGTCCATTTTAGTACCCAGATATTGATTGCTATTCCCTGCTTAGTAATTGGGCTCAGGTAAAGTACACAGGGGGAAGGACAGGAAGGCTGCTGCGCCAAATGTGTTTCAACTGGTGAGGTTTGTGGAAGACATCAAAGGTTGTAAGAATGCAGGAGAAGGAAAGAGACAAGCATAGCAGGTGTCATAGGGCAGTCTAATGCCTTCAATTTTTTTTTTTTTTTTTTTTTTTTTGCTTTAGTTTCTCCCAAAACATTAACTGCGAGTGGATATTTAATGTAATGAGTTATAACATAAAGTTACAAGTTTACACCAGAGAAAGGAAAGGTCGTGATAAATAGTATTTATATTAAAGTAAATTGGAGGCGTGTCCTGGTTGGGGCTGGACTAGAGTTCCTGTTGGTTTCAGTAGCAGGAGGAGCTGCAGCCCCCTGAGACCCCAGGGGCTCCCCAGGTCTGAGTGCCCTCACCTGTGTGCGGGGGCGAGGGGAGCACAGCTGGAGGGCTGGGCCCCGATTGGCCAATAGTCCATGTCACGTGACACTGTGCTCACTATATAAAGGCAGGAGTGGGCTGGCAGGGGCTCTCACTTCTGGGAGTGTGGCTGTGGGGCCTTGGTGTTGTGGATCGCCGGCCGGGAGCAGGTGGGTGTCGGTTGGCAGGAGGTGAGCAGCTGTATGGTACATTACCTGCTGATACTGCTGTCAGTGTATTGTTCTGTTACTGTTATTAAACTGTTTTTATCTCAACCCGCGAGTCTCCCTTTGCCCCTCCGACTGCCTCCCCATTCCCAAGTGGGGGGAGGGTGGGTGAGCGGCTGCGGGGCGTTTAGCTGCTGAGTAGGCTCAAACCACAACAAGGCGTTTTAGCTGGTTGGTCCCAAAAGCAGTCCTCCCACGGGCGCTTGTGAAGGAAGTGAAGCAGTCTCTGATCCACTCGAGAGAACCTCCCAGAGATTCTGGCAATGTGGGGTCCCGAGGGCAGGTGAAGGACATGGCACAGATCACCAAGAAGGAGAAAAGGAGGACCTAGTGAATAAAGCAGTTTAAAGGCCTATACAGAGAATAAGTTAGTTATATATGACAGCTAATATGGATTAGTCAAAAACAAGTCATGTTAAACTATCTATTTAGCTGATTAAGGAGAAGTGAAAGGTGTGATATATCTCAACCTGAGTATAACTTTTGGCACTGTCTTGCATAAGCAAGTTAGGGAATTATGATCCAGACGAAATGATGAGTTAGGTGAATAATTACATTAAAATTGCTCTAGAAAGTGTTAAGAATCTTAAATTAGCAGCACATTTTAAGTGGAGTCCTGCAAAGGTCTGTCTGTTTTACTCAATATAAGCATTAATGACTTAGAGGACGGAATATGACAAATGCTTATAATCTTTTAACATGAAACAAAATTGGTAAGAATTGAAAGCACTTTCACAGGCTGGATTTTAATTCAAAATATTCTAGATATATTGGAGAAGTGATACAAAATCAGCAAGATGGAGTTCAACCAAGGCAAGAGCAAAGAACTGTGGCTAGGAAAACAAATGTAAAAGGCAACTATAAAATGAGAAATATCTGCCAGTGCAGCTGTACTGTGAAACAGCATTTGAGAGTTGGAGTGGAGTACAGGCTGGATCCTTTCTGGGGATGTATTAGCAAAAGTGTAATGTGTAAAGCACATGGAAATAAATGTATGTTTCTCCACAGTGCTGGTGAGACCTCAGTTGGTGGACTGGTACCAATGTGTAAAGTGGAACGAGAATACATACGAGACATACAGAAAATAGGAACAAGAATGATAAAAACTTTGGATTGTATAAGAAAAGCCTAAAAGAATTGTGTTTTTTTTTTTCTGGAAAAGGTCAGTGAGCAAACATGACAAGCGTTTCCAGTTTTTAAACTGATTGATGCAACTAGAGTGGTGATCATTCTTCTCTAACTTTATGGTAGGATAGGAGCCGATCAGCTTAACTAGCAGAAAAAAGGTTCAAATATGAACTGGAAGAAACCACTTTGGGAATTTGTCAGATCATTTTCTTTGGACAATATTACAGATAGTTCAGGCCAGTACCTATTAGAGAGGTTTATCTGGTAATTAGTTATACCAATGTGGGATCAGAAGAAGGTGGTGAGTAACACGACTTACAGAGCATCACTGAGCCCTGTTCTTTATTGATTGTTGACTAGCATTACCTCATGGGGATACTCTATTTAGAAGATTTTTAAAGATACGTTAACAGCCTTCTTGCCACACAAGGACCGATGGATTGAGAAAGAGAAGATGCCAGCAGGTGAAGACCTTGGTGCATAACATTGCGTGGTACCTGCTGTTTGGAACAGAAGGTTGCACAAAGGCATCACTGTGCACTGTTCTTGTCTGTCCGTCTCAAGTCTGGCACAATCTCTGAGGAGGGAGCAATTGGTTTGACTATGCAAATTCTACATTTTAACTGGGACAGTGTTCTTGCTCGGATTTTGAATTAAGTGACTAGAATTGGGCTGTGTGGGAGTAATTTTTTATCACAGAATTTAATCCTTGCAAATTTCCTCACCTAAAGATAATCAGAAATAAAATAAGAAGTTCAGTCAGCAAACTGGCGTTGTTAACATGCGAGGAGAAGTGCATTCTTTACCTGGTATGAGTTTACATCCTGTTCTGAAATGCATCACCTCCTACCTCTTGCATCTGTGAAAACATAGAACAGTTTACATTTCTTTTGGAGAGGCTTCCTTACCAGATAGGTAGTGCCAGATACGTGGGCATACCTCAGATCCCTAATAATCAGGATAGAAAGTAATAATTCACAGGTAATAGTGACAGGCAGTTGGTTTTAAAGTTGTCAAAGCCTAAGACTAGTGTTTGTTGATAATAACTTACCTGAAACTGCAGTCCTGCCTTGCATTAAGCCCGATGCAGTTGTCTTTTCTGCTGTCTGGGAGAGGTACAATCTCTTGTCCAAAATGATGCCAGAACTTGGGTTCATTAACCTTGAGGTTAAGACAGAGTTCAGTACCCTGGGTATAACTGCCTTGCACATTGGGTCAGAGATGACTTGTGAATATTGTTGGCAGGCAGCAGAGGAAATCAGTTTTGGGACTGAAGAACTGCAAGCTCATAAATCTGAGATGTCTTAACATTGTTGTCTGGAAGGTAAAAGTGAATAGAAGCAAGTTCTCTTACAATTTATTTTCTTTGAAGTGGTCTGCGAATAGCCACAAAATCTCTTAGCATCCATCGTGGATTATGTGCAAAGAATATGAATTTGTCCTGTTTCAGCTTCTACTGTATTTTGTTTGAGAGTAGGAGATTTAGACTGTCAAGTCAATGGGTAGTCCCTTTGATCCTTATCGTCGTAGGACGCTTTCTGTACTAAGGTTGTAATCCTATGATCTGTTGGTGAAAACTTTGTGCTCTCTTCTGCTATACAGAACTAGGACTGAGTGCCTGAATGTTGGCTTGGTATGTTTTAATCAACGGGCCATTTCTGGAGAAAAAGTTCGTGTAAATTTTATATGTAGACGTATCTAAAAATTAAGTTACTTGCAGGTCTAGACCTGTACTGTTTCACACAGGCTGTAGGTCTCTCTGCAGATCATTAAGAGTTCAGTTTAGTGTCCACTGATAAAAGTAGAAAGGTTCTCTTTACCAGTAGTAAGACTTTGGCTTGTGTCCTTGACAGGGTATTTTTTAAGCATAGAAAATAATAATTTGATTATTTGTTCTTTTCTGTACCATGAATCAATTTGATGGACAAGCTTCTGTGTGAATACATATTATGGTAATACTGAATACAAGTGAGCTCAGAGAGTACAACAAAACAAAGTAACACCTGAAGGCATACTGAAAAAAGATTGCTTTTTCTTTAACATAGCTTTTCAGGGATTTGTGCTGAACAACAATAGCTATATGCTGTTTCCAAAGGCTGGAACAGGGAGAGAATCCATCTGTAACTGAATTCCAGTAAATGTTTGGTTTAGACAGTGTCAAAATCACCAGATAAAACAACAGATAAAAATGCTTTTCCAAGGAGCAGCTTAAAATTATCTATACTGACTGTACACCTTGATGCTTTTTTTTTTGGAGAATTCTTTTTAGTGCAGATTTGCCTTTAGGTTGTGAGGACATGCAAGTTCAGTATAAATTTTCCAGCTTCTGCTGAATGGGAAATCCCGTGATCTCATAGAAAACCATATAATCTGTGCAGCAGGCTCTGTGAGACAGTCTTGAAGTTCTTGCTTGCACTTGCACTAAAGTCAAAGAGATTTTGTGAAATTAGAATATCCCATCCAGGAAAACTACTCAGCATGTGCAGAAACATACCTCTACTCGTGAGAGTATTGACATATGTACTTTAAGTAGTTGTCAATAACTACTTCAGTGGGTTATCGGGTTATGGTTAATGCTAAGGAAATGACACAAGCAAGTGTTCAATAGATATATTTTAGTAGGGGACTTATAGAAGAACTTCAGGATTTGGTTCCATGTGAAGTCTGTTATTTTGGGAGAGCTGGGAAGACCCTCTCCTCTTTTTAACACATTTACAAATGCAGAAGACCAGACCCATCCTGCTGAGCCTAAGGTAATTTACCGAGGGCTAACACAGCAGCCTGGTCCCCCTGGGGACCTTCCTAGTCAGTGGTGGTGGCATCCATTTGAACACTGACTGTCCCTTCAGAGGATCTAACTGTCACAAAGTTGGGTGGCAGAATCTCAGCCTTTGTAGCAGAAGTCAAATCACACCTAGTGAACTGATCAAGCCCTGTGCTGGTATAATGGATAGCACATGGCAGATCCTCACAGAATAACCTTCAACCAAGAAAATAAATTATCTATCACCTCTTATAGCCCACTGCATTGCCACGTCCCAGGGCTGAGATGTTAAGAATCAACAGCAATGAAGTTCCAGCAGATTTACAATCGTATGGATGTGCTCAATAACAGAGCCTGGGAGTTAATGAAAAGGATGAAAACCTGAGGTTCATTATTTTTTGGAAAATCTCATGCTTCTCAAACCAAGATCCCAACTTCATAGAAAATGGCTCATGAGTTTTGACTCCCTCAAGGCTGCTATTACCAGCTGTTTGTTTTTCAGTGCCAGTGACCTAATTACAAGCTTTTATGAACAGGCCAGAAGATAGTACTAAACACAATGAACCTACAGTGTTTCTAGGCTGTGTTTGCACAGTCCCCTGCCTGCACGTGTCACTTGGCCAACATGCCCACAAGCCATGTTGCTCTATTAGCGTGATACTACTAAGCCCAGTTTGAAAAGCACAGTCCCTCAGTAGATCCTACTAGTCTGAGCTCTGTGCCTTTGCTAAATGTAGCTGTATGGCTTCTAGACAGCTTGGAGTGCATCTGAGTGTGGCCATAGCCCACAACAGCAACTGGAAAGTCTATAAGGCTGGATCCTACTGCTCTGTAGTAGGGGTGAGCAGGTCAGTTGTACCTACACAATGTGATGTAGAGAGTAAGAGCATGAGAGTCCCTTTTACCTCTCTTCCCACTGTAAATCCACAGCTGTGGACCTCTGTGAAATGATATCAGGACTGTCACAAAGTCCTGGACACTTAATGGGGATATCTCAGGTTACAACTTTTTAGGATAAAACACTTCTGAGCTTCTGAAATGGTCTGCTTCATTCTAGAAACAGAGGTCTGGTGTTTCTCAAGAATATGGAAAAAAAAAGCATCTACAAAATGGTAAAGCAAGAAAATAAAAAGGGATGAACAGTAGACAGAATAAGGAAGGAAGAACTTCATGAGAAGTGACATGAGTTTCTCATTCATGCTAACTGTATAAACTGGACAGGTGACAAAGGGATTTCTCTTGATGGCCTGCAAGGTTGATGACTGGCATTTGAACTGCGCTGAAGAGTGAGCTGCTTAGTAGAAGGAGTGAAATTACAGTAATTAGAAGGAAATTAACAGATTTTGATGAAACAAACAGGTACTGAAAAACATTGCCCTGTCTTATTTTGGTTTATACACTGATTCTTTGAGGCATCTACTATTGAGTCACAAAGTAGAATCACTTTCCTAGCTAAACTTTCTCAGTTTCTGTGTTTAGGCTGTTTCATTAATGGTGCAACAGATACTGACACTGTTGTCTGAACTGTCAGGATTTGGGCATTAGAGAGACTGGAGAGAGCATTCTGTAAATTATTTTTTCTATTTCCCTCCTTCTCAATTGAAATGATAATAATTTCCAATAACCTTTAGCGAATGCTTACTCAGCATCGCTTAACTTTTCCATCTGCAGTGTTTCAGCTTTCTTCCTCTATCTCATCTTTGAAAACTCTGCCAAGTCAACTTTTAAATATATCCTTCAAAATATATTTGGAATGTCTTTTAGTTTCAATTTTACCTTCATTCTCTTTTCTGTGTCTTTTCAATCCTTTTAAAAAATAATAATTTCCTTACTCTTTCGGTTTGCTGATTGATTTGTTTTTCTTCAGAAACTGTTTGAGGGTTGTATAATGAAGCTAAAATAAATTCGTTTCAAACCCTTCCATTATTCTCACTCCCCTTTGGAAGCTTATCACTGTTGTATTCACTTCTAGAATATCTGAATCTAAGATGGAAGAAGGCTTCCAAACAGCAATTCATCTAAATGTGTCCTGCTCCATAATTTCTGTGTTCATGCTTGTCTCTACCTCATACAGTTTACACAGGGGACAACTGATTAATGTATCTGGAAGCAGAAGACAGATTTTTTTCTTCACAAAAATTTAGTATTGTACTCAGAACCTTCTGTACTTTCTGTAATAACTAAATTAACATCTAATTTAAATTACACAGAAGCCAGTGGAATCTAGGAGTAAACTCCCTGCACTTGGTAAAACAACGGCAGTGCAAATTATTTCTTACTACTGTTGAGGCAATAAAAGTAATAATGATGAATTATTTTGCAATGCTTTGCAGATACACAGCATACATACAGTATTATAACTATTGTTTTTGCTGTTGTTTTGAATATAGTTAGCAAGTTGTCACTCTTCCTAGTAGACTCCTTACTTTAAACAAGTATTTGTGGAAGACTGTAAGTATTCTGAAATACACATGGGAAAAATTCACCCTCCCCCAGTTTTGGACTATGAATCTATAGATGAAGGAAAAATGTTGAGTTTTGAAATGCAGGAGGAGATGAAAAGTATGGAGGTGAAAAATTCACTTTTATTGATGAACACTTTTTTCTTTGTCTTTTAATTTCAGAAGTAGCTCTGGAAGTCTGAAACCTTTCTTTTAAATCAACAGTTCATTATCCTCCCAACAATGAATATAAGTAACACAGTTTCCTAGGGAAGATTTTTGTTGTTCAGAAGAAGCTCTTCATTAGCTATCAAGCCCAAGCTGTGACCTCTCTGCCAAAGCTAAACTTTGAAGCCTGGTGTAACTCCCAGTGGAAAGGAAAGGTACAGGATAAAGTTATCTGGCTGGTCATGGGATTTGCAAATAAAGACCTTTAAAGTGGTTTAGTTTCTTAGGCAGGCAGTGGAGAATATGAGGTGCATCTTTAATTTATTACTTTTATATTATCTTTCGCTGAGCAGGAAAGTATGTCTGTCATATGCATTTCAGCAAGGTCTTCATCCTGTATCCACTGAGAGCCTTCCAGTATTTTATTCTGCAGGCAGATCCTTACTTGGTCCTTGCCTATTACTTATGCTCTGGTTTATCAGAAGTGTTAGAGTTTATCTCATGTTGTTCCTGGCAGTTCAGGAGCTTGGAATAGAGCAGAATGATTACCCCATATCCCATAATTCTGCTTTTTAGGAAAGCAGGAGCATCTCCGATGTTTGTTGTTCAGATGTGTTCTCTGGATGAGTTGGGGTGGATATGGATGTCTGTGGTTTTTATCTGTGCTCTTCCTTTGCTCAGCCAGTGACCTGTGTGGATAAGACAGAGCTACTGAGTGAGAGAGATGAAGCTTTGGGTCTTCACCATCCGGTCCTTCCTCGCCCAGCAGCTGCCCACATTTGTTAGGTATGACTGATGATAGCCTTGAGCTCTGCGGGATGCCCCCAAACCCCTCCATGCTTAGTGAATATGAATTGATATCTTCTTGCTTCCCTTTGAGATAACTTGGGGAGGGAAGAACAAGATCAGCTAAATGAAATCTGGTCTCCTTCCAGGCAGTTCAGTCAGCTTAGTAGACAGTGATGTAGACTGCTGTCAACTCTGATGGTGTTCACCACAGCAAGTTCAAGTGTAGCTGGAACATGGAAAATAGCTTGTACAAGGCAGATCCCTTTTAGTAAAGTGAACACCGTCTACTAGAATGCACAGCTAATGCACATCAGAACTTTACGTTTTTTTTTTTTTTTTTTTTTTAAATACCCTGGTCTGCATCTATCTTCTATCATTTCCCCAGGAAAAAGCCACAGAGGAATCTTCCTGATAATCTGGGAACAAACACATCAATCCATCTGTCAGCGACTCTGACCAACATGACAGAATGGAAAGAACAGCATGAAGTGGAAGTAGCATAGCCAAAATAAGTGTTAGTCTAAAGGGCATGAGTGGTACATCCCCATAGAAACATTTCTACATCACTTGTCATCTGAAGCAAAGAAGTGTTTTTTTTCCTAAAAGCCAGATGCTATTTTTCAAAACTGATTTGAATTCCCATACCCATTTTAGGTTTCTTCAGTGGCCAAAATAGGACAGTACACAAAGCATTCTGCACTGGACCCTTTTTTGTATATTTTGTAGTAAATAGGATGAAGAGGTTTCAAAGTTGGATACCTGGATCATCCAGGTCTGAAAAATATTCAGCAGAATATCAGTAGCCATGGAAATGGACTAAAGGGAAGCTTGCAAGTCTTGTGGAAAAACACTCAGAAAACAGACCAGCAGGCAGAAGGTCTGCGTGTCTTTCAAAGGACTAACAAAAGCCTATCCAAGCTTTTGTGGTCTGCTCATTGTTATTGTGCAGTAAGAAAATACACTGGGAGAAGTCTGAATAAGACATTCAAAGATTTTTTTGAATGAACTGGGACATATGCTGAGATTGCTAATGCCTAGAGATGTGACAGAAGGTGATAACCCATAGGAAATGAATGATAGTCGTACCCTATGGGTTATCAGCTTCTGCATAAGGAGTTTATTAGAGAACACAGAGAGAGAAGCTGTGGCTTGGGCCTTTGGATTCAGGCAGCTGGATCCTGCTGGGACTTTTTTGTCACCAATATGCAGTTGCATGCTGTGCCATCCTCTTTTGTCTTGACACCCTGTTGGAATAGAAAACCGTACATCATAGAATCATCATCATAAAATGGTTTAGGTTGGAAGGGACCTTAAAGATCATCTATTTTCAGCCCCCCTGCCATGAGCAGCGACACTTTCCACTTGATCAGGTTGCTCAAAGCCCTGTCCAACCTGTCCTTGAACCCTTCCAGGGAGGGGATATATGACAGAACCTGTTCTGAAGGGACACTTTGACTGAAAATATTGGAGTGAGCTGGGGTAGTGGGAGGCGCAGAATCTGTAACAGCCACTTCATCCTCAGATGGAAGAGGACTCAGTGGTGGTCCCTGTAGAAAAATTAGTGGCCTCTGAAAGATGCATGCACTACAAAGAGAAAGCAGCCAGCAGTTAATTTAAATAATTGACCCCTGGAGCTTCCTCAGTGGAAGGATGTTGGACAGCAGGATATCTTTCCTTAGTTTCACAATATTGATAAACTGTCAAAGCTGGTTCCCAGCAGACTCCACAGCATGGTGCTGATAACAATTTGACATGAACAGATCTGCTACAATCTGGGAAGCCCCAGGACCTCTAGGAACAAAAATGTGGGGACTCCACCTGTGAATTTCAAAACACAGATAATTATATAGAAAATAAATGGTAACAGCTTTATAACTGTAAACAAACTACTTCTCTGGTTTGTCTTACCAGGTAACTATGGCTGTGATGCAAAGCAACACCAGTAAATCACCACTAAGGTAACTAATTTCAAAGGTTTCCATTATTTTCTTTAAACTTTTGCTCCTAACCTGCATCAGATTCTGCAAAGTACCATGTTAACAGAAGAGTTCTGTTGGAGCAGTGTCATGCGGGAGACAGGAGGAAGCTGGGGTAGCTCCAAAGATAATTCAAAGCTCTGGAAAACCAGATTTTATTAACTCTGCTGGTCATGAAACTGCTGTGTTCCTTAAACTTGCTGTTGGCTATATTGGGGAAGGAAATATCATGTCATTTTCGGTCTCAAAAGTGACAATGCCTTCCTCTGATTAGAAAAAAAATATTGCAGAATTTTCAGAGAAAAATGTGAGAGCTTCTGAAGACACATAGCAAGCCCTGGTTTCCTCCCAGATGCAAAAGCAAATGACAATTGTCCCTTAACATCAACATGGCTGTACAGAAGGAGGAGTCAAAGATGTTGGAGATCCTGCATTTCCCCTTTTCAGTGAAAAATATGAATATCATGTCATCTGCCCATTAGCACGGAACCAAACTGTGCTCTCTTGCTCTGAAGGGACAGGGCTGGTCCCATTGCCTTTTAGAGGCACAAGCTCTCCTTGTGAAGCCTGAATATGATGCAAGGTGGGTGGTGCATGCTCTGAGCCTCTCGGAGCCCTTTGTGTAGAAGTGGTTACAGTTAACTTGGGTTTGGATTAATTGGAGGTTTCAGCACAGCTGCTGCTCTCCCAGGCTGGCTGTATTCAGTCCATGCAGGTTTTAAGAAGCTGTGAAGGGGAAGAACTTTTCAGGATACTAATTGGCCAAAAGATTTCCAGGTCCGCTCTGGAAATACTTGGGCTTCTTTGACAATAGAAATACCACATCCTTTTCCTCCTTGGTGGCTCTGTTTATATAGACAGCTTACCCAAGAAGTATTTATTTACATTGTATTGCCGCACAATTTACAATTTGCACCCAGGTATAGCTCTGACAGTGTTTGTACTCAGCACTTATTTGAAAACTGAGAGAGGTCAGATTTGGTCTGTCCCTTTTCCATTGTGTAGGAGAAAAGTCAAAGGGTGTCTTTCAGATTGGGGTTAATGGGTTTAGAGCACATGGCCCAGAGGAACTCATGAACAGAAAGGTAATGGCCAAGGGAGATGCTGCAAAGGAAGGATGTAAATGGAGAGTTTGTGTGGGGCCAGATGCTGCCTGCAGACACAGACATGTAGCCTCCATTGTTTCAGGTGAGAGCCAGGTAATAATTATTTTCCTGGGTAGAATGGGTGAGAAAGAGGAAGGAAGAGCCCATGAATGTGGTCAGTGACACTAAGTGGATATAGAATCTGAGATGAGTTTTAATAGTGTACAGTTTATTATTTTTCTTAAAAATTGCCAACTTTCTCCTAGTTACTTACCTTTATTTCTCCATTCTCCTTCATGTTTTATGTGTGTGTGTGTTAACTGGGTGTTGAACTGCATTCGTGAACTGTAGACAGCTCAAGTGGAATGAGATGAATCCCACTTATGTATGTACGGCTTAAATCCTTAATGGATAACTTGCACCATCAAAATCCCTATTCGGTTGTTGTGTAACTCTTAAATGCTCCTTTTATTCACCTGTAACTTTCTCCAGGTACTGGCTTGTCTTCTTCTGACCAGATCTGCATATGTCAAGACCACACAAAACATCAGGTCCTCAGGCTCATGCCTCGGTCCCAGCAGCTCTCACAAGCAAAACCATCTGCTGCCTGTATTTCTGCATGACTTCCCGTGGTAAGTGAGCTTAGGACAAGCTGACTGCACTGACACTCAGAAGAAATACAGGAAAAGGAGAAAATGATGAAAACTCTTGCTGAGGGGGGGTGGTGGTCTCCTCCTCTGGCCAAGGAGTCTTGATCCCTCTCTGCTTCTTGTGTCCCAGCCCCATGCCAAGCAGCAAGCAGGGGGGTGGTGGGACACCTCAAAGCCATTGGGTTTTGTATAACCCCGAAAAGACTGTGAGAAGGGGACAGGGTCCTTGGGTTTGCCTAGGGGGGATGGTTCCTCGGTGTGCCTGTTCCTCTTCCACAGGCACCTCAGGACAAAAAACATTAACAAAATTTACTGGCAAAGGGAGTGTAACCCAGATTTCACCTTGTCAGGTGTAAGTCAACCCAGCAAATCTCTCCCCTCTGGTTCAGTGGAAATCTGAATGTTTCCACTCAAAGTGCTTCATAATTTAGTTACAATAAGCGAGTAAACCCGTGGACTGTGGGATCGAACACATATCTCATCCTCTGGGTTTAATTTGGGAAGAGCAGGCATAGACAAACATGGGAGTGAATATGATGCTAACTCTAAATTGTGAAAATTGTAGCTGATGAAAGCTGTCCCCCAAAATCTTGAACAGATGATGGCCTGAATCATGCTTGAAATGGGAGGGGAAATCCACATCAGCATTGAGTTAAGCAGGAAACACCAGTTTCTTTACCCCAGACTTCCATAATTCTGCAGGTTCTCAGAAGACTTCTATGACTTCTGTTGTTCAGATCACAAATTCAGTGGGTTTTCCTCCTTTAAAGATAACCCTGGTATTCATAGATAAAAGCAGTATTCAGTTCAGTTGGTGTCTTTTCCTTGCTGGCAAGAGCTGCCAAGCGTTATGAAAACAGATATATAGTTACATTTTGGGGGACAAAGTGTAAGACAAGTCTGTCCTGAGCCTTCAATGCAATAAAAAAAAAAAAAAAAGAAAAAAATGCAGGTGGGGCAAATATGATCACCATCTCTTTGGATGATGCTTAGAAGTAGCTGTTGGTATTCATAGAGAAATGTATTTTTTTCTGTTTTCCAGTCAGATTTTTTTTCTCAGTATTGGTGAAAATTTGAAACTGAAGTCTCACAACAACATTCAAGTACATTTGATGTTTACACACTGTTTAACAGTGCCTGTGGTGAGACTGACACCTTGGTAAATCTGAAAAGATATAAAACTAATAGACATTAAGCCCTCCAGCATAATACAAGCATTCAGTTTCATGGAGCAATTCTGTAATTTCTGGATGAACTGCAGCAAACATTATAGAGTAATAAGTAGAAAAATTGCTACATAATATTTATGTCTAATTTTATGTATTCCTGGGACTTCATTTTTTAAAAAAATCAAATGACAGAAGAGATTTTTTCCATTCACAAAGAAATTTTCAGGACTAATGTTGCGTTTTACGGGTTAAATCATTCTGGTAACTGTATTTTATTTGAAGAATTTTTCTCCATGTATTGATAATTTCCATAATCCTTTTTCCTTCAGTAGCAAAAAACACAACCGAAATGAACTAAATTAAAGACTCTCTATATTCAGGTCAATGGTATTTTACATCCTTTTTAAAGAGAATTGTTAATACTGAAGTAATTTAAATTTAGCAAAACATATTCAAATGGGTTGGTGCTCATGAAATTTTCATTCTTTGTGCTGGTTTAAATATCACCCTTATCACTTTGCATGTAATAGTTACAAATGAGATAATGCTGTATATTAATATTTGAACATCCTTTTCAATATTTACATTTGCTTTATTTTACTGACCCTGAAATTTCAGAGGACACTCGGTACCTCTTATCTCTGTTGTCTACTGTTTATCTCTACATTTGCACATTTTCTGCTTTGGTGTTAACAGATTGGAGAGTCAGCCTGAAAAGCCTGTATCCTGAAGACACACTCTTGCATTGAACTTCTAACCTCCACAACCCACCAGGAAAATTACTGCCAGATATAAATAAATAAAATGCTAAAATACACCCTGGATTTTTTTTTCTAGGAGAGGTGAGTGCAGTTAAGGTCCTAACTGCATATTTAAATACCCAAATAACTCATCCAGATTTCAAACGCAGGTATGGGCATCTATTGACATTACTGACCAAAACTGCTGGAAGTAACTGGGGCACTTCTCTGGGGTATGTCAGTGCTGTCTACAGAAAGGAGGACATTATCCAGTTGCACCACAGAAGACTGTACAGCTGCTGTGCAAGGACACATCTCCCTGCCTCCTTCTTGTTGGCTTTTTGGGACTCCCTGTAGTTGTTCTTCGGTAGCAAGTACAGAATCAGGGTCTCCCCCACACCCATACTCTTTGTGCGAGTCCTTCAGGAATAGTGACTTCAAAATAGGAACTGCAGTTGCTTAATTTTTTAGGGGTATCCTAAAACAGTCATCTGACTCAGATGGTGTTAAGTGAGATTGGGTTGGTCCACAAGAGAAGGAATTTGACATGGCAGATGGAAAGAAGGAAAAAAACTGATTTCAGAAGCATGAAAATTTCTCTTAAATATAATCTACCTTGCAATTTCTCCTTATTTCCAAAGGAAAGAGGTAGGAAATCCCAAGGCAGAGCTGTTTTCTATGTGAGCAAAGCCATTTGGCTGGGGATACACCCTGCCCATGTATACCTTGGGATGAGGTAGCCCATTATTGTGGATATGTCTATTTTTCTCCATCAGTTTCAGGGAGACAGGGATGACTAGCTGAGATTTAGTCATCTCATTTTCAGCTACCAAAAGCTAGATGATAAGTATTTTAATGTCTGTTTATTTCTCTCTCACTGATGAAAGGTAGCCTTACAATAAAATTCTCTTCTTTGCTGCATCTTCTTTTTTCGCACATTCAGATCAAATGGGTAGGCATTCTATTCCAAGCGGTCGTTTTATTAAACTTATTATCAAAGCTTATCTTATATTTTTAGCATGAAAAAATATTCCCCTCATAAAAAGTCTTTGAGTGAAACACTGAATGCTGTAGAGCTCAGTGATAAGTTTTGCTTACCATTCTCCTTGAAATGATGTTGATGAAAACTCAGAACAGGAAATGCCACAACAAAGTAGTAAATGCTGCAGAACGGGAAATGAATCTGCCTTGAATCTAATGACAGAAATAGCTTCAAGTAAGGCATAAATGTAATTGTTTTGCATACCATTTCCCATCCCACCTCTTCTGTCATGGTCCTAGAAAAACCTACACCTCTGTGCATAGTGGCAGTTCTGTCCTCCCTAGCTTCTGCTTTCCCCTCCTCATTTGTTCATGTCATCAAGGTGTTTTGTATACATGCACAAACTTGGACCCTCAGCTAGCTATTTAAGTATAGCTCTTATCATAATTACATTAGAAACAATAACTATAGGAACACTTCACATAGGCGTTGAGGATGTAAAACTACCCTTGTTGTAAGAATTTTGGGTGCATCCCTGCCCTACAGAGTCAAAACTGACTTCCAGAGAGGTAACAGTTCAGTGAACCATTTAATTGCACAGTTGACTTTAAGCACCTGAAGTCCCATCAGAAACATTAGCACTATACAGGTCTAACAATCCAAGTCTGTTCATCAGTGTGCTGCGGGGCTGGGGTCTTCTGCTGCTGTAAATACAGAGCACCTCCACTGAGTTATGCTGAGTAGCACCACGGAGACAGAGAACAGTCATGGGGAGTTTGGATATTAAGGTCAGTGGGAACAGCAAAAAGCAGGAAAGGGTTTTTGGAAAGGACTTGACTTGCACTTCCACTTGCAGATGGAGCGACCTGTGCTTGGGAGGCTCCATAAATCACTGCCTTTGCAACCTATTCACTATATTGTGCAACTTTAATCTTATCTCTATGGCCCAAAGCTGTTTATTCTTATTGATTATCTCAGAAACCTGAAGGATCTTTCCAAGTCACCTTTCTGTCCTCATTCCGCCTCTAGTCAAAGCCTCCTGGTATTGGTCAGTGAGAGTTTGCTAAAGTAAATGAAAATTGTGGTTGCAGTGAGCAGGGGGTAGATTGTACCCTGCAGAAGTCTAAGGATAGGGACCTTTTTTTCTGCAACTCCCTATGTTTGCAAGCAAAGATCAGAAAGATCCCAGTATCTCCTGTAAGTTGGTCTGGGGACAGAGGTGAAGGGAGGATGCTTGTGGCATTGAACTTCTCTCTATGATGTGTCAGGAGATGCCGTTGTGGGCTGGAACGAAGATGTCTGCTGTGGCTTGCTTTCTGTAACAAAGCTCCTGTTCACCAGGGGTTTCCAGAGAAGCCCTGGGCAGCAGGAAGGGGTCTTCTGGCATGCAGAGAGGAGAGGTGTGGGCTGACTTTGGGTCTGAAGGAGTATACAGACAAAACCATCCTGCTGCAGCACTTTGAGCTTTTTGGAGGGGTGTGTTAATTGTGACATACCTCCGTTACAAAGTTCAGGTGTCTTAAAAAAGAATATGGAGGTTCCTTTTCCAAATCTCCAGGACAGAATTTCCTCAGAAAACATTAGTTTTTCTTTTGTTTCTTTTTCAGTGCTCAGCCTCCTGTGCTCTTGAACAAGTTTGATCTATTTTCTCACACTAAAATCAGCAGAAGGAAAAAATATTGACAGAGACCAATTCTTTTGTTATATTTTTATCTTCTGCTTGAAAGTTGTCTTTGAACAAATTATACTAGTAGATCTGTTCCTTGTAAGTCTGGATGAACGTGTGTGCAAATATGTTTTACCCTTTAGCTGCTTCTGGGCTAGTTATGAGTACTAAAACAAGGCTTTTCTATTAGGTTTGGGGGAAACTTGCCCTCCATGAAGTGACTATCACCAGAAAGAATATGTTTGTAATGTATTTAAAATATTTTTATGATTGATCTTAGGCATATCTCTTATATTTGATAAAGAGCATTTCTGGAGGAACACAGCAATTCATACAATCTGTCTGGAAGATCAGTCACATAGGTATGAGAATAACATCACAACTAACGTAATTTTTGTTTAACAAACAGATTTTCTTTGTTTTGGAGTGACTCTAAAATACATGATTTGCCTTACAATTATTATAGGCATTTTTGCCAGAAATTAAGCATTAGCCTTACCGTCATAGGAATAGCAAAATAATAAAATACACACTTAAGAAATATGAAGGTTTACAGTAAAATAGACTTAGCATAACTAAATCTCCCATCTACTCAAAGATACATGTCTTCTGTTATTCACCCATTAAAAAGAACTCACTGAATGAATTGCTACTTTCTCTCTGAAAAGTATTTTCTTTTGATTCATTGAAGTGCCTGGTACCAAACTATAGGTATAAAATTTTTGTGACTGGCCAGATTCTCAGCCACTGTAAGGTAGCATAGATCTTGCTAGAAGACAGCAGGGAAGATATGTTTTTGAGGTGACAAATTGTGCTTTTAAGAAGAGGAGGACAAGGAACTTAAGGGATATTTATTTAAAATTGGAAAGGAAAATATCTGTGGGCAAATACCTCTGACAAAATGCATATTAGCTGTGCCTCATTTTCATCCATTAACTTTATAGAGTGAGCAGTCACTTCTGCAGGCTGAGATTGATCAGCTGAAATGGCAAATGCCGTGAAAGTACTCAGAAACTTATGGGAAGAAAAAAAGAAACATGGATAATTTTGTTTACTTGCTCTCTTTCTCCTAACAGAAGGGGAAAGATGAGGATCTTGAATATGGTAGGTCCTCTAAAAACAAAATAGAACAGAGAATATGCAGAGTGATTGGAATAATGAACTTTCAAAATCAGGAATGAAGTGATAGCCTCAGATTCCAGGCATTTTTTGTCAGACATGTCAAAAGTTGAGAGCCTGAGGAAATAATAGATTTTTAATTACATTTGCATGGTGAAAGAGGCAGCAATCATGGTACTAGGAGTGGAACAACCAGCCCGGGATGATGTATTGTTTGGAGTTCATTGACAACTCCTGCAACATGAGTGGTCAAGCTGAGTCAGACCCAAGGTTCACCTAGGTCAGTACTCCATTTCTGACAGCAGACAAAAGCAGATACCTAGAGGAAACCATATGGACAGTGCAACACATATGACCTCTGCTGAGTGCTATCTCAGCCTTCAACTATTTATGACTCATAATCCCAAATCAGTTCTGCTCTCCATGAAGTGGTCCCATGAGCAGGACTGAGAACATGGCTGGGTTGTGTGGGTCTGAAGACTACAAGCATAAATATCGAAAGATACCTGGAAAGAAAATCTACATTTCTTTCTGTTCATGGTAAGATTTCCCCTTACTCTGCTAGACTCAGAAATTCTCGGTTGGCAGTCATTTACACTTGCGCATGAGACAATAGGTAGGGGATACACAATGAATGGTTAAACTTTGAACAATAAATGGTTGAACTTTGAACCAGTGATGGTTGACCACTTGACTAGTGGTCTAGCAAGTTTTTTTCAGTTGAGAAGTCTCAGCTCTAGTCTGCTTCTACAGCCTGGCCATCCCATCGAGGGTGAATTGTATATCATTAGGTGCCACTGGCTTACTCTCATCCATAAAGAATCTAGCTCACACACCTTGAGATTGCTGTGTGATGTAGTTCAGCATGAAATTCACTTAAAAGTGCACTCCTGCCCCCAAACTCTAAAGTAGATGCACACTGGTTTTGCTTGTGTTCCACACAATTTCTATCATCCACAGTATTAGAAAAATTGCCTGGCATCCAGTATGGTGTTTTGCATAAACTAACCATGTCCAAGCAGTATGTTATAATAAGTAATATTGTCTTGCTGTGAGTGTTTTGAAGGATTCATATTATAAACAAATGCAGTTTTGGCTCTTCCTTTCTACTCTTCTTTTTTGGGTCATTATATTTCTTGAAAATTAGAAGTGTTAGATAGTCTGGGGCAGAATATGTAAAACTCATAAAGGACATATCCAAGCTCAAGCTTAGAAATGTCAGTGTTGGCAATGACAGTGGAGTATTTAGAAACATTGCCAATATTCAGTGAAGATCTTTTACTTAAGGAGAAATTAATCCATCTGGAAGAAGAGGTAATCTGAGAAAATCTGATGACCTCATCTGAAATTAAAGGACAATACAGTCTTTTTCTCTTGTAATTCTTAAAGACTTCTGAATAGAAACTCTTTAGCCTCAGTCTTGACTGGGCTTCTTACACTGGTTAAAATTTCTTCCTTCTACCCTGAAAAGTTTTGCTGTCTCTACTGCCCTCACTTTTAGCATCCATTCAGCCTGGACTGGGAGATTTCAGCATAGGTAGGTTTGAATTTGCAAGATTTTAGAACCACAATCAGCAACCGACTGAGAACCCACAAAATCAGGTCAAGGTTGGTTCAAGTCTCCTCTGACATTTGGGCAACCCCAAATGTCAGCATTCTCAGGACAAATTTGCCCTCATTTTGTAACTATTCCCTTCTAACATTTCTGTCTCCACAACCAGCAGCAAAAACCCAGCCTGTTTTTTCAGGACTTCTCAGCATCACTCCAAGGCATTTGTTACTCCTGGCAGGCTGTTAGCTCCAGCAGTCCACACCTGTATTATGAAACTTATCAAAGTTACATACCTTCTTTCAGGATAGAAAGATAGAATTTTGGAAAGAAAAATAATTTGATGAGATGCAAGACAGGAGGAAAAGTGCCAACTCAGCATTTGGGGATGGTTCCCAGCTCTTGTATATGGCTCTGAGGCCGTATGGGAGTTGATGAGAAAAGGTGATTTTATTGACTGTTTCAAAGGACTTTGCTAGCAGGAGAGAATTACGGCTGTGCTTTTGTGTATATCTGTTCTCACTTGACTCAATATTAAACATCTCCTTGTTAAAAAGTAAATTCTAATTAAAAAAAAAAAATTCAAATAAGAACATTAATCTACTGCTTCTAAACTGTTGCTGTGTATCTACTAGCATAAAA
Source organism: Tyto alba (assembly GCF_018691265.1). NCBI lineage: Eukaryota > Metazoa > Chordata > Aves > Strigiformes > Tytonidae > Tyto > Tyto alba. The sequence continues at coordinate 3,337,861 of NW_024881321.1, forward strand.
TTTCATCCATAATGGCTGTTTGAAGGGCTGCCCATTAATATCATAAAAGATTGTTTAAAAAACCCTCAGCTGTTCTAGACTCTGTTGGATTTGATTTTTCAGAAGGAGCGGTGTTTGGGAGAGGTGAGCAAACAGTGTTCTTTGTCCTAATTTGGAATCTAATCCTATTCCTACTGAAGCTGTTACAAGTTTTTGCTGTTGACTTCAATGGAAGGAGGATCATCCCTATTGGTTTTATGTTGGGGTTGGCAAGAAGATTAAAAAGCAATTAGCATCACTGATTTGAAGGATTTATTTCATGAAAAACATTTATTTAATCTCAACAAAGTAAAATCATTAAATGCATTTTTCTTCATAGTAATGACAAGATATCTTGAAAAGACAGGTCAGGATAATAACATTCAAAATCTGGCTGGATACTAAAAAGATTTATATGTCATATTATGGTTTTCTTCCTCTCTTGCCCTACAATGTTTCGGTGTCCTTCAGGTGATAAGTACTTGGTTTTCACTCTGTTAACCTTACTATCTTTTGCTAACAGTCCTCTGTGGCTCTGCAGATACCAGCCACCTTTACTCTGAAATCATCTGCTTGATTAATATTAGCATGTTAAACTTGCAGCAGTTGCTTCTAGACTGTGCTTTGCGTGAAGCTTGTGGCTCCTGTCTGGAATAGGAAAGGCAGCCTGTCTGTCCAAAAGCTTTGCTGTGTTTACCAGCTGCCTAATAAGAGAACTTAAATCTCTCTACAAATCCTATTTTGCTTCTAATATATGGTAGACAGAAGTGTTCAACAGAAGCTGAAAGCAAGCTGCTTGATGAATAAGGTCTTGTAGGGACACCAGACGAGTCTAATTCTCTGGAGTCTTGTGGATCACGTTTCCCCCAAAGTCAGTGTGCTTCAGGTGGATGTGAGAAACCCAACATTTGATCTTCTCCAGATAACTTGCTCCTAATACCACCCACAGCTCCCATGCCATGTGCATTCTTCTGCACACATGATGCATTCCTGGGACAGGGATGTTCCTGTGCAGTCCTCGATGCACGGGACTACCACCCCTGAGATGGGGGCAGCAGGCAGTGCATGCTAAAGAAGCCTTGTCCAACCTTTCTTGTTAGGCTGTGTCTTACATGTGAGACCTACTGTGAAGTCTGTTATATTGACATTTTTATAGATATTATCACTTTGTATCTGAATGTCTTCCAACAGCACTTTGTGCGATATGAGTAACATCAGTCATGTGTTTGTTCTCTCTTCCTTTCTGCATTTGGGGAATGGAAATGAATGCAGTGGCATGTCTTGTTCCAGAAGGTATTTTAAAGAAAAATAAACATCTATTTACATGTACTTATACATACAGAGATGAGAGAGTCAAAGCAACCTTCTTTGTCTGGAAGAACCATGTGTCAGGGTTGCAATGTTCCCTACCTACTTCACTTCATTACCTGATTCAGCCCCCACAGACTCTCTTTCCTGCATGGACAAGCAGGACCCCTTTTCTGGATAGTTGAATTGTCCCCTTGAACATAATTTCCAGGCACAGCCTTCATCCTGAGAATTTGGGGAAGCATTTACTCCAGACTATTGAAGCCTCAGCAGAGAAATCAAAAACGCTACTGTGAGTAAAGAGAAATTGTTTTGCTGGTTAGTGTTGCTTAAGTGTAATGTGTAGCTGGTCTTGATGTATTATTACCTCAATTAAGTCTCCCTTTTGGAGAAAAAAAATGGTCACTTTTACTTTAGGCAACAAGATATAGCAACCTTGTAGCATGGGGTGACACAGTCTGCCAGCTGATTCACCACATCCTCTGCTTATCAGCCAGCTGAAACAGGGTCTAAGAATGCAGAAAATTTATGATAACACTGGACCAAATCTGCCAGGAAAGAAGGATTTTTGCCTTTATTTCTTTCCTGTCTCAACAGACAGGGCTGAAAAATGTTATCCCACTTTTGCCTGAGCATAATAGAGGAAGATAATGCTTGGGGACACTGGACTTCAGATGGAAATCCTGGGGTTGTTTTGTTTATTTTAATTCCATTCTGGTTTAACACGCTTTTCAGCCAGCCTGGAGGAAGGTGGGTAAGGAAAATCTGGAGGGATCTGCTGGGGCTCCTGTAGCTTTCCACACCAAGCTGGAATGGTTTAACATCAATGAGGACCAAAGCTCTCCTAATCTGAAGGATGAACTGATCACTGGGTGGGCACCTATCACAAATAACACTGTTCTCTGGTATAAGACTCATCATTGTTTTTTGTCTGTCTACCACTGGCATAGAGGCAATGCTCATTTTTGAATCCTGCTTACTCTTCTTCATCTGATCTGACCTTGTCACAGCTTTTGGTCATTACGGTGACAGGAAATGTCTGTATCTCATGGTGGGTGAAGACGTGTCTCCCCTGCTTATTGCTGTTGTGTGCGCTCGCTTGGTCTAACTAGTTTACTCAGGAGCTGCATATGGCTGCTAAGAAGGGTTGCAGAGTCAGCCAGTCCTTTACATTTCTTCAAGGGAAGTGCAAGTTCAGTCTTCTGTGAGCACTTCCATCAGAAGAAGCACTCAGTCTACTGCACCTTATTACACTAGATTCCCATCACTTTTCCTGAGACCTTACCTGTATCAAATGACCCAGGAGGGTGAGAAGAGATACCAGCCTTCTTTTCTTCATGGAGGAAGTTATTCTACCAGTGACTGTGAGTTGATTTCATCTCCCAGTGCCATCTTGAATCCAGATTATGTTGAGATTAGAGGACTAGATTTGGTTAGGTGCATGTCTGCTGTTATTGGATGGTTTCTCTTCTGTTGTACACAGAAACAGGAGGTATTTAGTGAGAACCTGATGCCCATGTGTCTTTCTTCAGTGCTGATCTTTATATGATGTGCTGTTCCTTGAAAACAGATGATAAAACATGATAAATCACTGTTGGATTGTAAGTGTAAGTAGGTGTAAACCAGATGCTCCTAGAGAGTGTGTGACCATCTTTTGCTTCTGATTTAGGCAGTCTGTCTGGTCCTTGCATCATGCCTTTGTAATGGAGTGAGCCTCAGTGAGGCATGAGGGTCAGGTGGGCAGTAGGTGAGGGGAGGATTTGGTTCTTGAGCATTCATTAGTCACAGACTGGTCACCGAAGAAGACTTGTGTCTGGAGCAACCGTATGGAAAATGAACATAAAGTAAATGCAGCAATTCAACCTTACCTCTCTTGCAGTGAAAGGAGAAAGTGCTTACAACTTCTCAGCTTGATTTAAAACTACTACAGTGACATGGTTTCCCATAAGGATAAAAAAGCATATTCAGTGTGTTTTACTATTACAGTAAAGAAAGCTTGTTGTCCTGAATACTAATTCAAGTATTTCTAAAAAGGCATACCATGTCACCTATGTTTTGTCATTGAAAAGCATTAGCGCTTTTTTTTTTTTTTTTTTCCAAAGAGCACACATCTTACAGTCATTTTGCAAATTGGGTCTTCAGGGGTGGATTCATAACAAAATAGAAAAAGCAAGTGTAAATTTTAAAGAGTTGTCTACATGCAGTCATCTACATTTGCATCAACTGCTATCACAAGGATGCAAGAATCAGGTGAGAAAAATCAGCATCCCTTTGTTAAAGCACTACTTTTTGTCTTGGAGGTCACTCCTCCTACAAATTTGACCCTATGCTTATGGACCAATTATATTGCTAAAAAGGTGCTCTTTTGTAAAAGAAAGATAGCATTTACTTTCTTTTTCCTACTGGGAAAATGAGTCTGCAGTTTGAAAAGTAGAGCACCGAAACTATTTTAATGACCAGCTATGTTTAGCTCCCTCGTCAAAGAGACCTTTGGAAGACATGTAACTTTCCTGTCTGGCCACGAAGCTCAGACATGAAAGAGTGATTATTTTCCACCAGCTTTGGTGAATATTGGAAAACAAAAGAAATACTGAATGTGATTTGCACTCGGAAAAATTATTCAAGTTTTTATAAAGTTACCATAAAAAAATAACTCTGGTCATAATTTTGATGTCTGGACACATTCTCATAAATGCAGTGAAATCATGGCAGAATGTGTGACTGCTGATCTTGAAGGATAATGATGACATGACACACTGAAATGCAGAGCTATAGTTTCTCTTAATGCAACATGATTGCTAGGAATGAGGAGAAACCTCATGGGAGCAGTGATTTGGTTTTGAAATCTCATGCTATGGTCTGCAGACACCAGGAACTCAATTCAGTTGTCTAAATGTCATTTGAGGCATCCAGGAGTAGCCTGGCAGGGAGGGGTCTGGTGAATAGGATGCAGAACCTATGGGATATTTGTGGCTTTCTGGACTAACCGCTGATGACAAGACAAGATAACCTTGGGTACATCAAACAACTTATGCAGCCATGTATGAGTAATTGTATCTTTCTGTATCTAGGGGATGGGCTGAACCTCCACTGTATTCACCAAGTGTCATCTTGGTGGGAATCATGTAATGGCTGTCTTCTGGGGGCAAATTCATTCTCCCAGCACTGTCTGGATCATGGACACCTCTAAGCTGTATCTGGCAGTCTGTGGCTCTCAAGGCTGTGTACCATGTAGGAAATGTAAGAGAAATAAATTTCTGAGATCTGTCCTTCAATAGTGGCTTAAGGTAGATTAACTTGCAGTTTTCCACAGGTCAAGAGAGCCGGTGATGTTCCAGGTGGTGTTACTGTCACAGACGGCTGAGATTCAGCTCCATTTTGTGGTCACGTCAGTTCAGGTGTCTAAATGTAGACGTGTCCTGTTATAGTCGGTGGAGGCTCAATTCCCAGCATACAGTCACCTGGTGCTCTTTGAAATGCCCTTGGATATCTGAGAATTCTTCAAGGATCTATAATGTATGACATGGGAACTGCTGGAAGTGTGTGTCTTTCTGGAATCACAGCTCCAGAAAGTGGCAGCCAGGTGGGATCCCTGAGGACATCTCAGATGGTGTTACACCCTTAAGTGTGGGGAACTGATCTGAGCTTGCAGGAGTTGACAGAACGATTAAGCTCAATCTGAAGTAGATACATATATGGTCATTGGCTCACTAGACTCCACTGACTACATTGCTCTTACATGACATGGTCAGTACAGATGTTAAACAGCACTTCACCCATGGCTTTTCCCACTTCTGTAGGAAATGTCTGCAGGTTTTTGTACTAGAAAGAATAAGGAACTCTTGAAAAAAAGAGAGGATGGATTGGGCTCAAGATAATGGTGCTGCACTCCCTGAACTGCAGAAAGTTTAGTCCTCTTCCTCACTCAGGGCAGCAGATGGCTGTCCAGCTGCCTGCTGAGCCCTGTGCTCCTACAGCTTGGAGACACAGATGCAGATTGACATCTGAGGCTGTTTTGTAGCATGTGTGAGGGTTACCTTTCACATGTGAAAAACTACACTGAAGAGACCAAGACAGACAAAGGAACCAAAAGAATGCTGAGCAAGCTCTTTCCCTTCAAGCAGTTATTGAGTTACCTACCTATTGAGAAATTAGCAGCACATACATCTATACGACTGTCCAGAGGTGAAGAAGTTTTCTTACCTTCATTGTCTTTTGCCATGAGTTTCTTTTCTTGCTAACATGTAAAGTCAAAAAGGGACTGAGTGCCTCACCAGCTGGAATATTGAACAAAGGTGGCTTTTGCACTTGAGTTTGGGTCATCACCAAAATGGTAGGATTTAAAATACTACTAAAGACCAAATCGGTTCAAAAACCTCTGAGTTGAGAGTTTGAGTTTCCTGGAGAGCTTTAAATAACCTCTTTTATTAGGACAAATGACTGTGGGCTTGTTTCATTTTTTGGCTTGAAACGGGCTTATGATCCCCGAAGAGGTTTCTACAATTTTTAGGAAAAATAGATGTGACCTATTTTTAGTTTCAAAGCTCATGTCTATTCAATTTAAGAATCATATAGATATTGTTTCAGTCTGTGTTTCCACCATAAAAACCACCACCATGAAAACAATGTAACACCAAGTGCAATTTTTGAGATTTTTTTTTTTCCCACTAGTACACGAAAATACCATTCAGAGTGTTAAACATTCTGCTTTGTTTTTCTGCTCCTTTCCTTCAATTTGAAATGTGCAGCTCTAAGGCGCATAATGCACCGTGACTCTGTGTCATGTAGGGGACAGACAACTGCAAATGGCTCTCCAATTAAATTCAATTGCTCTTTAAGGGTTGCTGCCCTAGTTTGAAGAGGGTGCACGGGTGAAAGTTGGAAGTACTGCAAACGCATGCTTTTAGAACTGTGATTAATCTCAGTTAGAAGTTTTGACTCCTCTTCCCCCGCCTCCCTTCCCTACCACGTTTCCCTGTGCCACAGAGCAATGTGGCTCGGGCTGGCTTGGAGCCACCGATAGTAAGTGAAAGAGAGAGGGCAGAGCCCACCAATGACAGCAGCAAAATTCAGCGTGGCAGTGGTCTGGTGGGAGGCTGCACCCTGCATCAGGAGGGCTTCAGAGGGCCAAGACATGATACAGGGAGGATTAGTGGAGCTCTCGGAGGTGTGAGAGAAAAGAGATGGAAAGTGCTTTGGACAGGACAGCTGAATCTCTCAGTATATTGCCTCCCTGACCTTCAAGCCATCTCCTTCCCACCTTGGCTCTCAGCCAGTTTGGTATTTCTGGAGGGCTAGGACCTGTTCCTGGGTAACTTCACCCCAGAAGGATTCATATCCTAGTATACTTGCTCCTTCAGTTCCCATGTCCCTCTGAGATGTGAGATGCCCTGTGCCTCAGGCTCACACCCACCCTGTGCATGCATTCGACTTAGCCGTGCTCTGCCATGCTCTTCTTGCCTCCTCTACTCCCTCTCTGTCCATGCTGGAAACCTAAGTTGGCTGCAGAGGACCTGAAAGGTCTCAGTACAGTTCCAGGACAAAATCAGGGAGAACAGAGTCAGAGTGACTGGCAGTGGCATGTCACAGCTCAAGGCAATCATATCCCCTGGCCCACCCTTGGGAGGATGCTGCTTAGAGAATTGTCTGTATGCTTTACATGCTACTCCCTGCACAGGGAGTATAAAGCAAATGGAATAGAGTGCCACACTTTCAGAAAAGCATGTTTTGTTTCACAGCCAGTTGAATGAGATGGATACTTACCTGCTATGCACATGTCGTGATAGGTCTCAAGTCCATAAATGATATTTCTAGGCCCTGGCTATGAATGCGCATATGGTGCATTGCAAAGCATTAACTGGAGGGCTAGCTGTCAGTCCATTACTGCACTACTGTCACAGAAATAACAATCTGTCCAAAATTTCAGCCCCTTTCAAAGTGATGCAAATAAATGACAAAGTTTTGCAGAATTTCCACTGCTTAATGCAAATACAATTAATTTTGAAAAATAAGCCAGGTCAGGCAAAATCTAGCTTAATGTAAAAAATAATTGTTTCAAACTGAAAAAAAGTGGTTGTGTAAAAAAAGATACAATCAAAATGCACTTTACAATGTGGGAAGACATTCTGGTCTACCCCAGCAAATATTTCTATTCTCAGCTCTCCATATGATTGTAACCTTCAAGTCAATAAAGTGCACAGTATGACAAACACTTCTGGTGAGCCCTCTCTCAGCAATACTATTGAAATGTGCAATCCATGAAATATTTTAATGAAAGGCAAACAGCTTATTTCAGATTAGGCTAATTCTCCATGAAAAATAATGTTTCAAGAGCCAGAAGAGACAACTTGGAGATCAAAGGAAATGCCTAATGAAGCAAGATGGCTGAAAACTGACAAGAATTGATTAAATATCTGAATGTTTTGTTAACTCCATTCTGTAGAAACTGCACACTGGAAGATATACTTTATAGTTGTCAAGAGGTGGCAACCTGCCACCAAACTGCAAAGATGAAGTGGGTAAACATCTTAGAAGAGCAAACAAGTGTCCAATTGCTCTAACTGTGGATACTACATTTAACCCAATCTTTATTGCATGAAATCCTGAGACAGTGTTCTTTTCTTCAGAATACAAACTTAATACAACTCAAGAAGATAAGCAAACATTTTGTGGCTGTTTAAGACAACTGGGAAGGCTACAGGAAGAATCCAGGCAGATTTAGCTCAGGCTTTTCACCACATTGAGTAGGGACAGGGATGATGTTCTAGTAGTTAAGGCATGACTCCTCTATTTCTCACTGCATAACATGAATGGCACATGCTGGGATAATACTGTGCAGGTTATTTGCAAATTTCTGTGCTTAACCTCACTAAATATTGCCTACTGATGTCAGGAATTAGTGGGAGGTCATGGAAAAGCTCCTTTACTGTGTTTTAGCTCACATCTTGCCTTCCAGTATTCCCCACCTCCTCCTTGTCAGAGCCGGTTCACCCCATTGTACGTTATTACAAAGTCTCCAGAAAGGATGTCAAAATACCTGTAAAAAGCTAAAAAACTAGAAAGCTCAGTTTATAAGAAAGAAATGAGATTGACAGCTTGTGAGGTCATAGAGAGAGGATTAGGCAAAATTTTTGTACTAAAAGTTGCTCACATTTTTCCACCTTATTTTCAGTAATATTTTTCTTTGTTTATTTTAAGATAGTGGTATTGTTCAGTTAGGGGAACTGGGGTATAAATGTGAATTGGATGAAGTTACCTAGCATACATGTTCTTCATAATTTGCGGAGGTGGGAGAATGATATAAAGATTATCCACCTCCAGACTGGTCAGAGATTGGACCTGGTTAGGCAGAGTTGAAGATTCCTGTCATCCCCGAGAATGTAGTTGGAGTATGGATCCAGCTCACCAGCTGTGTAATTCTGGCCGGTCTTCTTGGCTGGAGACAGGAGATGCATTGCTAATTCCATAACTGCTGAAATTGATTGAGTGCAACCTGTTATGTTTTGACAATTGTTTTGGTGTCCCTTCTTCATTTTGGATACATCTCATCATTAGCTGTATAACAACGAGGCCAGAGGAATAGATTGAGATTGGTTATCGCTTTCACAGAAACAGAATGACATGTGCAATTACTTCTAGTGCATTTCTAGCACCTCTCATCTGTGTTACTTGGCTCTTTGTTAAATCCTTTCATGTGTAGGAGATGAAGCATGTCACATATCCAGAAAGGATTCTGTATTCTGCATAGATAGTGACAGTGTTTGAGAGTTGTACTTTTTCATAGATTATTTCCAAGAGGCACACTAACTTTTTCAAGTCTTTCACACCCAGTTTGTTACGGGGCAGCACATCAGATATTTCATCTCACATTTTAGTTAAAAAGAAAGCCACCAGTCATCATTAGACACACTGAGCCCGATTTTGCAGTGTGGCGGAGAAATGTTCAGTGTAAGGGAGGAGAGGAAGGTTCATGAACTCATGCAGACTGCTGACAATAGCTGCTTGACTTCACTGTCATGGATCCTGTGAGACCTACAGTGGAAAGAGGAAGGTGAGCAAACTCTGCAGGTCTGCTGGAGGGGAGGGAGAATCTTTTGCAGAGGCTGCCTGAAGACAGGTAGCAGTGAGCTCTTTGCTTAGGGACTCTCAGTTGTGTTACTTATAAGGACCTAAAATCAGACAATGTGAATACTCTGGTATGAGAGTATGGAAGAGACACCAGTGTCTCCACAGCACTAGCAAAACCTCAATGTAAGGGAGACCTTACAGAGGCTGGGTTGAGAGACCAGCTTTAGCCCAAAAGTGCATTCAGAACTAACTAAACTAACTAAAAAGCCTTTAGGAATAACCCATAATTGTGTAAAAATATGGCCATCCCACCCTAAAATGTCTTAACAAAAACCCCATGCACGTTCCATTATGTGTTTCTTCATGAATCATAGAACAGTCCAGGTTGGAAGGAACTTAGAAAGATCATCTGGTCCAGCTGTTCATAGGAAAGCGAGCCTGGATGAGATCCTCTAGCACCCTGTCCAATTAGATCTTGGAAACCTCCAGCGTTGGGAACTCGACCACGTACCTTGGTAGGTTGTTCCAGTGATTGACTGTTCTCACTGTAAAAAATGTCTTTTTTATATCAAGATGAAACCTAGCCTGGTGCAACTTGTACCTGTTGCCCCTTGTCTTCTCCGTGAAGTTCCTTGTAAAGAGAGAGCCTCCCTCCTCTTTGTAGCCACCCTTTAAGTACTAGAAAACCGTGATGAGGTCCTCCTGAGCCGTCTCTCCTCCTGGGAGAGGAGATCCAGCTCCTTCAGTCTTCCTTCATAGAGCAGGTTCTCCAGCCCTTTGATCATCTTCACGGGCCTCCTTTAGACCCTCTTCAGTCTGTCTGCATCCTTCTTGAATTGTGGGGACCAGAACTGGACACAGCACTCCAGATGCAACCTGACAAGTGCTGAGTAGAGTGGGATGATCGCGTTTCTATCTCCACTAATAAAGCCCCTGCATTCCTTCCTTCTTTCTGACTGGAACTTCTATTTTTTGGAGGGAATGTGTCCCAGATAGATATGAAGCATCAGGGAAAACTTCAAAAGTTGATGAAAGAATCTCCCAGCCTTGTGTTATAACCTTTCACATGACACATTACTTCTAATGTCATGTCCCCGAGGGATCTCAATAATTTGTCTTAATAAATGTATAATTTGCCAGTGAGATTTCTTTTTTCTTTTTAAGTTAACCTAAAGTAACTTGAAAAATTGATTTGATGAATCTAAACCTCAATGCTGAGCTGGATTTTTTGGAATCAATAATCAGACATTGGCTGAATAATGAGGATAAGGGGTAATAAGAAAAAGCATATGGCTTCCTGCAACTTCATTATTCATGCCAGAAAATTACTGGGCAAACTGTTAGTACAATATATTCCGTGACCGCTGAGTAAGTGAAACATAACTAAATCCTGTACAGTGCTCAGACTGGATAAAGTGTGGGAGCAGTAAAAAAAAAAAAAAAAAACTACAAATGGCACCAATTCTAATTCTTTGGAAATAGCAGTGAACTTTTCTTAGTATTATCTACCACACTCACTCTCCAGCAAAAATCTAGGATCTGTCTAGCACTGTAAAACTCTTCATCATGACACTCATTTCCTGTATGCTGTACGTGTGTTGGATTTCGATGGAGACATGCCTTCTGTGAGAGAGGGCATCTCAAGAGGATGAATAGACACACAATAGGTAACGTTCGGTCTGTGAAGAACTAGCACATAGCTTGGTCTTAAAGTGACTAAAAATAGGAAGAATGAACGGAATAACTAGCAGTTTCTTGGTAGATCTGAAATCTTCATTGTTACAACATGTTAACTTGTCACTAGATTCAGAAATGAGAATTCTGCCCTCCTGTAAGGCAGTGGGGATAACATCTCTGAACTCACCTTACTTATCCTATTTAGGTCCTTGGATTGTTTTAATGCTAAGAGTGCTGAAATCGTGGTTAGTAACAAGATGCAGGGCACTGTAATCACCCTTAACTGCTCTCAGCCCTCTTAGCTCACCAGGTGACATGCAAGTGTCAGTCACTGTTAAGCAGATGTATAATGTTGGTTATAAATCTTGCTAGAATTACCTGATCTTAGATATGTTTATCAGTGGAGTGCCCACTTCTCCACTGTTATTTATCTATGTATTTTTTATTTTCTCTTAAACATTTTATTAACTGTGGCTGTTAGTCAGTGGGATAGTAATTGAGAAGGTTTCTGAGGAGTTACTCTCAACATTTGCTATTCTGTAGTCCTCCTTTCTCTCTGTGACATTTAGTGTCAGACTCTGATCACCTAAAACATGCATCTGATTGCTTTGGACTTTTCAAACATACATTGATTTTTGCAGATTTTGACCTCCGAGGTGTCTTTTGGAAAAGAGATTACAAATGAACCAATCAGTGTCATTCCCGTAGTATTTCTAAGGGGATTCAGCTGCTTATTTTAATAATGATGTACTGAGATACAGGCTACACTGTGACTAATTTCAGTGTGATTGACTCTCCAAGGTGGATTAGAATTTAGCTCCTGAGACTCGTTAGTGGAACATTTTCCAAGGCTGTTTTTCCACCATGTAGTCTCCTCAGTCTGTGAGAAAGTCTTGGCAATACTTAACAGCCGCTTTTTATTGCCCATGAACGTAGTGGCACATGGTATGTTTGTGTTCCAGTTCTGTGCAAAGCAACACAGAGTTGACCAAAGCAGTGTATCAAAAATAAGGCTTAACAACATCTGCATTTCCCCCTTTCCCTTTAATTTTTTGAACAGGAAGATCCAGTAGTGAAGGACATCCAGCATTTTTTTGAGTCACATAAATTAACTTTGATGAAGCCTTTTATCTCTGATCTGACAAGGTTTGTTACAAAATAAACTTAAAACTGACTAATTTCCATTTGGAATAAGTACTCAACTTTAGGTGCCATGATAAAAATCCATTGGGGAGAACAAATAGTAATAATTGGGGTCTAGGTGCTAGGTGCGTAAGTAACATCCAGCTATATTTAGTGGATGCTTGAAAACAACTTGAAAAAAAATTACTGCTTTGAGATCAGTGCAAATTGGCAGTGGTGGGAAGGGCACATAGGAAGTCTAGCATACCTAGGCACTGTATATATTTTTCTGTAAAAAACAGATAATAAATTGTAAGTAGAAATGACAGAGGAAGGTCTTTCCAGGTTAGTGGAAAACCTCACAACTTTCAGGTTGAATGCCATTCTTGTCTTCCTCTTCTATCCTTTAAAAAAAAAAAATCTAGTGGCTTTCAAGAGCATCTGCTATCTAAGGAAAATGAAAAACTGCAAAGAAATCTAAAAAATCACATCGTAGAAAAAATGAGAAAGAAATAACTTATGGACGCCTGAACTAAGTATGTTGATGAGCAATTTGAAAAAAGTTAATCAACACCCTTTGAGTATAAGCCCAACACAATTCACAGCCCACAGCTGTGACTCAGAAGGAAAGTTCTCTATTAAAATGTCAGCCTTGTCATTTATTCCTTTTGCCATTTACTTAATTCTTTGAGGAAAACTGTTCATTAATGCTGTTCTTTATTCTTGGTAGCAGTCGTGCTCTGGTGAACACTTTTATTTGCATTCAGTCCTGAAATTTGGACTCTCTTATGAAAAGTTTACATGCGATCCTGTGCTGCGTGTTGTGTTTGACTCTATGCAGTTTTGTGTGTGTAAATAGTCACAGCACCACACAGCAAATATTTAAGTTAAAAATAAATACCTGTTCAAGTTCTTACCATAATCAGGAAGAGGAGGAGAGCAGAAGAATGAAATGAGTTTGGAACTTACTTTCCTTCTGAAACAATCTTCAGGAACACATGTATTCAGGACTTGAACACTAAATATATGACAAGGCTGGAGCGGATCGTATATTAACACTGGAATGCACACTATTTTCAGATTGACCAGAGAGCTGGAAGTGATGAGAGGTAAAACCAGGGAGACAAAGTTACCAAAAATTATCCCTTCATCTTTCCAAGAGAAACATCTGTTTGCACTGAAAAGCTGTACAGGAACTACTGAATGCTCACTATGGCTATTCATAGCACTGGGGGGTCCTCAGATCATTTTGTCATCTTCTCTGAGAGCCGGAGCAGAGGTTGATGGTCCTGTGGTAGCCACAGATCCCTCAAGATCCATGGACATCAGGGGAGAAAATTTGAACTGTTCTCTGATGTAACAAATTTCAGTAGAAAAGATACGGGGATTCTCACAGTATTATTTATTCCCAAACTTTCTTCCAAGAAATTTCCATGGGTCTGGGTGTTATGAGCTGCTGTACTTGGACATCTTTTGCATCTAAAAAGCTTTATGGGAGGAGTGAATACTGTGATTATGCTTCTGTAATCTGAATTTGACAAGAAATGTCATGCTCAAAGGTACAGTGCATCGTTTCTATAAGCCTGATTGTGAGTGACACCCACTAGTCACCTTTTAGATGAGTAGGTAATTGGAAATTTTCTTTTATATCATCTCTGACTGGGCCACTCGGGAAACACCCTGATATCTCTCTATTATGTCCTTTAGGGAGAAAAGAGCTGCCTCTTTTCTATGCTCTCTCGAGCTTTCAGCCACTGTGATGATCTCCTTACTCCGTTTTGCTTTACTTGCGTGGATGACCCCTGCTTCAGTCTTTGGAGTTTCTGGCACAGTAAGGGGCTGCTCTGTGTGAGCAGCGGTTTCACGGTCCATCCCATAATATTTTCCCAGGACACACGACGGCTCTTGTGAATTAACATCACTCCACTGACTCTACTGTCAAATGGACCCTCAGTGGTTGGCATCAGTCTATCCTAGTCTCTGTGTGCATCCTTTGATGTGCTGCTCCAGGGAGTCCTTTATGTCCTTTGCTCCACAACACAACCTCTCCCCCTTTGCTGTTGTCTTTCCCAGAGGTTGCCATCCCTCTTTTTTTTTGTATTTCCTCATCCTGGACAACTGCCTTTTTACCTGCACCCTGGCCAGCTCTTAGCTCTGGTGAAAAGCCTTTGGTAACCATCATAGCCCAATCCAGATGACCGTGCTGGGACACTGCAGAAGTTACCAGCCTGACATTCCCTACCTGTCTCATTTGTGTATGAAAAGCATCAGTGGTTGGGAACTGGGAGCTCAGGGCACCTGAGAAGTTGTCCAGAGCAAGTTTCTTGGAGGACAGGCAAGGGAGCTCGCTGTTCCTGTGAGGTTTCTACCACTGACATCTGGGCTGTATGCTGCTTCCCTGCAGAGAGAACCACTCCTGGGAGACTTCACTTGCCCCTGCTTTGGTCCTGATTTACACCAAGTTGAAGGCAGTAATTGTCTTCAGGTGAAAATGAGACTCAGATGCCTTAAAGTGAGAGCTGGACATCTTACACAGTACAGAAGTGAAACTGTATTAATCTCTAGTTTCTTACAGCCACCCTGTGTGCTGAGCTGGTTACGCTAATTTTGTAATTATAACTCACTGGTTTCTCACAGTACGTGCAAGCTGTGCTGTGTCAGCATGTACTGACAGCATTACAAGGTTAGCCTCCATACTGAATAAACTCTGGGGAAGCAAATGTACTTAATGCATTTATAGGATTTCAGTAATCAGTAAAATAGGATTTCAGGACGTTTAGGACATTACTTTGTGCCTCAGTAGCAATTTATAATCTGAACCAGTTATTCACCTGTTTATACGAGAAAAATAATCTTTCCCTTCGACTCCAAGAAATATCTCTGTGCTAATACATTTTTAATGGATGTATCCTGTTCATGTTTTTATTTTTTAACAAAAAGGGCTGGTGATAAGAAACACAGACTGACTTTCATCTGACTGACTTCCAAAAATCTTCCTACAGACTAATCTATATTTTATTGGATGAAGTACATAAGAGGCTGTATCCCTCTTGATTTATGAGCAAAACTTTTATGAGAAATATGAACTGTATAATGTAGCCGATCCATCATTCAGAGATAAGTATTAGTAACACTAGCCAAAACCAAAATTCTCCTGGGCTGCTGAGATATTTTTCCAGAGGTCCCAGAACACAACAACATGGGTAAATATGCCTTCAGACCAAGTGCTACACTAGAATGTGTAATTTCTTGAAAAAGGATCATTAATCTCAATTTTGACTTAAATTAATGTACTCCAAGGATAACATCACACTTTGGCTTGAGATTTGTGTACTGCAACAGAAAGGAAGAGAGGCACTTAAAAAGACCTAATGAAGACTTTGTGTTCCTGCATGCAGTAATTGTTATAATAGATTATGTCCCTTCTCCCTAACCCTTTAAGTTATTTAGACCACTGTGGTTACAGCAATACCCTTGCTATTTCCAGATATGTACAGATTGTAAGGGAAGTTACCCCACTGCTGAGGGCTGGGTTATGACCCTGTATGCAGGTTCAGGCTGAGACTGTCTCTGCTGGGCAGTGGCTGTGTGAGAGGCTGCTTGTGCATCTCCTACGTGCAGCAAACAGAACATGTGTCACTGTTTTCGGCAGGCCTGTGAGGAGAACCACATTTGGGATGGACAGATATGGGCTGTGGGTCACTGTTACAGTGACAATTTTAGGCTGGGGGTGTGGTTTTCATTTTCTAACCTCGGGTTCCATGGAGACTTTGTGCAGACAAGGCAAAGCTATGACTCACCTCAGTAGCATTCCTGGTTTCAGCCCTTGCGTCTCACCCAATGTACTGTTTTGCCCAGGCATACATTCTCTGGCTATGCTCTCACCTTCCAGCGCCAGAGACATTATGTTTCTATAACACAGGCAAAAATTAAGGATGCCATCTTCCTCCCCTACTTAATTCCAGCTCCGTGCCTAAGGCACTGTCTTGGAAAGAGAGAAATACAACAATCTGCACTGTTTCATGGTGGTACTATGGTCCCTTGCTTCTCAGGCAAGGGAGAATTTACTCCCATCTTTTATGGAAATGGCAAGGACTCTACCCTCCAGACTATTCTAAAAGACTGAGGCAGTTGTCAGCCCCTGACCCAAAGGGATCCCTTTGTGAAGGTGCCTGGTGGGGACCCTCGCTTCATGTAAATGCCTGTGTCCAAAGGAGAATACTTCCTTCCCTTTGGAGTTTCCTGCTAGATGATTTTGTAGTCTGTCCCAAAATTTAGTGTGCTGACTGCTTTAAATCCTGTGCTGAGGCACTGCATCCTAGCTGTCCCTGGACATGGTTTTTAGGTGCTGAGATCCCTTTCACGGGTTTGGCCCAAGGCGACTGTCCAGAGTCTCACATGATGCATGCAGGAAGGAGATGCACTGGTCCCAACACATGGCTACTGCTGAATTTCCTGAATTGCAGGCTTCCTCTTCTCGTCCACCTTGTCCTGTACTTGGCGTTTCTGCTTAGGCTTTCATCACCCTTCCTATCACCACAGGGTCCTCCACATCTACCAGAAAACCTAGAGGACTGCTCCTCCTCTCCAGTGGTCTCAGGACTGGAGCTATTCTCAGTGAGCAAGACAATTCTTCTTTCAGAGTCTGTTGGTGCTGTGCTAAAGCTGATGTTGTGCAGCAGGTCAGCCTCGCGCAGGTATCTCAGAAATCCTAGTGCATTCTAAATGGTGCTAGGCATCCAGGTTTGTTGAGATGCTTTCTGGAATTGGTGTCTACAACCTACTGCTGAATGTCAGCTCTAAAACCAGATGAGATATACCTCATCCAGTCCAAGGACTCTTCCATTTTCTATGTGTAACACCATCCTTATCTCCTCATACAGTCACATTTCTCATAGTGTTAGTGAATTAGTCTTCAATGCTGACTATGGTTTTAATTTATTTTCCTAATGCTCAATTTTCAAACAGGAAAAGGAAACTCTGTGATCATCATCCTGGAAAAAGAGTAAGAGACACTCCTGAATTTCAGTTCTACCTCTGTGATTGGTTTCTCTTGTAACATCGAGTAGGTCACTTAATCTCTGTATATGTCAGAGATTGGTAGCAGCACCTACAAAATGGTGATGACAATGCTCCCAAGGGTTTTGCAAGGAAAAAAAGTGATTAAAGAAAGCTTGTAAGAGCACTTAAAAAATGTGAAGCAGGATCTGACCATTAACTTGCTGTTTAGCGATGATGCTAATTGCACAGAACTTCAAGTGCAAGGAGACAACGCAGAATATGGACAGATAGGATTGACTGGCACAATGAGGCAAAGGTGAACTTGTGACTTTTGCATGGATTCATTGTAAAAATCAGATAGGACTGAGATGCTTTGGCTCATGAGGGCTTTGTGCGGACCTGGATTTGCTCGGTTCAAGATCTCCCAGCACAGCCAGATGGTCCAAATCTAATGAACTGAAAATACACCACTCTTCCAGCTTCTGATCTCTCTTGCATAGAGGACATGGACCTATCATACCATCTGTTCTGAACACATTTTAAAAATTCCTGCTGGATCTTCGTAACACTGCTTCTTGACAGACTTCCACATTGCATTGTATCTGCTTTCTCACTGCACCCTACATAACAGAATATGGTTCAGTTTTATCATGTCTTTATATATCATGAATTTCATCCATTTGCAGCAAGACTCCTGGACAATATATATAGCTATATATTGAGCAGAGAAATTATCCATCTACTATGAAAGTTTTTCTTGTAAATGTAAAAGAATATGAAGTTTTAAATACCATTGTAGTTGTTGAAAACAGTTTACAGAAGATTCTGTAGTACTTCTGGTTACATCTTCAGAATCAGCTGCTTGGAGGCAGTACTTAGGTACTCATTTTTGCCTCTTCTAAATGTCGAGCATAATTGTTCATTTATGTTCAATTACAAATCCCTTTTAGTATTCTTGAAAAAGATAAAGCTCAGAGAAAATAGTAACTCCCCGAAATAGTAGAAAAATTACTCATTTCTTAAAGCTTTCTATGTTGCCAAGGACCATGCTAGTCACTAAAGCCATTATTTCTCATGTCATCTTTGGGAGGTTAGTATTGTAATTTTTATTATTTATCCAGGTCACCATATCCACAGAATATGTAGAAGCATTGCTTTTTGCAGATAATGCTTCCTTTTAGGAAGAATAAAAGCAAAGGCATCAAAGCAGGGCTTGGCTAGACGACATTTGTCCGATTCAGTAACATGGACTGTTAAAATCACAGATGACTCCTGAGACACTTTGAAGTTTGTTCTAGAAAGCTTACCTTTCTGCTGCAGCTATTTCTTCTTCCAGAAACTTTGCCTACCAGATTTCTCCTTATTTCCCTGAATGTCTGCTCAGATTATGATTTGGCAGTCCTTGCTGTTGACTGTGTCCCCTCCCCAGCGGCTGCAGCCTCGATCTTAAATTCAAAATAAAGGGGAAAAAAAAGGAGGTGGGGGTAGGGAAGGGGGTTGTGGCTTTTATAGTGCTTCTCCAAGTATCCAGAACTCTTCTTTCTCCTGTAATATGGTGATCTGTCACTTAGAGAGCTGCTCCCACCTGCAAAGCATGAACTTTCACAGAAAATAGAAGAGACAATGTTGCAATGGCAAGAAATATGAAGGTGAGGGAGGAGTGCAGAAAAATATGGGCATCATCTTTAGTGAAAATGGTGACCAGAAAATCAAACACTTTGCTATCTTGCAGACACTTTAATTTTGTTACATTTTTCTTCTCTTCATTAAAATGAAAAAAATAAATCAATGTAGTAAAGTCTGGTGTCTTGCACACAGCATCTAGTGTCTATATACATCAAGTAGCCTTCATCTGACAGAAATAAAGAAGTTTACAATAAAACCGTTCACATTCAAACTACTCGCCTAGGTTCTCTTTATAACCAGGATATGATTAGAATTTTAGGATGTGATTCATCTAATTTTAAAATAAGTGTCTGTTGTCGATCGCATGAATTGTGTCCTAAAAGCACCTGTTTCCCTTTGCTGTCTGTAAGAGGAGCTGGGCAGAATAGTTCAGGCACAGATATCTCTGCGTTGCAGACTTCAGAGAGTTTGGTTCCTACTAACACAGCTTTTGAAGGGATAAACTCAGACTGCCTTCCTAATCAAACCTGAATCCAGGCTGAGCGACCTATCTACCAGATGCTTCAGGTGGTTTTGGTATTATTTTATACTTCCAGACCTAAGCAGTTTTGTACTATTGCTGTTGTGCTGTTAATAATTGTTATTTTCAACCAGATACTTATACAAGAAGCAACTCCATTGTGATGCTGGGTAAAGTGACCTCTCTTAATTAGTTTCCCTATTATGCTGCAAAATCTCATAGATTCCTCTGGGCTGAAAGTCATTAGACACATACAAGTTATTATTGTTTCATTACCATTTTTTTTCTCATCTTTCTCAGTTTTTCCACAGGTTTCCTCATTTTGGTATTTGTCTTGGTGACTTCTGAGCAACTATTTTCAGCGCAGCTTCCAGCTTTGATTATTCTTGCCTATTACCATTCAGAATGGGTTAATTAGGGTATATCTCCCTGATCTTAGATGCTGATTTAATCAGCACTGTATTCTGTCCCACTGTGTTTCACATGATACAATAGATGGTCAGGACAGACATTTATTCTCCCAGTGGAATGGCCAGATCAATTTCTGCATTTCTGCTGCTGTTTGGTGTCTGCTCATTAGGATCTTAGGGTTTTGGGGGGTTTTTGTTTGGTTAGGGTTTTGTTTTGTTTGTTGGTTTTTTTTTTGTTTGGTTGTTTTTTTTATATATTTTAACCTCTTTCTCTTAGAGCGCTTTTCTTGTCGTTTGTTCTTTTTTTATGGTGGAATACTAAGTATCTCATGATAACATGGGAGCAATCAGACCTCATCTGAGCCTGCCATTACATACACATTACCTACCAGCCATGCAGAGGGAAAGAGAATTGATGACTCTGCATTTAACAGATTTGTTTAAGATAATCTTTCACTTGTTTTCTCAAGAGTCTGGTGATTTTCCAGTACTTAAACTTGAACGATGCTTCATTTCATCCTATTACTTTGCATTACCAATTGATTATGTTCATTTAATACACCCAAGAGCACTGATAGAAATTAGGGCCCAGCTTTGCTATCTCCTTCCGGAGACATGGCAAGAGAAGGTTTGCCTTTCTGAAAGCTTCCTGCTTTTGTCCTCCAGCTGTGGATGAAATTTCAGTGACAGTTTCTGCTTTCTGCACTGGGCATTGCTACCTGCGGCTGTGCCCGTCGGTGCCCGTGTTGTGGGAGGTGGGTGCTGTCCACTTGGCAGGCTGGCTTCAGTTTTTCCCTTCCACTGTAGGGTGCCCAACTGGAAGATGTCTCCTTCCCTCCGCCGAGGTGGCCTGTGCTGACCATGTTCCCAGTCTGGGCACCTCTGTTCGGTGCCCAGACTGGAGGCAGGGGTGAATTGGGACCGATGCCTCCAGGTAGGAAGTTTGAAGACCCTGTGTTGCCCCTGGGGAAAGATCCAGTTGTACAACAGCCCTTCTTGTTCCTGTGCCTCAGCTGGATCCGTGTGCCCCAGCTCACCTCAAGGGATCAATATCCCACCTGGCAGGCAGGCCAGGATTACGGAGTTTTTCACTGCCTGTTGTCCTCAGCTCCTGCTTCCTTCCTCACTCTTCCTTTGCCCCCCACTCATTCTCTGGACATCTGGGGGCTCCTTTTCTCTTTGGTTGACTTTGCTATTACTGTCTTCTTTGCTATTTAGGTAGCACCACAAAGATCGGTGGTAAATGGGGTGTGACGGATAATAGCTGTGTACCCTGAAGGCCTTAAAGTGTAAAGCTAATGCATCTGTACCCGAGCAAACAAACAGGAGAAAACAAGAAGATCAATCACAGACTGGGGAGGAGTGAATTGCAGTCAATATGCTTTTTGGAGTATGGGTCTTTGAAAGTCTTTGCTGAAGCAGTAAGAAACTTGAAGAACATTAAGTAAAATATTTCAGACACTTGGGAGGTATTAAATATGGTTTTCCTTCCTTTTCTTTATCCCTCCTTTCACAGGTACGTTAGTAGAAGGTAGGTAGTCACGGACAGAGAGCTTATTGTTGGAGCAGATGATGACGTGAACATTCGCCACTTCTGGAGAAAGTCCACTCCACAGGGACAGGCTGGTCCAGGGAAAGCCCAATCTCCTGTGTGTGGAAGCATCACTCTGTTACCAGGTTATTTCTAGGTCTAGGTGAGGTTTAAGCATTCCAGGGCCTAGCTGTGTGTTGCTGGTGGAGAAATGCATCTATTCATTCACCATTAACATATCAGTTAATTTCTAATCAGAGCTTGTCAACAATTGCGAATGTGACAGCTTTGTGTCATCAAATGTTATCTGAAAGAAATGAAATGAATTCATGGTTGCTTACCATGGCTGTGTCAAAATATTTGTGGAAAATTATAAAAATATTTGTTAGATAAAAGGCTTTAACATTTCGGTTTGACTTTATTATTGCACTCATTTGTTTCAGAGTGAGACAGCTGAAACAAAATATGTAAGAACAGTCAAAGTGAAGTATTTTTTTGTTGTTTTTCTTTTGTGGTGTAGGATGAAAGCAAATGCCAGTGCCTTGAAGTTCCTCCCAGGATAAGAAATCTGAATTTCACCAGCTTGAATTATAATACTAATATCCCCTCCTACATAAGCGGCTTGACTTCCTCATCTGTGCTGGAAAGCAAATGAGAACCAGATTTCCTCACATTGGATCTGTACAAATTGAAGAAAGAGGAGCCACTTCTAAGTAGGTATCACATACTCTCTCTCCTGCTCCAAGCTACACTTGATTAGCCCAATATTGTGATTAAAACCTATCTTGCCTGCACCTTTAAATACAGCTCCACACTAGGAATAGCAGGAAGAAAGCTGTCTTTGTCTAGGACAAGTCTTCCCCTGCCAAATATATAAACTATCCAAACAAAATGTAGCAATTTGTCTTTCATTTAATGATGAACATTTGCTCTGATATTTGTTCACTTTTCCAGAACTGTCTTAATTAAACTGTTGTAATCTATGTTTTCATACCAAACATGGTGATTTCATTATTCAAAAGACACAGAGCTGGCACACATTCTGATGCTTCTGAAGTGAGGGTATATTATGGAAATGAAAACTTATCTCATCTTTTCTGGAGGCACATAAAAAGAATTAATTGTGTTTAATGCAAAATTAACTCCATCTGAAAATGCTTCTTTTTTGTCTCCAGTTGAAAAAAAAAAAATCACGATAGCATATGAACTACAGTAACACGATTTTCTGTTCTTTGACAGTCGCTGGCTAGGAAATTTCAATTGAAATGCAAAGTGAAAACATGAAACAAAGTCCATTGCATTGACAGAAAAATTTCCATTTCTATTTTAGCTTTTTGAGGTTTGTCTGGATCAAGCCTTGCGTGTCAAGGCAGGAGTGATGGTAAAGAAAACATCTTCATCATTTCTGCATCACTTAAAAGACAACATTAATCTCTAGGAACAATAACAGCCTAAAATCCACCTGAGCCTGCCCATGTCAGACTCTTCTTCTTCTGGCCCAGCAGTCCTGCCTGGTGCCTGGATCCAGGAAAATGTTCTAGCACAAGTCTGATTTAATCCATAATCCTTTGAAATGGGATTTCTCACGTTTGTCATTTACCATACCTTGCTATTAGGGCCCTTGTTGCCCCCCTGGCCATTATGAAGATCCCATGTTCCTCTGTGGCAGATGCTGTGCTAATTATATCATTGCCATGCTGGAAAGCACTTGGGAATGCGTTGTCTTGTGGAGTAAAAGGGGCCTGATTCAGCTGCTAGTGCTCACTTCTGCCTTCCCCATCTTTGACCTTTGCAGCCCCATAGAGGCTGTACTCTCATAAACCACAGCTCTACGTAGATACACCTGTCTGCATGGTGTACCACAACTCTACAACTGCACAAGAGACAGTGTTGCCCTTGAGTATGACCCAAATGCCGTGGTGGGGCTCCTATCCTCACAGTCACTGAACTGAACAAATGCATTTTATTGGTGTGTGCTTTGAAGACTGATTGTGTCAAAGATTATATAAGGAAAACACTTCTCATCTAAACTCTTTCAAAAACACCAACAACTTTGAGAAGTCGGGCCTCTACATTACAAATATGCATTTACTTTCGAGTCCTAGGTACCTAAATCATTAACCTATAGCCATGTCTGGGTGTGTTTGGAGCTCCGAGTTAAACCACTAACCCAGAGCTGTGTCTGAGCACAGTTTGGGCTCCACCGTGCCCGGGAGTGCAGTGCAAGAGTGCGGGAAGGCAGAGCCACACACTAGCACTGATGCAGAGTTCGTTAGTGATGCTGCATCCAGGCTGATGCCATGCAAAGCCATCCAGACGTGTCTGCTCTCCTCTGCCCCAGAGGCCAGCAGCCCAGGTTGCTGAGGCCCAGAGTGGTGGAGAAGACAGCACCCTGCTCCCCAGGCCTGTGGCAGGGGCCCCGTGTTTGTCCTCTCATTTCTCTGCAAACGGGTTTTCACCAGGTTAACTCTGAACAGTTGGTATTGCTTGCACTTCTTTACAGTCTAGCAGAGACGAGCTCTTCGTGTCTGAATCTCAGAGCTGGACTAAGGCTTCCTGTTCTGCAATAACTTGTGCATTGCCCTGACAGAGCATCTTTTCATCTCTGTCTGCCTGCCTGCTACCAAACCAATGGGAAATGCTTCAGTGCATTTGCATGCACAAACCACCCCCCCACACACACTTCATAACACCTAGCAGTTGGATTACAGGACAAAAACATGAACAGATCTTTTTCTTTTATGGCTCCATACACTTTCTGCTAAGGGGCAGGGTATTTATGTTCAGATAGATAAGGATAAGTGGATGGATAAGTCTTACTCCTTACCATAGAAAGTGTGCTCCTTTTTGCTATCCTAGCTTCTACAGGAATAACAGGGTGGTTGGGTACCTCAACATTGGAGGTTGACTGGGCTTTTCAATAGCTGTGGACATAAACAGACAACTCTTCTCTCCCTCTTACTAAAAAGACGCTTGTTAAAGAGATTTATTGATTTTGGCTTTGAACCACATTTCCAGGGAATTATCTAAACCGCACTTATTTCAGTTACCTTTTCTAATAATATAGTTAATGATCTCAGTATTTTAGTGCACAGGAAACCATGCAAGTCTGTAGCCATAATTCAAACAATTTATCTCAATGACTCTAAAGTGATTTTCCCCCCAAATCAGAGTAAAATACAGATGGTTCTGCTGCCTAAGAGGCCACAGAGAAAGAGAAATCTGTCTGAGAACAGTTTTGCATTGGCCTGGGGTGAAGGGAGAGGAGTTCCTCTCTGATCCTGAGCCTTCAAGGCTGAGAGCCAAGTTTGGAGGAGAGAGAAATTGGTGCCAAAATCAGGCATGTGTCTTGAGTAGTTAAATCTACTGCTGACTATGGGCACATCAGAACCAGAGTCAGCATGCAGTTAGATATTAGGTACCAAATGATCAGGGAAAGATGCACCTTTCTGCTGCTGGAAGTCTGGGAACTGGGTTGGTTTTGGCCTGCCAGGTCTTAATCCTAGGACAGTCACTGCTAGGTTCCACTTTTGCCTTGTCTCTGGTTCAGTGCTCTCAAAGTGTCTCCAAGATAAGTTATAACAAGGCTGTGGACTGATTATACACAGGTGCCTCTCTAGTATAATTTCTGATTTTTCCACATATCAGATAAATCAAATGTTTTTGGATGCTTAAAGACACTACCTTATTTTCTGTGAAGAATCTTCAGATGAAAAAGACATATTGATGAGAATAAAAGAAATTGTTCTTTGGAGGACTTCTAGATGGAGTGCAAGATGTGCATCACACTATGCCCCTTAACTACCTGCCTGGGACCTGCCTGGAGTGTACCCCAGCTTCCTTCCATCCTGCATGCCTCAGTATTTCCTTGAAGAAATCAGTGCATGCATCAGGGTCTAGTGTGTGCCCCACGTTTAGGTCAAGATGAAAGCAGGATGTTAAGAGGAAAGACAATGGTAGTGCAGTGTGCTGGGTGAAACAAACTGACCTGGGAGGCTTCCCCTGAGCACCTGCTCCCCAGCCCAACTTGCGTTACTTTGCATTTACCAGAATTTGACAATAGTTTACAGGGATAACCATCAGCATCCCTTGGCCCTAGGGCAGCAGCCCAGGGAACTTGTAGTCTTTGTGCTCCCTGTTTCTGGGTTTAGGTGTCAAATGTAAATCAATGGCTGAGACACAAAAGCAGTTTCCTAAATAGTCTCTCAGCAGTGATCCTATTCCTTTTGAATTACAGGAGAACCTGGGGAGCTTGTGGTACTGAGCTCTGAGTGCATGGTCCCCCGGATGTACACTCCAGAATTGGGAGTGTTTGTCAAGAGTTTTACAGTTAGAAGAAGGAACGAGTTAAGGTCTAAGTCCAGACCCCATCCCTGCTTTAATATGCAAAAGATATCTCGGTGAGTGTAGTGGATCAGATTATCATACCACATATGCTTCTAGGAGTTTTGCAAATGAAGTTGTGGTGTCATGTTGGCATGAGATGTTACCCACATATTAATAATCCACTTGAGAAAATTAATGAGGTTTCAATGTGGACGGCTCGAAATCTGTTTGACACTATCCCAGAGAGCTGGATGGCTCGTGCTGATGCAACAAGGTGCCTTTGGTACTGCTGCCTCTTTGGTAAAGCAGTGTATGGAGGTGCCCTTCTGACTGTAGCAGCAAATGTACTTACCCCACAGTGAGTCTTGTCTGTGTGGACCACATAGCTGCCAATGGTTGTTTGAGGCTAGTGAATCAAAGCCCTTGGCCACTTACTCATGGGAAACAAGCGCTATGCTACTGTTTGTCCAGTGCTACCCCTTTTTCCATGTTTCTCTTGTCAAACTACCTTGTAGGCTTGTTCTTTATGTGGTCTGCTCACATTGTCCTCATCAGCCGGGCATCCTCTTGCATTTCCCCTGGGATCACAGATTCCAGCAGTACTCCTGTTTAGCTTGCAATGTTCCCGAGTCTCATCTCCAGCATCTGGCTGTCTTGTTTCAGCCTTTTAGCGAGCAAGGTAGGTGGTGATTTGCAAATCTCTCTCCTTTGAACCATTTGCTGCCCATGCCCAAATTTCACACTTCTGCACAGCCATCAAAATCACAGATCTAAGTCAGCAAGCTTGAAAATCATAGGTAAATTGAGATAGCTTAGTGATTTGGATCTGGTGCCTCACACTATCCCCAAGCCAGTTCCAGCTAACGGGTCTTTCTCCTGCTGTCCCCGGCGTGCTGCAGATGAAATCCAGCAGCTCTTCCTCCTATCACTCTCCTCTGCACCCAAAGTGACATCTCAGCCTCACAGTCACCTGCATTCCCACTAAGCAAGTTTGTACTGCTTTGCACTTATAACTTGAAAGAGTACATTTATGAGAATAACTGGCTTCCCAGAGTTAACGGGTCAGTGAGTGTCCTCATTTATGCACTCTCAATCTATCCATTACATTTCTTATTAGAGATTCTCTGCTGAGACAACTGGAGAAATATGAAGCCCCCTCTAACCTCTTTAATCAAGTTCTGGTGCAGTATCAGTAAGGTCCAGTAGATCCCTATGAAGCTTTTCAGTTTCATTGTTCTTTTCATCTGCTTTCTGGGTATGGGTTTAAGAGAGGGATTTCTTGTCTCTCCACAGAGGTAGGCTGGAATTAGACTGTTGATGGCAGGCTTGCATGTGCTCTGACAATGTAATTTAGCAGGTCATCAGTCTATAATGAAGGCTTAGGTCCCTTCTGGCATTTTCATTTGAGATGGCTGAGTGCTTTGCCTCATTTCTTTATTGCATGATTTTCATATAATTGTTCCAACTTACACATAATTATATTAGATCTGCTATTTAAATGCCATATAGTGCTCTTCTTTATTCAAAAGCCTGATGCTGTTATCAAACTTAAAAGAACATGGAAATGTGGGACATTTTCACAGCAATAGTAGACTTCCAGTCTAAGTTACCTTTTTGTACTTTACTCCATAATCTGAAGCACCAAGTGCACAATCATGTACCATTCATTGTACCGCTCTGAAATCCTTTTGCAGTGAGGCAAGACTTAGCAAGGGAGAGTGAAGCAGAAGGGTAAACAATTGGCCTCTCTTTTCTTACCTCTTATTGCTTTTATTCAGGTAACCACTAGCTTCAAGCTGAAGAAATGAGTGTCAGTGTAGTAACTTTTCTAAAAGTAACCGCTTCTGGGCTTGAAAGATGTTGCCTTCTCTTTTGAAAACACTTCATCTCACAAATGGTTTTGGACTGTGCTCTGCTCATGGATCTTTATGGCACAGAGATGATGCTTTTAAGCCACTGGAACAATGCTTATCTTCCCTTGAACTTGCAGGCACTCCTGACTCTTCTATTGCTCCAGCCTTATTTGAAGCATCATCCTATTAATTTGAAGAAATAGTTTTTCCCCTGAGCTGAGCTTACTGATTGGTTTCTGTTAATTATTTATTGTTCTATCTCCTCCTATTTTTTAAAAAGATATTATGAATTATGTGGCCCTGAGTTTATATAATTTCCTTAAACAGATAATTTCCTCCACGTACAGTTTCACTCTAGGTTTCCTTGTGTGCTGCTGGGCACCAAAGCAAACCAGGAAGCCAGCAAGCTAAGCAGGGTCCTGGTGAGAGTTCATTAAGTTTTAACATTCAGCACTGTGTGAATTGCTTATTAAGGACTGTGGTCCCAGCCTATGTGGGATTAGATAAAACGGTATTAAAAAACATTCAGAATGAGCTATGGATGAAGC
The DNA here is from genome assembly GCF_018691265.1 of Tyto alba. Lineage (NCBI taxonomy): Eukaryota > Metazoa > Chordata > Aves > Strigiformes > Tytonidae > Tyto > Tyto alba. The sequence continues at coordinate 3,365,868 of NW_024881321.1, forward strand.
ACATAAGTACTTCATAGTTTGTCTACTGGAGGGAGAAGGATTAGAAGTGATGGTTCTTCTGTATGTTTTGAACAGTTGTAGTCAAATTTGGCATGCACACAATGTATAACTTTAGACAGGGCTAATGTGCAGCTTAATACTTAGACCTCATTTTCAGTTAGGTGGCCAGCAATGAACCATCAGAAATTAAGCTTTGCCTGTCATGCCTACTCAGGTGGAATTACAAAGCAATTTTGCTTCTCCTTTTGATTGGCTTAGAGTTCGTGTTCAGAAAATGCCATTTGTTCTTCTGTTGTCTTCTGATTTGGGCTGGGATAGAGTTAATTTTCTGCCTAGTAGCTGGTATAATGTTGTGTTTCAGGTTTAGTATGAGAATAATATCGATAACACACTGATGTTTTTAGTTGTTGCTAAGTAGTGTTTACACTAAGTCAAGGATTCTTCACCTTCTCATGCCCTTCCAGTGAGAAGGCTGGAGGGACACAAGAAGCTGGGAGGGGTCACAGACAGGGCAGTTGGCCCAAACTGGCCAAAGGAATATTCCATACTATATGATGTCTTTCCCAGTATTTAAATAGGGGGAGCTGGTTTGGAGGGGTGGATCGCTGCTGGGGGACTTGCTGAGCATCAATCAGTGGGTGGTGAGCAATTGTATTATGCATCACTTGTCTGTCTGGGGGTTTATTTCATTCTCCTTTTGTTATCTTTCTTTTCATTATGATGCTGCTGCTGGTGTATGCTGCTGATTATTACTATTATTATATTTTTAAATTTCAATTACTAAACTGTTCTTATCTCAACCCACAAGATTTACTTGTTCTTGGTTCTTCTCCCCGTCCCACTGGGGCAGGGATGGAGAGGAGTGAGTGAACAACTGCATGGTGCTTAGTTGCTGGCTGGGGTTAAGCCATGACATGGTGAAAATGTGTTCAAGTTTTCCCACTTAAGACCTGTTGAAAAACAAGCTTGTATGTGCTCAAGAGGCACTTGCTACAGTTTGATTTTCCCTGTCTTGCTGTTTTCAAGAGTAGACTGTGCAGTGCTTTTAAATGGACTTAAATGATGCGTAAAGTGATCAAGGATCTCTAGCACAGTGTAGATGGGACCAGAGCTTTTGTCTTGATTGCTCCTTCTGAACCACTGAAGCGTTCTTTGCCAAATCTGCTGATCTTCCCACTCTATGCTTCGTGCAAGGGTAAAAGATGGGACAGCAATGTAGTCTCACTTCCAAGGCTTCAATAAGCTCAGTTCCTATTGCAAATCTGTGGGCTGTTCTAGTATAGTCCTTTACAATCTCGTTGATGTCTTTCTGGTGGTCAGAGTAGCTGAGTGGAAGAAGCTCTTAGGCATGTGGTCAATTTTTTTTTTTCTAAGAAAAGGTAGGAAAAGGATCTGTGGGAGGAGCTCTACTGCCAAAATCTTTCAAAAGTCAATGCAAGAGACTTCAGGTCTGCTACCTGCCACTACACCAGTGTTAAGCTATCTGAACAGCTCTGCAATCTGTCCTCATAAAGACAAAAAAACCCCAACATACCTATTAATTTTCCCTCAAATATTACAAAACTTTATTTGAAATCCTCTACCTCCATAAGATTAACAGAATTATAAATGCCTCCTTTTCCTCCCTCTCTGCCTCTGACATGTTTATCTTTCCTATCTCTAAGTGAAGCTCACACTGTGACCACTACTACATTTTCCTCAGTAGAATTAATGACATTTTATACATCTGCATCTGCAGCCAAGTGACTCTCCCTGGTACAAGGGAGCAGTTTGTTTCAAAATCTCTTAAGAAACATGTTACAGAAATTACGTGTGAGATGCAAGGAGAACTTCATGTGAGATAGAGAAGGAAGACCTCAGGGTTCAAGCTAATAATAATACAGTCTCTCAAAATGAAGCTCTTTGTTAGTTATTGAAATAGCTTTCATGTGTGACAGGAGGGAATTAGTCATCTTCCTTTAAAATGAATCGATTGCTGGCCACCTGCTGTTCTAGCTGTCACGAACTGTCCTCTATTTCGGTTTTTAAAAAAACAAACAAAACAAATCTGGTTTTGGACTGTTGGAGCTTAAAAAATAATAATCAAGATGAATAACCTCTTGATTTTCCACTGCCATGGAAGTGAAATCAGTCACTCACTGGTGCCAGATGTTATTGTTAGCCACATGGTTTTGTCATGCTAGTCATCGTAGAGGGCTTCATGGCTCCTCTGGGGAGCACTGGGGCTGTATCACACAGTGCAGATTCGCCTAAAACAATTTTCTGCCATACATAGGCTCATTATTAGGTAAAATATTGAGCTCAGAGAAGTGTGAAGCAGGTAGAAGTTTGAGTGCCAGAATCCCAGGCCTGTCAGTGAATGAGATGGAGACTCTCTCCTCGTTGCAGACCTGGTCTTCGCTGTGAGCAACCTAAAGCATCCTCCTTATAGATGCTGCTAATATTTTCCACTGTCTGGGTTTGTCTGCTGAGTCTTTAAATAGTAAGAATGGCAACATAATGCTTGAATGTTAAACAGTGCTGTGCTAGTCAGACAAAATTAGCTATCTTCTATGGTGCTGCCAGAAAGAAAAAAACCTCTGCTTTATATAAAGAAGGAGAAAATGGGAGGGACTTACTACTGGGTGTGTAAGAATCAACTGCTAGCCTATGAAGCACACATCCTTTGTTTCCCTCCCCTCCCCCCCAAATAACCCTGATACTCTAGTACTAAGAAAAAATAGTTAATCTGAGAACTACAGAAGATTTAAATAATTGAATGTATTTTGGAAGTGGTAAAAAAACCCAACAGTTAAGCTGTGTTTCAGAGTTTGGGCTGTGCATGCCACAACTTACAAGGAAGGGTAAGAAGTGCATGTACTCCTTATTTGCAGCTGGTCAGCCACAGCAAATGATCTTTCAACAACTCCAAGAACTGGCAAGCTCCTCCAAGCACCCAGCTGTTTATGGTGCTGCTGTGAGTCACCTCTTTGGTCAGAGGCTCAGAGCACGTGCTGATGCTCTTCTGGCTCTCTAACCCAGGTTCCTCTTAAACAGACAGCAAAGTGAAAAGGCAAACCAGGAGGCTACAGAAAGAAAACCACACACAATGGAAAAAAAGAAATAAAGTCTTGTAGCCAGGTGGTTTTCAATATGTGGGTGAAGCTGATGGCTGTGGCTGTATAATGGGTTTCCTCTCTGTGTATAAGTAGGAAATATCAGAGGAGGAGGGCCCCAGGAGACAATGGGCTAGCATCCATGAGGATAGTATAAATCATTGCTTCAGTCCCTCTATGCTTTGTCTTTATTTTCTCTCATACGAACTATTTTTAAGGCCATCAAAAAAGGAAGGTGATGACATTAGATTATTCCCTCATTTTTTTGCTCACTCCCTAGGTCTAGTTTCTGCCACAGCTGTTTTGGTTAATTATTTTTTCAGTTTACTACTCCTCTTGTTTACCAGACGTGATTTCCTCATGCTGCCTTGTGCTTTGTTTGGGACGATTTATCTTAAACCTGAGCTTCTCTCAGAACAGCAGGAGTAGCTGCAGCAGAGCTCAGCTGTGGCCAGCTGCTCGAATGTTTACTCATCTTCCCAGCAAGATTTCTAAGTTGTCCCTGAGTTTTTGGCTGCTACAGAGGTGTTGTTATCAGTATCCCACCTAGCAAACAGAAGGCTGGTTGGGTTACATCTGCAGGGTGGTTGTTGGAGGGTGGCTGCATGTAGATATACTCTAAGGGCAAATGCCTCAGGCAACACGGGTCCTTACAGCCAAATTCTTTGATGCTAGTAGCAGTCACTGGCACTGTGGGCAGCAAACAGGATGCCTTCTGCAGGGCTGAGCCCTTATTTCTTCACCATTGAAGACACTGCTAGCACTGGAAGGGGGTATTTTATCAAGTCCAAGCTTTTCCTCTTTAGCCCACACACTTTGGCAAGCTCCGTGCATCAGCAAAGAGGAATATTGACTCTGGTACTATGAATGACAGGGAAAAAAATCAATGCCGTGTAATTATCAGCAGTTCCAGCCCAATAGCCAGCATCCTGCACTGCATCAAAAGCAAAATCCTGGAGTCCAATGTTAGAACATCAGTGTCAGCTGAATATTACACCTTTGAACTTATATTGTCTTCAGTTTCCTCTGATATTATTTCCTGTATTGTTTGCTTTAATAAGGAGACAACAAGGAAGATGTCCAGTTTGCCCTACTTTTCAGCAGTTTTTAATAAGCAACTGACAGTAGCATTACAATAGCTGGAGCAGACAATAGGCAGGAAGGTTCTTTCTGAGCCTCAGATCCACTCTTGCTGCAGCTGTAACGTATCAACAGGCCTACCTCTGTTTTAGATTTCATTAGGTTTTGTGCCCCTGCTTTGACCAAAGCATTGCTCCATAACCTTCCTTCTCTAAAGGCAAGAGACCTTCCAATTTCCATACTAAATGTGTGCACAGTCAGTGATTTTAGTGTATTGTTTAACCCACTTGTTCTTAAACCAATACCTTATATATATAAAAAATACAGATCTTTTCTCCACCATGTCTGGGTTTAACTGACTTCTCATTATTCTCTCTGAAAGGATACACAAATCAAGTTGTTTTCCTTTTTTCCCCCAAGATAAACTACCTATCACTTTGGCCACCTGAACAGTGCTGTTCTGCATCTGTTTAAATCTCAACTCAATCTTGAATATTGATGACCAGAATTTTACCCAGTTCTCCAGTCTTTTGCACAATAGCCCCAGCATCTTTTTATGTCCTTCTCCATTAAGAAGTAGTTAGCTCCAAGCTAACAGCAGAAATATTTGCAATTAGTCACTATATAGATCTTTTCAGCATCAGGTGATTTAATTAGTTTCCTTAATTTCTAATAATGCTCTGTCTTCAGTGAAGAACTCGCAGGCCTACTTTTACATGCTCTTCTATCTAATATAAATTCATCTTAGTCTTTGGGATTTTATTTTTAATGATCAAATCTTCTAAAATGGTTTCAGCAATTACAAGACCAATAAAAATAGCATATAATCTGTTGGGGTTTTTTGGCTACTTGGTGGAGAAATCTGCCACCCGTCCCATCTAGAATTAACTTGTCCTGTTATTACTCATCACACTTATTCTACATTCTTTATCTGGGGCATTGAAGTGTCCCTTAATGATGTGATTATTAGTAAAACTCTCTTTCTAACAACATTACCTAAATACCTATAACAGCAAGACTTTATAATGAAATTATATAGGGTCTTCTCAGCCCAGTAAAACCCATTTTTCCTTTTTTTTTTTTTTTTTTCCCAGTGAGATTGAGAGATACAGTTTTGCCCATGCCATTGTTTCTACCTTTACACTTTCACACGCAGTTCTTTTGTCGATGCACCCCACTGCCTTTAGCTTCATGTCTGTCTTTCTACAGTCTTCTTTTCCTCTATACCTCTGCTCTAAATGGGGTTGCTATTTTACCACATGCTGATATCCCTTATAGTGTCTGATTTTAAATCCTGTTCTAATAGTTTGACCTTGCCCAGTCTGTTTGCGAGGCCTCCTGCATTAGTGCACAACGGGGAAGCAGTTTCTTACCAGCCATGCTCAGTAACCCAGCTGAGAGAGAAACAGTCCATCAGAAGCACTATCAGCTACCTGACTTTGGTTCTTATCAGTATGAGTTTTCTTCCTCATACTCCATCAGCTGTTGCCGTATTTTTTGCTACCTCATTTGTTATTCCTGAGAACTAAAAACATGCCCAGTTTCCCCCTTCATTTTCTTCTAGCCTAAAGTTCTTTCTATGAGCCATGAGAACCTTGTTTTGGAGGAATTCAGGATTTCATTTAGCAAGCTGCCTCCTCTTTCCATGACTGCCTCCCTGCAGCTAGTTTCTCCCAAGTGTTCTCCGATCTGCTTTTCTCAGTTTTAGCTTTGCAACAAAAGTATGAAACCTGGTAGACTGAACCTGAAAGTGTCCCAGTTTGCAGGTAATGCAATAACAGTTTGGAGTTTGGTATGGAAGTATTAGCAAAAAATTACAAGATTATCTTAAACACCACATGATAAACTATAGCAAAATCCCTTTTGTGCCATATCCACATCAGTGGAAGTTAATTTTTCCAGAAAGGTCTTTTATCCAGATTATTTATTTTATCCCCCAACCTACCAACAATCAAAACGGATATAGCTTCCCTTTATACTGTTGAAAATTGTTGCTTATAAAATGGCAGTTATTTATATTAAGGGCATATCTTTACTGAAGGGCAAGCACACATGAAATTCTAGTTATGTTGGTTTTTTCACTTCAGTGCTGCATAAACTCATGTCTTAGGTTGAACTCCTGCCTCTGATCACGATCTCTGCCAATCCAAGATTAACCTGGTATTGTGGAAAAACCTGTTTGGAAGTCTCATTACTATTCTGGTTTAGTAAACTAAGCCTACAACTGGAAGGGACACACTATTGTGGCAGTGAGTGAAAGTCATGTTCCAGGAGAAAAGGATGCTGATGGAATTTTGCACTGATGCAGAAGCATGTCATGTTGTGGGAATGCAGGTGGTGAAGACAATCAACAAAATCCCCCTGAGCTGGTCAGTTGTTATTTTGCAAGGCAGACTTGAGCCCAGTCTGGCAGTACCACATATTAAATTGAGAATAATCATCAGTAATCCAACAGAAGCAGTATCAAACAGACACTACTGATCTGTCAAGGGCTGAGCTGCTTTCTCTGGCCATGCTGAACACATTATTCTGCATTTTATTTATTTCCTGTGCTTAGGTTTCCCTTTTGGGAGTCTTTTTGTTGTTGTCTGCTTAGAAATTTCAGAGTTTCTGATTTCTGGGGTCTTCCCAAGTGATGAGTCTTACAGAACTCCTACCAAAAGCCTACTGCAGGCAAGGTCAGGTCCAGGCATGTAGTTCCTGTTCAAATGTGGCACAAGGATGACAGAAACACAGCACAGCAGTGGTAAGGAATTGGTCTTTAAATTCAACAACAATCTAGGCAACTTCTTGTGCCAAAAGGAGGAATTAAGGGAGCAAGAAAACAAGGCCCTTCTATGAGTCTGCAGGACAGGGTGGCAGAAATAACAGTTTTGGAGTTCATTTGAAAGGTAGACCTCTTCCAGTCCAGGCCAAATTTCAAAGAAAATCTTGAATCCTCAGATGTTTTTGCTGCAGCCACTCAATACAGGATTTCTGTCCTACATGCATGGCAGAGTACACCAGTCTTTGAGCAAGAATTTAGATTATCCCAGCAGCAAAGACCTACCCTAAAGCAACAGTTCCCACTGAGAGAGTAGGAAGAGGTCATGAGTATAAGACATGGAGGTGAGTTTGCAAACTTGGAGCTGCAGTCATGAACAGAAAACTTCAAAATAACTCTCTTACGATAGCACCCCTGCAGAATATTAAAGTGATGTACTGACGTTTTGTTCCCCATTTTAAGCACTGTTACCCACTGCAGCTGGGTGAGAGGTGCTATTTAGATGCACCAGTGCCAGTGTGTGTTTGGGGACCCAGTGGAGGTTCACGCTGGACTGATGCCAGAACAGGAGAGGGGTATGTGTGTTGTTTGCACTTCTCTCACTTGCTCAGCTCACTAAACATGGCTGAAATTTAAGGAGCAGGTAACAGGAGTGGAGGTGATGGAACATACAACTCTTAAAGCTGTTTTGTCCTACAAGTCCTGTGTAAAACAATATGAGTCAACTAGCCCTGAGATTCAGGTCAGAGTCCCTGTGGAGGACTTGTACTCAGCTTTCTTTTTGGAAGAATAAGTGCTTTAAATACTGCTCAGGGTACAGTGAACAAATAATCAAAGTTTCTGACATTGTTGCAAGGCAGTATTGCATCTGGTTGGAAACTAAAAAGCTTCGGGCAAGCTACTTCTGTTTCCAGTGCATTGTACTGGGCCAGGAGAATGTAGCTGGGCCATCTTGAGCCATCCAGGTCAGGTGTGGAAAGAGCAATGGATTCTTCTCTGCTGGTGATAGACTCAGGGTACCATGGTTCTACTTTGCTCCCCATACTTACCAGATTGCACTACATTTTTTTTCTGCCATCACAAAGGTCTTTCTTTCTCTAGCTAAGTATGAAAAAAAGAATTTGATGCTTGATGCAAAAATATATATTATTCGGGACTTTTTTCATGTGTGGAAATACTCTTAGTGTCATTCACCTACACTAACTTTAGATATCTAAAATTTAGATATCAGAGTTTGAACTAGTCCCATAGACATCCTGTATCTCTGATGCAGAGAGGGGGCACAGATGGATGTGGTTTGTCTTACTGCTGGAGATGCTGGTCTTCTGATGAGACTGAGACAGACAGCTCTTTTCTGGGGGATGGTGGGATCCATACCCAGTAAAAACTTACTAACCTCCCTAAAACCTTTGTAATTCTTTCTCAGTGATGGTATTTAGTGGTGGCATAATGCAAGGAGAGTAACTATCGACCTTGCACAAGCTTGCTACAAACCTGTCACAGAAACATGCAACAATAGGTAACAAGCTTCTATATTTTTTTCTTTTTTTTTTTTTTTTTTTTTTAATTATATATACTAATGTTTAAATCTGTTACAGAGTACTTATGAGTTTGTGCCTCTCCAGGGTAGCCTTTGGTAGAGATTTCAGTGCTTACTCCCCAAGCTTGCAGAGATGGGCATGTGGCAACTCAGGCCAAACACAAAAATGAGAGTTTAGAATATTACAAGGTGAAGGTGATTTTTTTTTGAGTTCCCATGTACTAAAACTAACTGTTCTTACATTGTTAATTATCCTGATAATTAATAAGGCATGTTATTTTTCTTTTGCACATTATTATCTTAAAGCCCCATGTGTTATATGTGTGTGTGTATGTGCACACCTGTGCGTATAAAGATCTATTAAAAAGAAAATTTCTGTAGAGATTGGCACCAGCTGAAAGGAATTAGAGCCACCAGCATGGTGACTCTTCCCCAGCTGTGAAGGGAGACAAGGGTGATCATAATTATAATTACATGTAACTTTTAAGTGACTGAGACATAGCAGAAGAGTTACACCTTAATTTTCCCTGATTTACAAGCAAGCCATTTAACTTTATTAATTTTGAATTAATACAGTACCTTTTCCATATTGATACGTATATTGGAGTGAGTGGTGGTGATGGTGGTCTTTTATTTTCCAACTCTGCTCCAATGTTTGCATGATCATGAGAGTTTCTGCAGTTAAACCACATGCATATCTGTATAAGATGGCTATCCTTACCTTGCCATGTGAGGAGTGCACTGACTTCTTCAATTTCTTAGTTTAGCCTTTTGGCCATTTATGGTTAAATCCCTATTCCCTTTACTTACGTCAACCTATCATTAAGCTTCTTTTCCAGCTGGTTTAGGGAATGAAGAAAGCTTTATTTACAGCTTTTGCTTCATTGTTAAATGGGGAGATTTCCAAGCATCTTAGTCTATCGCTCTATATCTCAACAATAACTGTATGTTGGATGGTAAGAAGGTGTTACCTGGAGCTGCGAAGGGGAAAATCCTAACACAGAGACATGACTAAACTATGTGACAGTACATAAACTTCATCCTAAACTTATTATTATATGCACCTCTAAAATGTTAAGATTCATGTAAGGTATCTTGAGTTTTCCTAAGCACTTAGATTTGAATCTCAGTTTATAGCATATATTAGTTGATGGGACTCAGGCTGTTCCCAGCAGGTCAAGAGCAGCCTGGTGCACTGCTGCAAAGCGGTCCCGTGGGTGCCTTCCCCAGTCTTTGCACTTTTTATGCTCTTTCAGTGACTCAGATACACTCAATCTGAGTGACAATGTCTACAGAGATTTTCTATTGGCACCATGGTTCCTGCAAAGAGGAGGAGCACATAATGGACTTCAGCATAGCAAGACCTGGTTTAAGAGCAGGGAACTCCTGATTACTGCCATGGGTATATCCTGTGACTGATATGTTGGGCTATTTTCATGGACCTGGTTCTCAGAAAGGCAACAGGACAAATACATGCATAATTAGCACATGAAATTACCCGGGATTCATTCACAGTTACTTATGAGTACTAATATCCAATCAGACATTGCTTCAGGGACATGTGTGCACTGGTAGTCCCAATTAGGAAGTCATCACAAAACGTGCATGCACATTTCTGAAAAACTCAGTTCTATAGTAAATGTAATTTGCGTTGCTTGCTGGCATTGCAAGCAAGGCTGTTCTGAAAAAAGCTGATTGCATTGTGCTTTGAATACGTGAACTGATGAGGTTAATTAATGAAGGTGCCTAAGCTTATTGCTTTACTAATATTAGTATTTTCTATTAATGACATTGTTTACAGCTATTTGTGCAATGCAGCCCTATTTTTCACAGTATTTACTTAATTGCAATTTGGTTTCAGTGAGGCTTAAGCAGACACTTAGATGTTAACTGTTCCAGAAGTGTGGGGCCTCACTGTGAACAGAGTGAATATGCAAGGACATTTCAGGGCATTCAAAGCATTCTGAAACAAAGTGCTGGGAAGGTGACTCTGCTGGAGCAACACAAGATTTGTAATGAAGGTTTTTAATTACAATCCCGTGCTCAGTGTTTTGTGAGGTTGCAGACACCAATTTTGTGTGTGTTTATTTTCTGTGGAATTCATTCTTTGCATTCACACCCCTGCAAACCACTAGCACCCTGATTTTCTTCAGGCTGAGCCAAACAGGCAGACCTCAAGGTGAAGAAAGAAGAGCCCTTACGAGTTACGACTTTGTGTGAAAACAAGTTTTTGACAATTTTTGCTGCCACGAAAGGAGTTATCATAACTAAACAAGAAACCAGCTAGAGATCTAAGGGTTTAATATTATCCCCCCTCTATGTTTGCAGAATAAATTGCTGAGCAGGCAGATGAAGAAGATGAACTGCAGTGTTCAAGTCTAGTACTCTGTGAAAGCACTGGGTAGTTTCCAATACAGTTTTCAAACCATCCAGGATAAAAAGACAGCTAATGCTATCATTTTGTCCTCACAGCTTCAGCCTGAAGCTGAGACACTTAAGTGATATTGTCTTTGTCTCTTTTTCTGTAGTCCACTGGTTTTGTACTCTTACTGGAAGTTCTCTATTTGAGGTTGAACTTTACTAGTTGTAAAGTTCCTGAATATTTGTCTTCCTGAATATTTGATTGTGGTACTAGATTTAAAAAAATCCTAATTAATGTTTGCCTGTACCTGGAATGCTCTTAGTTCAGTGCAGTGTACAGAGCCTCATATGCCAATATATTTGATATATAAGAAGCATTTGTCCATTTAGCTTTCTGTGTTTCATAAGGCTATGGATCTCTTTGCTATGCGTAGGAGCTGTCACGCTGTATCAGAGCTGGGTGATTCATTGGTTTAATGCTACTGAATCAAGAAGCAACATTCACATGAGAATCTCAATTAGAAATCAGAAGAGACGTAAGATACACACTTTTAACAGGGAGGGTGATTCATCATTGGGAAGGAACTAGCCTTGGAAGCAGCAATTTTTTTGTTTGTGTTTGCAAATTAACACTGGAAGTCTTTCTGGAAGATATGCTGTAGCCAAAACCAAGTTACTGAGTTCAGCACAAGGATAACGGAGTGAAATTAGATGACATATGATAGAAGAAGGAGCTACAAGAAGAGACAGTCTTTTCAGTTCAGGTATCCTACATGAAGAAGAATAAAGTACCTAGGAAGAGAAAAAAGACCAGCTTTCTCAGGAGGACAAGAGCTACCTCTGGCTTGTCCTCCTCAAATCGTCTGAAGCTGAGAAGGTCTCATGCTGCTGACTTGGTGCTAGCCTCTGACAGAGACCATTGGCACAGCCCTGATTCAGTGCTGAAGCTGTGTGTTTTTACTCTGGGCTAGCTTTAGAAAACATGAGACATTCTGCAAAATCAGCATATGTTTTGCATGGGATAGAAACTATATGGCACAGTGTGTGTGTGAGGAGGAAGGCAGCTAGGAAGATCAAATTCATCATTTTCTGTTCCTAGCAACTGGAAAATGTAATCAGCTGGGTTTTTTTGTGGCTTTGAAATGTTCAGTAAATTTGAAATAAATTGTGTCATACCCAGAATATACTTTAGTACATGATTATGTGTCAGAGCTACAAGTAGCGTGTTTAGTTTCATCGGTGTGGATTGTTTATGTCTCTGAATTTGTTATTCATGCAGGCCAGATCCCAGTAGATATTTTTGTTTACAATCTCTTTTTTTAAGACCATTGTTATGTCTTGTTGTTTTCTACCTTGGAAAGGATCATATTTCATCGGCAGCTTTAAAATAAATTCATATGTTAATCAGGACCTGGATCAGTTCTCACTGAACTGTAGAGGGACAACATCTACAAGGTAACGTTCCTTCATGTCCTAATTTTTTTTTGCTGGGATGGTATAGACACTTTCATTTTGTTATAATTTTTCTTTCCTGGTCTTGACTCTAATTTATCCTTCAAGATTTACACTCCTGGATGGTCACCAGTAGATATCAAAGTGAAAAGAGAAATCCCACAGTCCTCCATGTGCTGTAGAGTTCATGTCTCTTATAATTAGCAAATTTATGGGAACTGAAAGAAAGATCAGGTGTTTGCAGCAGCTTGAAGTACATGCAGTTGCAAAAGTAATAGCTCTTGTCTCAATTATTTACAGGCTTTGGCCAAAGTGGTAAAAGCTAGCTGCCAAAACTTCAGTTGCAAAATCAGCCTATAAAAATACACTACTGAAAGTGCCGTGTTTCTCAAAGTTACCAAGTATTCTCCCACTAGGATTCAGAGTGGCTGAAGGGCTGTAAAGGATGTCAAAGATTGCTCTGGCTGAAAGCAGGGTGCTGTGTCGTCTAACTTTACTGTGCCAGATCCTAGGAGTGAAATACAGCAATGAGTGTTCAGAAGAATAATTCTGACTGAGTGTCACAGGGTTGGGACATGAAGACCAGCCAGGTGCTGTGTTGGGTGGTTGTGGTCATTTTGCTCTACAGAGGACTACATGGAGCAAGGACCCTTCTTCGGTCTTTCTGAATGAGTTTTATAGACATAGGCTAAGATGTGTCAGGAGAAGAGCCAAAATAGCATCATGTTCAGCAGAAACTCCCTCACTGCAGAATGCTTGGGATGCAGTTAGAAGACATCTCAGGAAATGCTTAGACGGAACCTAGCCTGAAATTGTACACCTTGGATGTTGGACCTAAAGCTTCAGGGAAGCACTGCTGCCAAACTGGTGGCCACAGGTCTGATAGGTGACAGTACCCTTCTTTATAAGATGATTTGATGCTCATGCTCTTCCCTTCAGATGATGAGACAAGCTGGTACTGCTTCTTTCGACTAACGTGGTGAGATATCAAGCTACTAGGCTACAGCTAAAGTCCCAGGTTCAGTTTCTGCCTTGGCCTTGCAGGGTTCAGGGAGACCCCTGTGAAGGGAAGGAGCATTCTTTACCTCTCCTCCTGAAGCTATGCCACTGTGCAGCAAAGACATGCTTGATGCTTAGACCTTTTCCTTAGACCAATCCTAAACTGAGTTGATCACTAACAGAACAGGGGACAATCCTGTGCTGTATGTCAAACGAAGTCTGAAATCAAACTGGAAAGCTGGGGCCAGGAACTTCAGTCTGCAGGTGAGCCATCCCAGCCTGGTGTAGCCTGTACTGCACGCAATTGGGCAATTTCTGCCTTTAGCCTCATGAAGGGAGGATGTGAGAGTGCACTCTGTCCCTACCATGTTAGCCTATAGTGTTGTATACAAGTAATAAACTTGTACAAGGTATGGCTTCAAACCACCTCAGGTTTTCAGGGCTGGCCTGGTGCTCTAATATTAAATGATGGGATAGGTAACAGGTAGAAATTCCCCAAACCACTCCCACTACCTTCTGTCTTTTGATAGAGGGAAAGAGCAGCTAATTAATTTCATAAGAAACTTGATGTTGGCTGACCAGCAGGTTTGGAAAGTGCTGGCCTTGTGGGACACATGCCACGTGAGGGGATTTTGATCTGGCTCAGTTCTTGATCTGTGTCGGCCTGGACTCACTCCAAACATGAATTAAAGCTGTAGGTACTATGAATTTTATTAGAAATAAGACACAGCTGGAAGTTAGGTGGCAAATGACTTTCAATCTGGCAGTGGGATACTCCATCTCTATGTAACTACTTTAAACACCAAGGTCCTCCTGTGTCCTGGCCCTAACTAGCTGCTTGTTTGTACTGATTTTCTGTAGAGAGAAAAGTGTTTGACGCAGGGGCTTAGCTTTCATTGCGTTGTTGTCCTGAGCACATCTCAGACTACTTGCCTGAACTGAAAATTGGTGCTTAATAACCGGTCATTTTGGGTGATGGTAAAGTCTGTTCAGTGCTAAGGATGTTGAAATGTGAGAGATCAGACTGAAATCTAGCTAGAGTGGCAGAATGGCACATTCAAGATGAACTCTGAATATTTCTATAGTCTTAAAAAGGAAGACTATAACAAAAAGCCTTTCTGTTAATCCCTCTGTCTCACTGTTTTCCAGGAGGACTGAACAACAGCATGTGGCAATTCTCTCCACTATATTTCCTTCACACCAGCATTGGTCTCTGTTATGTATGAGTTTTGAAAACAGTGGCTTTTACTGAATTACCAAGCTAGTCTATCCTGACAACATCCAGACAATATCCTGACTTCTTTGGAATTTCACATTCTGAGCTTGATGGTTGTGTTATCTTCTATTATATTTTTCATAAGGCTGTCATGGCAGCAAAGGGACAACGAGATTTTCTTTCAAGTCCTGTCTTGTTACCCAGATGAAATGATGATGTGCCTCTGTTTATTAAATGTAACTGCCCTTATTAAACACCTTCCACATGGGCATGTCTAACCAGATATTTGCTCAGCTTCACTCTCGTCTCCTTTTTTCCCTTCTGTGGACAAGCATGAAAAGGGAGCTTGTGTTGAATAATCACAGCTTTATAATAATAACTGACTCTACCAACTGTTTTGTCCCAGGGTTTTTCCACTCTCTCAGTGGAGGTTATGTCTGCCAAATTGTCCTTCTTCTACTCCACCTAGGTCAGGGTCAGCCAGGGGCTCCAGCATCCCCAGAATGGTGAAACCCCAAAATAGCAGCCCTTTCTCCATGTGCTCTGCAATGTGGATATTGACACTTTGCCTCCTATGTGAAACTCCTCCTTGTCCCACTTGCTGCCATTGCTGTCCTGAGCTACAGGAACTGCAAGAAATAAAGGAAACATGATTTAAATTTGAAAGGATAAATTGCTGCAGACTCAGGTCTGGAATATGCCAAATTAAAAAAGAGAGATAAACCACCCCTGCTGCGAAGCAATGCAGTATAGTTGCCTGTGAGATTTTTGCCTTTGCTCATATTTTGTTTGTGGTAATTTTGGCAGCTTATTCTTAGAGACTGTTCTGGGTTGAGTGAGTGGTGGGTTTTTTTTGGTAGCAGGGGAGGGTGCTATAGGGGTGTCCCCCTCTGAGAAGCTTCTCGAAGCTCCCCCAGCTCCACGTCAGCTCCACTTCTGCACCAAAACTGAGCCAATCAGCTGCTCCTCTGCGATAACGTATTTAAGAAGGCATGTGGCGAACATGCAGTGGGACTTGTGAGGAGGAGTTGCTGCAGCTGCGTGAACACCAAGGTCAGTGGGGGAACGGAGGAAGAAAGGAGGAGGGAGGTGTGCCGGAGCAGAGACCCCCCTGTATCCTGTGGGGAGACGGCAGGGTGGGCCCCCCCGCCACCCATGGAGATCTACGGTGCAGCAGACACCGATTTATGGCCTGTGTTTTTCACATGGGTGATCAAGGTGCTGTGCCCGAAGAAGGCTGGGGTCTTTTGGGAAAAGGCAGACCCACTGCTATAATTCAGTGCTGGGAGGATTGCAGCATGTAGGGGTGTCCCACGCTGGAGCAGCTCGGGAGGGGCTGCAGCTGTGGGAGGGACTCCAGTTGGAGAAAGTTGTTGTCCCACACCGGAGCAGTGTAGGGAAACACGTGGGAGGGACTCATGTTGGAAAAAGTTTGTGGAGGACTGTCTCCTGTGAGAGGGGTACCACGCTGGAGCAGGGGGAACAAGTTCCAGAAGTTCCCCCCACTGAAGATGGAAGAAGTGGCAGCACTGACTGCACCCCCCATTCCCTGCCCCTGCGCCACTGGGGGAGGAGGTAGAGATATCGGGAGCAGAGCTGAGCCCGGGAAGAAGGGAGGGGTGGGGGGAAGGTGTTCTCGAGATGTGGCAATGCTTCTCACTATCCTACTTTTAAGTGTTGTTGGAGTCTATAATAAATGTATGTTCTCTTTTTTCTTCCCCTAACGAGTCTGCCTTTTGCTCATGACCATAAAGGGGGGGTTTTCCCCATCCCAGTCCTATCTCGAACACCGAGCCTGGTTCTCTGTCACTTCTTATTGCTGGAAGAGAAGGGAGAGAGAGTGGCTGCATGGTGGTTGGCTGCTGCCCAGGCTCAAACCACGACAGAGACTTCACAGTCAGCTTCTTTATCTCTGATGTTTATATTTTATTTTCTGTTGTTTAATTTATTCTCCTAACTTCTAACTTTTACCTCTTGTGTGGCTGAAGTAATGCCTTTCCCTCTTTGACAGCTAAATACAAGGTATTCAGGTTGACATTAGCTACGCAAAACTACTAAGCTTCAAAAGTTCTTCATTGTACTAGTGAAGTCAATCAGAACTTTCTCTGTGAGTTATTTAAAACTGATCACAACCTTCCTTTCTTCTCCCAGTCAGCCTTTTTCTAGGATATGAACTTTAAAACCTAGTTCTTAATGATTTGCTATAACCACAAGACAAGGATCTGGCTATTGTGACATTCAATTTATTTTAAGATTTCACATTACTAGTCAGGAAACATATGTGCAGATCATGAACTAGAAATTCTATCTTGCATGCTGATGCTTCCAAGAGATTATTTTTCTTTGTTGTATGCTTTGTTGTATTTGAAAGACATTTTGAAAATCGATGCATAGAAAATTTTTCCATTATCCCGAGGTAATTCGGAACCAGCAGAGGATGTAAAATACGTAGATAACACACGAAAATTGCACTGAATTAATTAATGTTAAAGCTAACTGTAATTCCCAAGGTATTACTAGACAAACATCATTACAGTAATGTGAACTGAATTTATTAAGAATGTCATCACCATGGATTTCTCTGTTAAGAAAGCGTGCACTTGCAAAGGCTGTGTTTCTTGCTACTTTTGCACATGTAAAACCAAATATGCAACACTTGAAAAGTCACATTGCTCTTTTACATAAACTTCAGAAGTTTGTCTATAAGTAGTAATTTTTTATTTTGTGATAAATTGGTAACGCCCTAGGGCCCTTCCGGAATATTTATACAAAACATAGTCAGCCAAACAAGAATTTAGTTCTCTCTACTTTACTTATACTCATTTCAAAACCAAATCTGCATCTTTTGCCTACAGATGCCGTTTTTTAACAACTTTCATTTTCCTTTGTTTTCTTGAGCTGCTTGTACTTGAGACTAAAGCTTGCTTCATATTTTGAATTCTCTTTTACCTTAAATCCATTAAACAAATACTCAGCAGTGATGCTTGCTCAATGATCTGGATTTCTTTTGACTTGTGATTTAATTTGTATCAACTCTTCAACAGCTGACAACTGCTTTCTATGGAAATACCTTGGAATGATGTCTAGTATCAGCTCAAGCTAGTATCAGGTTCTAATACTCCTGTTACCGCCTTCCTCTGCCACTGTCTTGCAGAGTTTCTGTGTTGCCTCTGTCTCAGAGCCATGATTTGTCTCTCACTCCGTGTCCCTAAGTACCAAAGGTACCAGGGTGGAGAAAAGGTGTGACTCAGAGCTAGGAAGATGAATGCTGCATGGGACAGTGGCTTAAATGTGTTTCAGCTCGCCTCCTACTCTCACCGTGTCTTAAGGCCTCAGGGGAACTCAATCTGCTCCTCTTGTTTATATCATGGAATCCACTCATGCATGTGCCTGTTGGGGTGAAATTCAGAAATCCGTGTCCTGCAGAGCAGGGGAGCAGTTCAATTTGCTCCGCTTAAACCTGGGGGAACCTGGTGCTCTGGAGCACGAATTGATACATGAATTGATGCCAATTTATCCACAAATCCCAAATTAAATGAAAGTGACCCAGCCACCTTGGAGTGTGCAAATTGCAAGTGTGTTAACACCAACACCACTCCACAGTGCAACTTCACCCTGAAGTAAGTGACATCTCTCACTGTGCCCTAAAGGATAATCAAGGCTTTAAAACAATAGTAGGGGTTTTGTACTGTGGGCAGACAGCCATGGTCACAGGATGGCACTCCAAAGTGGAAATGTTGAAAGTCCTTGAGCACTTCTGAACTTTTTGTCCCACATGTCTCTGGATTTATGCTCTGCCTTTCCCTGCTTCCACCATAATCCAACGTAGCCAGCGGTACTCGTAGCTTCATGTGCCCCACTTGACAGGATTGTGTCCAAGTGGAGCAAGGAGAGATGGAAATGACATAAAGCTAAAACGGAAAGGAAGGGTAAATTGTAGCACAGCCATGAAAGTCAAAGCACAATATTGATTAAAGACACGAGACTAAAGTACTAATTAAGGAGAAGCAGAGGAAAGAAACGCCTACCTCTGAAAACAACAGAGAGAAAATAATCCCATGAGATTTTGTCTTTCCAAACAATAAGGTCAGCAGCAGCCCAGTTTGCTGCCTGCGGAGAAGGCATGTTGGCAGAGGGAAAGCATGACAAGTGCATTGTCATATTCCCCTCTGAGCAGAGCCACAAATGTGTTTCTGAAATCTTATTGATGCAAAGCACTGCGAGAATAAGAAAAGGTGGGAGAGTGGCATTCCCAGTCTCCTGACAATATGTGCTGTGAATGAGCAACAGATGGAGCCTGCAGCATCACCAGTCTTTTTAGACAGCCTTGCTCACATTGCAGGCTTGTTAGGTATTTGAAACTGTGGGAAAGGCTCTGGTGATGAGGTTCCTATCACCTATCTGTAGCCTAAATCCTCTTAAATTGAAAGTGATGCTTAAGTACCACTAACAATTTCCCCGAAGCATTGAATGTGTGTCCTTTCATGGACTCTCCTAACACTGCATACATCCCTCATCTTGTTACATAAAAGGGATTTTTGGGGGAAAGGATGGGTGAAACCTGAATACATGGAGATACTTGCTCAGTTTTGATATGCCAGGTTTCAACTGGAGCAACATGCCCGATGGTGACTGGAATTTGCGCCCCAGTACCAAATGGGAGCTGTGAGTTGATTGTCCAGCTAATGTTTAAAATCCAGCAACTAGTGTCCATAAATCTTTGCTGCAATTGTTCCTGTAGTGCAAAAGGTAGTAACCAGGTGAGATTATGGAAGCTGAATCTGACCAGAAAATTCCACTTGGTCCCAAATTACACGACAGGTAATTTGACAGAGACACTAAGCTCCTCCAAGATCTCCGGCAGAGCTGTTTCTCCTGCGTGTGATGATTTGTTCCCTTTCCCAATAAAAATGAGTGGTAGGACTTACCCTTTGCATGGCCTTATTTTGAGGCTGAAGAGGGGGTAATTTTGGCTAATGTGTTGCTCAATTTTTGTTTTTCTTTCTTGTTTGTTTTACAGGTTTAAAGGTTTAGAACTTTGCTTGATTTATTGTCTGGCTTAAAATTTATACCTCCTTTATTTCCCAGATGGAATCCCATGGCTGATGGCTAGGATGCTATTTTAATGAGCTATCAGTTCTGAAATACCCTGAATATACACTATAAGTAAACATAAACATGATGCAGGGCAGAGAAATGGTTCTATGAAGGAAAAGAACTGCCTCTGGTGCAATTATCTTTTCCCCCCAGTACAGTATAGCAGAAAGCTGTTCCCCAGGAATATTGAGGAGACAGCTACTGCCCACGAGACATCTACTGAAGTCAAAACTGATAATAAAAATCAAGCACATTTGTGCTTTTACAGTTTAAATGAGTTGTGAGACAAATAACCAGAACACCCTCTGTTTTACGGCGCGCTACACGGTGGCTGCTGAATGGGGCTGGTGGGATTTGGCCGTGCTGCTGGCAGCAGGACCTGCTCACCCAAATGCTTGGGGGTTCACCGTCAGCATATTGCTGTGCCGGGGCTGTCACCAGGCCCTGTGTTTCTACAGCAATTCTCTTTTCTTCCTCTAAAAATGAGCACTGCTGTGCCAAACAAAACAGAAGGAAAGACGACTTTGAAGTGTATGCTGAAACCCAAATATTCTTGTGGGGACCTAAGTGGCAGGAATGGGACAGGCAGCATCAGGTTGTCATTCATAGTAGTGATTTTCATCACATACTTGTGATTGCCCCAGAGACTCGTGCTAGCCTGCAGGAATTCACAGTCTCCAAAAATGTTTTGTAGATTAGTTCTGGTTCAGAGATGTTGTTCATGTGCTGTGTTAGTCTTTACACAGCTTGGAAATTATTTGAGAAGGGCCCAGAGTCCTTCTTGGGGAGTAGAAAAGGAGGTTGTCTTGGGAGAAGAAGCATCAGGTTATAAGGATTGAAGGCCTCACCTCTGTGTGCTGAAATTAAATGGCCAAGAGAAGGGGGGGGATTTACACATGGGGTGCAGCTGCCTTACCCACTCTGAAAGCCCGTCCTGTCCTTGGGGCATCTCTCCCCAGTGTCAGCTCTGCTTTTTCCCTGGGGATTAAATTACAGGGAAGGGAAAGCTGAGAGTGTGAAGGTGGCGGCATGAAAGCAACCTCCCATGAAGTTTCACTTTGGTCAATGTGAAAAAGTAATTATTTGTTAACAAAATTCCTGTCCCCTCACACTGTTCTGTATGTGCACATGATCTGTGTGTGTCAGCTGTTGCTCTGATACATCTGTACCTGAACCTGTCACCCTGGCATCTTCCCATTGTCGGTAGAAATGAGAAAGTACTTTCAGAGGAATATTTTTCTTGTCCAAAGACAGATGCTGAAGAGAAGTCACAGGAGTAGCATTCACTGAAAGTTAAACTAAAGGAATTGCATTCTTCATTCCTCAGTGATACAAAACTGGGCAACTTTTGTTCTTCCTCTACACCATGTGATTGAAGATCTGGGATGTTCCCTGGGATGTTCCCTGACAAATACCCTAGATGTATGGAACATGTCTTTGAGTTCAGTCAATGGTCACTATTACCTCCCTTGAATGGTCCAGGCTCTGTGGTCCCATCTTATAAACCCTTATGAAAAGTGTTTCAGCTCGTGGTAATCAGGACAAAAACCTGGCAGCCTGGAGGCTTGCCCAGGCCATCTTTCTGATATATGTAATAACATCATTCTTCAAATAGCAGCTTGACTGTGTGACCTGTGGTTCTGAGTCCAATGAGATAATAGATGTGTTTAGGTGTGCTTCCCCACTCTAACGACAGTGTCTTTTCATAGACTAAAGACTACATGTAAACTACGATAAAATGTTCATATTAATTAATATCCAGGGCCTCTCTATTATAAAGTTTTTTTCCTTGGTGGTCCTCAGCAGTGAGCAGTGCTGAGCACCACACTCCCTTTGCTCTCTGTTTTGATTATGGGGACTGTGTTGTGGAGTTGCCCGTGGAAAAGGCACAAAGGGAGATATATCTTCATCTCCTGGTTGACTTTGCTTGCTATGATGTATGCCACCTGCGTGACGCCTCAACGCATCCCCATCCAGCTGTGTGTGACACCAGTTCCTGCACTGTAATGCCAGAACTGCCTCCTGGTCTCACATAAAAGAAAAACTCCATCCTTATGGCTAGATCCTGCCTTTTGCAGGCAGAGGCACAAAAACGAAGGGAGGAGGAAGCGTTCTCTGCAGCCCGCCAGCTGCCTCCTGTGCCATATCTCTTTACTGAATAGGAATAAATAGAACAGGGCCCAGATGGGCTACTTATGATTGACAGGTGTCAGGATATGTATATAGCTTTGTCAGTCAAGTTGCTCCATGTCAATTGAACAACTAAATCATTTGGGGTTCCACTCATTTTTCCCAGTCTGAAATGGTTACTAAAAATTGAGCAAAAGATATACATTTTGGTATTTAGCATTTCTAACCAGAGCTATTTTCTGTGTCATAGAAATTCATCCAGATTCTCAGTAAATGCGCTGGTCTATAGTTTGGGTTCATCTGTGAGAACAAGGTTATCAGTGCAAAGCTTATTCGCTAACTGCATGGGTATCATTCAGCATTTTTATTGCTTCTGCAGGTGATTCAGGAAAAAGAAAAGCATTTTTAGATTGCACACGTGTTTCCGCAATCTGCATAAACAAGTATACCAATACAGCTCTGACTGCAGATTTGTTATTATTGCCACTTTGAGAATAACAACCATTGTAACTTTTCACTTAGACAGACAGAGATGTCCTTTTTGCAAGTACTACTCAATCCTTGTTTGAAACTCTGGTACTAGGTGTACCAACAAACATGTTTTGTTAGCTAAGTTATTTTTTTTGATTTTTTTTTTTTTTTTTTCTGATTATCATTCATTATTTCTCTTTTTTAGAAAATGTAGTTTTCCAGGTAGGCAACAGAATGGGTGTTGTCATATATATGTGATTTATCACATTGGAAAGGGTGATAGGTGAATTCAGGAAAATATTTGTAAAGTCTATGTAGACTCTGTTTAACTTTGAAACACTCATTAGGAGATACTCACAAGTAAAGACCTGCAAATAACTGATGGCTTTCCCTGTGTACCACATTCACAAGGACCAGGTTTTTTTCCAGCCCAGGTGTCTGTGTTGTATTTTTGCACATCACTTTTTTGTTAGTTCCTTCCATGTAGTGAATAAAACACTGTAGTTGCAAACCTGAGTCAAAAATGTTTTCTAAAAAGGAAGCATAGAGATTATCTCTATAGTCTCAGAAGGTCTTTTGCTGTCCATAATCTCTAGTTTTGTGAAGTTATGTATGGTTTTGGTAGATTTTGCTTGTGCTCGGCAAGGTAAATAAAATGCTGGCAAAGCATCACATCTGTTGTATTAAGAACTTGTTTCTTCATTCAAGTCTCAAGGCGAGAAACCAAGCAAACATTATTTTTCTTGTATACAGCCAGTTCACAGGAACTCCCCTGTGAAAACATGTGCGTATACTTAAGGCTAGAGGATAAATGTTCTGACTCAGAGTCCTAAGAAATAAGTGGTTATTGTTCCCACAGCAGGTAGCTGCTGCCTTACAGCTGAGACAGGCTCTGTTGCCTCCATCAGTTCCCTGCCAGACACATGCACAAACCACCTTCTGTCTCACGTCCCAGGCTTTGTTTTTCTCTCACAATTTGTTTTTGCTAGTTATGTGTTTATTCTGTGACTAGGAGAAAGCCGTGGTTCCTTTACCAGGGGTGACACAGCTTGCACAACTACCAGCATATCTCATATTACTCTCAGTGTCTTCTCCTTTCAATTCTGTGCAGAAAGGTAGGAGCGTAATACACTTTTTTTTTTTTTTTTTTTTTTTTTTTTGCAAAGAGAGAGAAGGATTTAGTGAACATGGCTGTGACTGAATTGTTTCACTTTATAGTACAAATCAGGCTTTATAATCTTTTCAGTTAAATTTGGGTGGCATTTTCCTCCTGTATTTCTTGATAATTTTTTTCTAGCTTTAGTGTTTCTTGGCATACCATCATTCTCCAAAGCATTTTAGTTTTATGTTGATGATCTCTCATTCATTTCAGGGACAGAGACAAGCAAAATAGCTGTAGATCACATATGCAAAACTGAGTCAGTTACTGAAAGGACATGTATAAAGCTTAAAATCTGTTCCTAATTGCAGTGCAGTTCAAGAAAAGCATCATCCAAAAACCTTCTTCCTCCTCAAAAAAATACATAAAGTAACAACCAGCAGAGAGGTTTTTGTTCTTCATAACCACCACTGTACTCAGCTCCAAGCTGACAGAGTCTAATAATAAAGACAGGTTAATGTCATCTTGCAGTTGGGAAGCCCTTTTGCTATAATAAAAGATTAATTAGGTCAACTCATCCTCAGTATTAAATTTCAGCAACTCTTACAAGTTTTCAGAAATATTAGGTAAAGAGCATGCTAGATCTGTTTGAACTATAAGAAAAATAATTTCAAACCAAGATTTACTTTTCTTTCAGTGAGATAAGTGGTATGCTTCCAAAACCCCACTTGTCTATGCAGCATTTGCTTCTGGCTGTTTTTCTTTGAGTTATTTCCATGACTATGTGCAATTTCACCTTTTTTATTACATAAAAGAATAATGATATTCAGGAGTTTCCCAAATACTTTTTTTCATGGAAAGTGATTTTTTTCAACATAGAGATTTTTATACCAAAGTTTAAGTGTCGCTGTTGATTAGGTTATGTGCAAATTAAAAAAAAAAAAAAAAAAAAAGGTTATTTTTGAAAGACCAACACAAATGCACACATTTCAGCTTTCTGAATCAATCAGCTCATTCCATTTGATCAATCAAATGTTTATGTATATTTACATGAGATCCTGTAGTACCTCACAAAACAAATAGACCAGATACTTCCATGTTCTCCAAGTCCCTTAGTGATTTTTCTACTTGTCTGGTCTATTCCTTCAGGACAAAGCATTTTGTACACATTATTTGACCATACATAGTACAACCTCATTGGTGATTTAGTTTAAAGATGACTTGAAACCTTTAGAAGAATAAGAGACCGAGATGTCTGAATTACAGTCTGCATGGAGTCTGCTATAGCTTAAAATGGACATATAGCAGATACTGACTCGAAAAAAGCTGTTTTCACACAGAAAACTATATGGAAATAATGTACTCTGAGAAAAAATAAATGCTGCAGAATTCAGTGTAATATTAAAAGCAACTGCCTAAATATCTGAATTTCCCATGGGATTAAAATTTTGACATTTCTATTTACCCTATAAAAATGACTTTGAAGCTCCCTTGGGAGAAGAAAATTCTAAACCAAGTATATTAAACATACAACCTATCTATTCTGAAACTATATAACTTTCATCAGTTCCACAGGGGTTTAAGTCCATTTGAAAGTGAAACCACTTTTATAGGCACCAGTTCTGTGCTCAGAACCTAAAAGGTAATATCCAGTTTTGAAAGTCCTGCTTATTACACTTTATAATGTTCCAATCTCAAGCAAAGCCACGAACCCTTCTGTAGTAACAAGTCACTCTGTCACTCTGAAGATGGTGAAGTTTGTTTCTGAGTTACACAGTACAGGGAACTGCTCAAAGCTACCTAGATCAGCCAGCTGGGATAATTTGGCTGTGTGAGTCCTGCCCTAGGACATGTCAAAAATCTTCAGCTCTATCCTTATTCCTAAATGCCTTCCAGGATGGGCTGAACATTGCATATCTGAAATGAGGATGGCAGCAGCACAGCCTGTTAAGTCTTATCTGTGTCCAGTAGTATCACACAAAGCTTGTCATTAGATGCCATAGGGTGCTAAGTTTTGATTTTGCCCTAGTTCAGCAAAGTATGGGGAAAATGTAGAGAGTGAAGAGTGTACTGAAGATTAGACAGGTATTTGAAAAGTTTTGCAGCAGTGGGGCTTGCGATGTTGTCTCCAGTCACAGTCATGTTTAACAGTGGGAAGAGCTTTGCAGTAAACAAGTGAATGTAGTTGTCATAGTGCATTTAAAAAGGTACGTTTTTCCATTAAGCTTGCAGTGATTAACAAACCAAAAATCTTTATGGCTCATTAATCATGGGTAGACAAGTTACTTATACAGTAACAACCCTTTAATCCTTTCCCCGAAACAAACCTCCTCTGATGTGATAAAATACTTTAAATAACTGAGCTGTTATTTTCTGTCTTTGTGTGCTAGTGGGGGTCTAGAGCAAACTTACCAAGCACACTATGTTTTCCAAAAGACCAACAGTCAATGTCATGTGCAAGTTCACTTTCCTGAGGTTTCCAACTGGTTTTGTAGGCCTGGGGTGCGGGTATATACTGCAGAAATTCTGGCTGTGCAGCTGCACGAAAGCTGAATACCACAGCTTTGTCATTGTCTATAATACTGATGATACTTGGGAAAATGTAGTCCAGGCAGGTTAATCATAAATTTCCAAAGAGCTATAACATAGTAGAAACAATAGCCTTTTTTCTTCTCATAGTCTTAAAAAAAAAAAAAAAAATCCTAATATCTTATTCACAAAGTTTTAACATTTATCTGGTACTGGCATATCACTAATTAAATGTTATCCAAGAGAGAAAGATTATTAATCTTTCTCCCCTGTCATCAGAAACTTTCCATAGGCAGTTTGATACAGTTTTGAAGAGGCATGCAAAATCTGTTTGTTTGCCAGAATGCACACAGAAACACTCACCTTCTGGTAACATGGAGGTTTGTTTTCCTCTCTTATAAGCAAAGGTGACTGCAAATATTTTCTGTGCCTTGTTCAAAAGTCTCTTTGGACAATACACTTGAAATCTTATTTAACGATGTCCTCCCTTAGTGAGATATGAGACTGCCTAACATGTAGCAGGGCAGACATCAATTCCTCCCACTTCAGCCACAGGGTAAAGTGGAACAGAGTTTTGAAGGAAAAAAGAGACCCAGCCAAACTTTGTAACTTAACACTGATCTTTGAAACAGACTGTTCTTCCACTTCTGATGGCAAGCAAGGAGAGTGAGGTATCAGTCAAATGTGCTTTGTCACTTGCTAGCCTCAATTTAACCAGCATATTAAAATGCAGTCAAATATTTGTCCCATTGCTAGATGCAAATGAAATCAATACCTTGTGGCCAGCTTCAACCGGGAGTCTCTCTGTCCAGCTTTGAAGTTATTTTGTGCCATACTACAAGTCCTAAATTAGTGTGATGACCTGGAAACGTGGAGCATTGTAACTGTGATCCACCTCACACTAGCAGCAAACTTCCATCTAACACAGCAAAATAAAAGAGACTTTCGTTGACTAGAAGAGCAAGCGTTCATTAGATTTGAACTAGAAACCTATTTAAGGAAAACGTGCCATTGGGAGACAATGGCAATATGTCAGGTAGATCATTACCAGGAGCAGATATGAAGACTGCACTGGATACTGGCTCGGCACTAGCTTGAACCAGAAGCACAGGGCTGCCATGGGATGAGCATCAGTACTGCAGTATGTTGCCCTGACTTCTGACTCCTAGCCCATTCCTGGCAGGATGAGGGAAAGCCCAAAGAAGCAGCTGAGCATGAGTGGTGTGTGAATGGAAACTTTGTGAAGAGGTATGTTAGACCAGTACCAAGTGTAGCACAGAAACAAGTCCCTTGCCACACGTTAAAGGCACATAAGCGCCAGATGAAGTTCAGGATTTCTGTCTTTGCAGCAAGAGTCATCAACTAGAAATCAGAAACCAGAGGTATGCAAGGGAGCTAAATACCTCAGGCTTATTGAAATCTGAATTTGGACGACATTGAAATCCCAGAGCCATTGCTGTCCAGAACTCCAAATGCCTCCCTGGGAGCTTACAAATACAGCCAAGCATAAAGGACAGCTAAACACCCAACATGCAGATTCAGGGGTTGATCGTTACTTGTTTGCAGAGGCAATGCAGGGGATGTGCCGGAGCACTGCAGGCCCAGTGTGATGTGGAGCAAATATGCACTTGGCACACGTTTACACACCTCCAACGCAAGCACTGAACTGATACCTCGAGCAATACGGGGGCAGCACAGTCATACAGTCATGAAGCAGCTCATGTTTCTCATGTACCTTAACAGCAAACCAGTGCTCTGGAAGCAGGAGAAGGTGTCTTGTCACTACATGATCCATGGCAGATGTGTTTCAGCCCATGTGGAGACAAAAATGTTGTTTGAGAAGAAAGCTACCTCTTTCAACACAGCAGGAGATGAAGTAAGATATTAACAGGCTCCTTACCTCAGCTACCCAGCAACTATAAAGGATTAGATATTTTCTGAAAATCTTCATGATAACAGCACCTGCTGAGATTTGGAAATTCCTGGCTTTTAGCTCATTCAAATGCAGACACAGTCTGTTTCTGCATCCTGATTTACAGTTGCAGTACAAAGGGGCCAATCTCACAGCCTTTAATCATGCACGTAATCTTTTTGCTGCAACTGAGTTTGAATAACAACTTCATAACCAATCCACAGGGGCTAAAATTTAACCTGAAATGATTGCCCAGGATAGAGAGCCCTTGAAACTCCTTTCACTGCTAGACAGAAATGAAGGAGTCTCCACAAATGAGTAGAAGATTGTGCAACGTAGTTGCAGGGTTTTGGTTAAAACTGTCCTTTGTTGTTGACAGTATAAAGCTTTCTTCCACAAGTGATGTAGGAGTCTCACAGCAATGAGCTACTAGATATATGGGTGATTAAACATTACTTTCCAGCCTGTCTGAAGACAGGAGTCTTCAGGATTCTCAGGAGTTTGGACTACATGATTACAGTTGACTTGGCGGTCTTAAAAATCTAGGAAAACTGCATCAACTATGAAGTTACTATTCTTCTGACTGTTTCTTTGATTGTAAATGTGACTATGTAGTTTGTACCCCATGAAGTGAGAATTGTTTCTACTGAGAGCATCACTTCATATTAACAGTCTGATACAGGAGCCACGTGAATGGTGTTGCGGCATCTCCATCCTCAGGGATTCTGAAAAATTGACAGGAGAAAGTCTTGAGCCACCCAAAGTAGCTTCAGAGTTTATCTTGGCTTGAACAACTACCTCCTGAGTTCCCTCTCAATGTAAGCTATTTTAGGATTTTCTGATTATCTGGTCTGGATGTTCGGACTTGGATTATTTTTTGGAGGATATATACTCTGTTGAAAACAAAAATATTTATTTCCTGGGAAGCAGGTTGCCTAATGTATGCCTTGTGTATCTGCTTCACCAGTCTGGAAAGGGAGCACATCTGAAATAACAACTGAACTGTTGCAAAATGAGAAAAGAAAAGCTTCAATTCAATTCCAGCAGAAGCCTAGAGTGCCTAATATTGCTAAGCAAACAAAATAACCACAGCATTCAAGAATTTGCCAAGTAGTTTTTCTGTACACAGAAAAGCTAGACTTTTTACTCATTATTCTGATACAAGGGGTTTCGGTTTTGTTTGTATAAACTTCTGTGCCTGAAATAAGCTGTTTTTATTATGCAGCGTGAATGCTCTCCCTCACCCCTTCCCCCAAAGGACAAATGTGCCTGAGTTTAGTTCTGTGGATTGAAAATTTTAAAATCTTAATTTCTAGAGTCTTCAGGCCTCTCCCATGTGATTAGGACTTACCGCCATGAATAACCCCATTGAATCAGTTGAACTATCAGTGCTTGCTCTCACCTGTGTTTGAATTCCATCTCTATCCAGGGGATTAGCACAAATTCCATGCATCCCAAGTGACTACCTGTACTCCCAATATACACCACAGAAATACTTAAACAAACCTGCAAATGTCTAAGGCAGATGTTCTCACAGGGATGCTGAGCCAGAGCTGAAAGATCTGGTTAGGGGAAGCAGATGTGTGTACTAAGACTGATACAGTTATCGAAGAATCACTACAAAGTAGTCACATTAATGAACTTTATCTTACAGTTCAAGGAAAGTAAGATTTTTCTGGACATGAATTTTGGTAGTGATCTTGTTAAAGTCAATTAGGCCTGTGCCCATTTTTTCTTAATGGTTATATCTATGAGTAACCAAAATGTGCTCTAAAGCCAGACTTGCTAATCATTTCAACAATTCCTTTGTAATTTAAATGTCAATTCAAAACAAATCACTGTCATGTTTTGCTGCCTACATACACTGATATAGGCTGGATGCATTCCAGAGGCCAAGCACATACTCTGAATATATCTAATCTACTTTCTAATTTCACCTGATATTTCACCAGTCATGGAAAGCTTCTGGCAAATTACAAGTCAGCACTCTCATTCTGTATTATACTACAAAATATTTAACCTAAGTCAGATATGAACACTCATGCTTTAGGGTCTGCATTGCTATGGGCTATATAACACTTGCGCATAAAATGTGCAGTCTGATGGCTGAATGGAGCAGCAGTGTGCTCCAGCAAACACATTAGAAACAAATTTTCTTCTGGAGATTCTGAAGGGGTTATAGCACACTGAAATTGCTGTCTCTCTGTAAGGGATGATGTGGTCCCTCTACAAGCAGTTCCTCTCAGTCATTTTGGGCACTGCAGGGGACAGAGTGGAAATCTTACCTAGCCTTCCCCAGCTACTTGGTGCTAGAGAAAGAAAATGCTATATGTGAAATTTCTTAGAAAGTGTGGCTCAAATTCACGAGGATTTTCATGCCCCGTCCCCCATATTTCAGTGTGCTCGATTTCCCTGTGAATTCTCTTTCTGCACACCTGCAGAAGTGACCGAAGTCTAGCAGCAAATGGGCCAGGGATATTATTGCTTTGATTTTGCTTAGTTGCTGATAGCATCACCTGGTACTGGATCACTGACAGTCTGTGTTACATTCCTGAGCTGCCTGTGATCTGCTTCTGCACCTTACCTCCCAGGGAAGCTGCCAATTTCCTATTGGAGCAGCCCTAAACTGTGCTCACCCATACGCTGAGCTGTGATTGTTTAATGTTGTTTCTTATTGTTCAGAAAACATAAGGTGAACTTTGACAATGTAGCCTAAGAATTTCAGCTTGATCCTTCTTTTGAAAGGAATCCAAAATTGCAGGGGGGAAATCACAGTCTGATCCCATACCCAAGTCCACCAGGCTTTTGTGTTAATCAGAAACTCCCTCTAGTCTAAGTTGCTCATGAATTTCTGTCAATGCTTTTTGAATGTATTGTGAACTTGTCTGGACTGTGAGGCATGCCAGGTTTCAAATGTGGTCTGAAAAAAATGAAATGAGCATTATTGCTCCTCTCCAAGCTAAGCACTGTCATATGTTACACTCCAGTTTCCAAACTCGCATTTTCTTGGGGTGCGACCCATAAATGCTGGTTTCCCTCCTCTGCTGCAGATCCTGGGTGTGGTGGGTTGAAAAAGGTGAGACTAGAGGGCCAGAAGATTATCTTTTTCTGTAGAAATTTCAGGCAGGGTTAGGGCAAGTGTGTGTGAGATAGGAAGGATATAAAACTGCCTGTTTGTTTTTTGTTTTTTTTTTTTTTTTTCTTTGAGAACAAAGGGGAAATTCATATAAGCAGAAAGAACAACCTATGGTTTAGAAAGGCTTAGTATTTTACTTTTCTTTCTGTAGATATTTCTTGGCAGAAACTAATTTTTTTTTTAACCTACATTACTAGAGTTACTGAATAACAGTTGTTCAGTAGGACTGGTTAACTACTGTAAGTAGGTTGTTTCAGGAGACACAGTGCAGGTGTGAAGGATTGTCAACCCAGGGATATGTGACTGCATGCATGCATAAATACATCCATATACAAAACTATATAGTGCAGTTGTGATAGCCTCCTACATGAGGTTATCACACTTTTTCTTTCAGTGTTTTGTAAGTCACTCTTTGTTCAGGTCTTTATCTGCTGTGCCCATTTCTAGAATTGAATCAATAGTATCACATTGAAGAAGGTCTGTTAAAGAGCCTGTACCTCACATCAGGCAGGACTGGCCGAGCTCAAAAAATCTTGTGGGTGACAAGGATTTTACCATTATCACTTTGCATTTCTCCATCACAACATGTGCCAAATTATTTTTTTTCCCAGGAGCAGTCATTAGAACCATTTAAAAAAGAGGTAGAAGGAAACTGAGGCCACCCAAAATGGACAGCTGAAAAACACTACTACAATCATTTACTTATTCCCTGTAGGGGAAGGATGGGAGAAACATGCTTCGGGGAAAGAAACTCATATAGCTGGGAAGATAATTCATTCCAAGTTAATCCAGGCATACCACAGAAATATCTCTGTTGATGATTGTTCTGCATAGATGCCATTCTTGATTTGTGAATACCCAGCACCAGGGACTGGGGAAGTGTCTCATATTGACTCATGCATTCCTTCATGGGTTATTCATAAATAAGTGGTGCTATCTAATTCCGGCTAACAAAATCTCCTTATGTAAAATTAATAGAAGCAAAACCCAGAAGGATCTTTCTGCATTAAGAGTCTGTCCCTCAAATGCAGTCATCTGACAAAGCTTAAAAAGAGATATTTCTGACTACTCAGGGTGCCTGCTAAGGAAAAGTGTTGGGCACCCACAGGTGTGAACTACTAGCCTTTCATTCTTTGTTATTGAGAATGGAAGAAACAATACTTCAAGCAGTGAGATTCAGAACATTTTTTCCCACTGTCTGTATACAATATATCAGCTACTGAGACATTACGATGTTTGCCTCTTTTTACTTTCATGTGATTTACAAGAAACATTAAAGCACCCAGAATCCCAACGAGCTTTGTCTTATATTAATAATATGGATATTCAGTGCACCTCTGAGCAAAGCTGAGGGAAGGCAGTCAGGATGAATCAGACTTTGTGTAATACTAAAACTGGCACATTTCTAAGTCAAAAGCAATGTATTTCGAAAGCTCAGACCCTGAGTGGGGATCATTTTGGCAGCACCTCTCACTTTTGAAAATGAACTCAAATCAAAACCAGGTATCTCTCTGCTGCAGATACAGGTGGTCCACTGATTACAAAGGGACTCTAATGAAAGCAACTTCTATGAATTGTTTGCAAAGAAAAGAGCCCTGAAACCAGCTTTTGGAAAAGACCCCCCAGAGAGTCCTGAAGGCAGGGATCAGACACCTCTCTGGGGTGCGGGAGCCCTTGGTTGCTGTCAAAGTGTGTATCAGACAGAGAAAGGACACAAACCTAGGTCCTTCACATGCTGAAAAGGTGCCCTTGGCACTAGATGAGGGGGAGAAACTCTCTTCTGTAGTTTTGTGAACTGAATTCATGGACACTCTCTAGCCTTGTACACTGCTTTTACTGAAATGCTCAGGAAGATGAATACAACATACAATCTACACACAATTCTTTTTCTCTTTGGTTTCACTTAAAACTCCAGGAAGGTTTGGTTGTGAGCTAACACATGCACGTGCACATATACTGAGTTTATTTTTTTCATTCTGCGGTTGAGATAAAATCAAATGATTAAGACAGATATTGTACAGATCATTTCCATCGCTGGTCAAGCTGTGGTTTCTGCAAAGCACGTGGACTAGTTGCAGCTGGGGCAACTAAAGGCCTTGAATGGTCAACACCTAAAGAGACACTCCAGGTGTCATTGTCATGAATCCTCCATCAGGCTGAATCTGACTGAAGTTTGGAACCTGAGAGGATTCTTCTTGGTCTCCGTGGTCTTATGTTACTAATAAACTGGGTGAACTACATGAACAGGAATGGTATTCGTAGTTGAGTTAATCCATTGATGGACAAAGGCAAAGGGAGAGCCTTACCAGGGTATCTCTCTGAAGGTCCCACCTTCCCTTCACTGAGATCTCAAAGTGACAATCGCAAATTTCCTTGTGATCACTGTGACTGGGACAAAAGTGTCAGCCCCTGACCCAGCACTGGATGAACCAGGGGCAGCAGCCCACTGGGGCACCTGCGACCTGTGATGGGCAGCCATAGGTTCTTGATCCGTCTCATAAAAACCCACCAGCAACGCTGCCCCACTGAGTGAGTGCTGAAGTCAGTCAATACCATCAGCATTAGTGTCTGCAGCAGCACATTTCTGGGGAACTACCGCAGTTTCTAGTGCAGCCGAGTGAGAGATGTGTGCTAACACTGCTCTCTCCTGAACTCCGGATGAGCACTCGCAGCCAAAACCCTTTTCAGTGCCAGGGTGCTGAGCGTCCCTGCTCCTGCAGATCTGGCTGCTGGTGCTCAGGGCCAGCCCAAAGACAGCACAGAGCAAGGCTCCCCACTTCTCACTGTTGGCCATTGGGAAAGTCTTCCAAACATGCCGTGGCTGGGCCGTGGCCAAGGCTGAAACCCACACTGCATGAGCCACTTTCAGCTGAGCTTCTCCCATCTGGTCCCTGCCTGGTCCCACTGTGTTGG
The DNA here is from genome assembly GCF_018691265.1 of Tyto alba. Lineage (NCBI taxonomy): Eukaryota > Metazoa > Chordata > Aves > Strigiformes > Tytonidae > Tyto > Tyto alba. The sequence continues at coordinate 3,399,662 of NW_024881321.1, forward strand.
GCTGTGGAGCAGTTCATATGCTCTCAGTTGGTATGGGGAGCAGAAAGACCAATGAGTGCCTGGTCCACAGTACCACCTGGTGCTGTCCTACACACCCCACTCGTGCTATTATATAGATTTCCTGTCCCAGTTTCAGCAGCCCTGGTGTTTGGATCATCTTCTGCACCTTGTGTTTCCTCAGTGATGACTCCAAGTGCATCATAAAGCAGATCCAGAGATCTCCGAGCGTTACCCAATAACACTACTTGATTTGTCACTTGATTTATATTTGGCATTTGTTTATTCCTAGGTTTTGACTACACCATACTCTATGTCTCCTTCAAGCTAAGCTGAAAACTGTTTTATAACATCTTCCAATGGTAAAAAAGTCCAGCTCAAGCCTGCCCCAATTTTTTTGACTCCTGTGGGAAAAGTAAACTCAACTGCATCCTGTTCTGGGTACCTGACATCCAAATTTAAATACAGATCCTACCTGATCTTACTCAACAGTGCTCATATCCATCAGTCAAAAAACAGTATTCTCAGTTACTAAAAGAAAATGAAACAATCATACTTCAAAGAAAAAAAAACAAACAAACAAACAAACCAAAAAGGTCTACTTAATATCCACACTTATATATTGATTTAGCAGAAGTCTTTTAGAAAAGAGTGCACAAAACACCTGTAGAAATGGGGGCTTATTTTTCCAGAAAGTGGGGAAAGTCAAGGGGAAAACTGCATGATGTCATACATTTGAATAAAAGCATAATATGTACATGGCATAGAATTTAAAATAGTGCTGCCTTAGCAGCAGTGACAAAACACACCAACCACTCCTTTTGATGAATTATGTGTTGCATCTAATTTTTCAGTATATATCCATGACCCATACTCTGGATGATAAAAAAAAAAGAAGTCTAAACCAAATAGTTTCTTAATTAATTCCATTCACTAATGATATATTATTGGAAAAAAAAATTAGACTCATCAACCTTTTCATTCATGACTTGAATAATCTCTCCCTATTAAGCAAGGTTTGAAGAAAGCAACAAACACGTTTGATGAGCCCTGAGGGACAAAATAGAACCGCTGTGACTCTGAGGAAGTGTTGAATTCCCTATGAAAGGCCATTACATCCTGATGTCCAGGCATGCAAATAAGGTGAATGAAGGTAAGAGAAACTCATCTTTCCCAGCAGCACAGTCACACAACAATACATCCTGGAGATCTCATCTATAACAAGAAAACTACCTATCATTTGATGCTGTCAGCATGAAGAGCACTAGAGGTAACTATACTTAATGGTGCCAGATGAAAAGGCGTAGGGAAGGCTAAGCCATATTCATTACTGCTTCAGAAACTGATTTTAGGCCCATCTCAAAACACAGCCCTGATAGCATCTTCCAAAATGATTTAAAACTCAGCCTGTTCTGATTTAAACTTCCATGGTGGTGTTATGCACCATAACTCCCATAATTATTGTCTCTAGAGGGTAATTTTCCATGGCTTCAGGACAGGAGATGTGCAAACAGTTGACTTTTTCAGCTCTTCAGATAACCTGAAAAACTGAGATTGAAATAAGTTGCAGTCTCTGTGTCATGGTTTAGGCCTGATTGGAAGCCAACCACAATGCAGCACCTCTCTCTCCCTTCCCCTCCGGCAATGAGAAGGGACAGAGAGCCAGGCTTGGGGTTCAAGATAGGACTGGGATGGGGGAAAATCCCCCTTTTATGATCACGAGCAAAAGGCAGACTCGTTAGGGGAAGAAAAAAAAGAACATACATTTATTACAGACACTAACAACACATAACAGAGTAGGACAGTGAGAAGCATTGCCCCATCTTGAGAACACCTTCTCCCCATCCCTCCCTTCTTCCCGGGCTCAGCTCTGCTCCCGATATCTCTACCTCCTCCCCCAGCGGCGCAGGGGCAGGGAATGGGGGGTGCAGTCAGCGCTGCCACTTCCTTCATGTTCGGTGAGGGGAGTGTCCAAAACTTGTTACCCCTGCTCCATCGTGGTCCCCCTCTCACAGGAGACAGTCCTCCACAAACTTTCTCCGACTTGAATTCCTCCCATGGGCCGCAGCGTTCCCCACACTGCTCCGTCATGGGTCATTAACTTCCTCCGACTGGATTCCCTCCCACGGCTGCAGCCCTTCCCGAGCTGCTCCGGCGTGGGACTCCCCCACATGCTGCAATCCTCCCAGCGCTGAATTACAGCAGCGGGGCTGCCTTTTCCCATGAGACCCCGGCCTTCTTCGGGCACAGAACCTTGATCAGACGAGCAGGAACAACAGGCTGTAAATCAATGTCTGCTCCACCGTAGATCTTCATGGGTGGCGGGGGGGGCCGCCCTGCCGTCTCCCCACAGGATACAGGGGGGTCTCTGCTCCGGCACACCTCCCCCCTCCTTTCTTCCTCTGTTCCTCCACTGACCTTGGTGTTCATGCAGCTGCAGCAACTCCTCCTCACAAGTCCCACTGCCCGTCACCACGTCCCTTCTTAAATACGTTATCGCAGAGGCGCAGCCGATTGGCTCAATTTCCCAAACAGAAGTGGAGCTGACGTGGAGCTGGGGGAGCTTCGAGAAGCTTCTCACAGGGGGCCGCCCCGATAGCCCCCTCCCCTGCCACCAAAAAACTCCACCACTCACTCAACCCAGGACATTCCACCCCTAAAAAACACAGCCTCCGAAGAGGCTCTCAAAAATTGCCAATGCCAACTGTTTTTCCAGTCGTCATGGCAGGGTATTGGGAAGAGTTTTCAACTAGCAATAATCGCGCCTCGGATTAACCTCACAGGCCACTGCCACTGCGCAAAGCTGAGGTGGAATGTCCTGGGTTGAGTGAGTGGTGGAGTTTTTTGGTGGCAGGGGAGGGGGATATCGGGGCGGCCCCCTGTGAGAAGCTTCTCGAAGCTCCCCCAGCTCCAAGCCAGCTCCACTTCTGTTTGGGAAATTGAGCCCATCAGCTGCGCCTCTGTGATAACGTATTTAAGAAGGGATGTGGTGACGGGCAGTGGGACTGGTGAGGAGGAGTTGCTGCAGCTGCGTGAACACCAAGGTCAGTGGGGGAACGGAGGCAGAAAGGAGGGGGGAGGTGTGCCGGAGCAGAGACCCCCCTGTATCCTGTGGGGAGACGGCAGGGTGGCCCCCCCTGCCACCCATGAAGATCTACGGTGGAGCAGACATTGATTTGTGGCCTGTTGTTCCTGCTCGTCTGATCAAGGTTCTGTGCCCGAAGAAGGCCGGGGTCTCATGGGAAAAGGCAGCCCCGCTGCTGTAATTCAGCGCTGGGAGGGTTGCAGCATGCGGGGGAGTCCCACGCCGGAGCAGCTCGGGAAGGGCTGCAGCCGTGGGAGAGAATCCAGTCGGAGGAAGTTAATGACCCATGACGGAGCAGTGTGGGGAACGCTGCGGCCCATGAGAGGAATTCAAGTCGGAGAAAGTTTGTGGAGGACTGTCTCCTGTGAGAGGGGGACCACGATGGAGTAGAGGGGAATAAGTTTTGGACGCTCCCCTCACCGAACATGAAGGAAGTGGCAGCGCTGACTGCACCCCCCATTCCCTGCCCCTGCGCCACTGGGGGAGGAGGTAGAGATATCGGGAGCAGAGCTGAGCCTGGGAAGAAGGGAGGGGTGGGGGGAAGGTGTTCTCAAGATGTGGCAATGCTTCTCACTGTCCTACTCTGTTATGTGTTGTTAGTGTCTGTAATAAATGTATGTTCTTTTTTTTCTTCCCCTAACGAGTCTGCCTTTTGCTCGTGATCATAAAAGGGGGATTCTCCCCCATCCCAGTCCTATCTTGAACCCCAAGCCTGGCTCTCTGTCCCTTCTCATTGCCAGAGGGGAAGGGAGAGAGAGAGGTGCTGCATTGTGGTTGGCTTCCAATCAGGCCTAAATCACGACACTCTGTCAAATGTCAACTTTGTGGGTTTTTTTTTTGGTGGTTTGTTTGTTTTTTTTTTTGGTTGTTGTTTGTTTGGTTTTTTTTTTTTTTTCCCCTCATTTAAACAATAGATAAAATAATTGTGGAGTAACATACACTTCAGGATCGAAGTGTTGCAATATTTTCGCTTGATTTTGGGATTTTAATTTGTTGAAAAAGCTTCAGGATTAAATTTTTAATGTTTTCGTCTGTCTCTTTCCCTCCTGGGACGAAGACTACTTGCTGAATTTTACTTCTATGTGCAAGTAGCTATGCCCCTCCCTTATCCCTTTGTTCTAGTTGCATTTTCAGGATAGAGAAATACTTCCCTGCTCTCCTTCCGCCAAGTTGCCTGTCCTCTTCAGGGTGGCCAGAAGCCCATCACACAAGGCTGTTGTTCTTTCAGCAGTATGAATCTAATCTGGATCTCCTTGCTTTGTCCTCTAAGCATGTCTCTCCTAATTACTGTTTGGGAGAGGGAGGATGCCTTCCAGCCATAGCTGCCAAGAGTGCGTGGCTATCGCAGTTAGCAACATGATGTCTTCATAGCAGCCCTCACCTAAGGAAGGGACAGTCTTAGGTTTAGCTGGCTGAGAAAGTTTTTTTCTGGTGAGCTAGATCTGATGGACTTTGTCTCTGGGTTAGCTTAGCAAATGGATTGAAGTAGTGCCTGAATGAGTCCATTATCAATGACAGCTCCTGGAGAGTGAGCGAGGGACCAGAAGACTGGAAAAGGATATATATGGGACCTATCTTTAAAAAGAAAAACAAAGGAACTGAAGAACTTAAAAAATCAAACAGCTTAATTCAGTTCTTGGAAAAATTCTGGAACAAACCAAGCAAAAATGAAACTGTAAGCCTCTAAGGAGAGCCTGAGTAACTGTCAATGCAGATTAGTCAAGAGCAAACTATTTGAAACTACTGTATTTAATGAACTAAGGAAACATTGGTATAACACTAGGTGGCCAACCTTTCTACAAAAATAAACAGTTGATGGTTTGTTGTCAAAAAGGAAGAGGTTCCCTGAAGGCTTTAATGAAGTCTGAAATAACCTCAGTGCTGTAGCCTGTTACTTGGATGATAGAGGAGGGAACACGTATTAAGCTGACCTATAAAACAAGTGAGAGACTGTGAGACAAGCTCAGACTCTAAACTTCACAAATTGGGAAAGCGGTATGTGGAAAAAAAAAAAAAAAAGAAAGAAAAGGATGTCATTTAATAATTACAAAATACCATACAGGCAGAAATGCTTAAGTAAATACAGAATGAGAGACAACTGGGTAAGTCAATGGAGCTATGATATTTTACATCATCTCCAGATGTGACCTTTTAATAACACTGAACCCATGGAAAAAAAAAGCACATACAGAGATGTGAGTATTCAAGGGGTAAGCAGAAGGAGTTGATATTAGTCATTATGTCTTTATATGTCATTAGCCATTACCGGATTCAAAGTCTGCAATTCCAACAACAGTAAGATGCTGACACTTCAGCTGGATTGCAGACAGACTCACTTTCAGGACTGATACTGCAATATAGCAGCAAATGCTGAAACTCTTGGACTGACAGAGGTAGTGGTTATTTTGATACCTTCAGATTTCCATGGGGAATGAAATGTCACCGCATTAATTCTGTGGAAAAAGGAAGCTTGCCGTCTGCCAGCATGCAGAGGAACTTGCAGTCTGGACTGTTGAAAGTTTATTCCCCTGCCCCATGATTGTGAAAGAGATCAGCCCATGCAGCAATAACTCCATCCTCACCAGTGGCTGCAGGAACATGGACCTCTCCCTCTGCCCCTGCAGCCAGCAGGAAATGCCCGTCAGTGGAGGAGCACAGTGCACAACTGTATTTGTAACATCTTGAACCAGATGAGTTTAACTACAGCTGCCGTAATGGAATATTACACAATCTCCATGAGAGAGAGAACCCTTTGCTGTAATAGTAGACAGTACTACACCTTCCAAAATACAGCTCCACATACTGGCTCTTCTCCCCACTTCACTCAGCAGTGACCTTCACCTTGCAAAGCCCAGCTGCCTACATTGTGGCTGCAGTGGAAGAATGGATGCCACCCTTTGTTCCCAGATGTCCACCACTCTAAGCAACTGGATGTATCACCTAGACATGGAGCCAGATCTGTTGGCTGCTCTAAGTTGCTCTCTGAAATCCTTGGTGTCCAGTGGTAGCACAGCTTTTCCCAATGCAGAAATGCTTCCTGAATACTGAGAGATACACATCCAACATGGGGAATACTGCAATCAAAACTGATAACATAAAACAAGTAGAAACTCTGGAGAGCAGCACACTTCATTTACTGACAATAGACTACATGATAAAATACAGAAGCAGTAGTGAAAAGCAAGGAATGCAAGGAAGGAGGTAATAGCTAGTTAAAGGTACCAGTGAGAAAATGGCAGAGAGGTGTGCTTCATAGTACCCATGGCAAGAGATTCCATCTATATCTAGGGCTTTTAGGAAAATGACAGAGTTCAAGATCCTTAAGGTGGTGAGGACAGTGTGCAGTAAACTCGCTACCCTGGACTTTGGGATAAGGCCCTAGGGGGAAGGGGGAGACCAAGAAAGCTGGTTAATATTCAAGGATCACGTTCTCCAAGCTCAGGAGCAATGGGACCCAACAAAGAAGAAGTCAGGTAAGACCACCAGGCAGCCTACATCAATGAACAAGATGATCCTGGACAAGCTCAGGCATAAAAAGGAAGCCTACAGAGGGTGGAAGAAAGAACAGGCATCCTGGGAGGAATATAGAGAAATTGTCTGGGTATTCAAGGATCAGGTTAGGAAGGCCAAAGCCCTGATAGAATTAAATCTGGCCAGGGATGTCAAAGGCAACAAAAAAAGCTTTTGCAGCTATGTCAGTGATAAAAAGAAGACTAAGGAAAGTATGAGCCCTCTCTGGAAGGAAATGGGGACCTGGTTATCCAAGATATGGAGAAGGCTTTTTTGCCTTAGTCTTCACCAGCAAGGGCTCCAGCCACACCACCCAAGGCACGGAAGGTAAAGGTGGGGACTGGGAGAAAGAAGAAACACCCACTGTAGGAGAAGATCAGGTTCAAGACCATCTAAGGAACCTGAAGGTGCACAAGTCCATGGGACCTGCTGAGATGCAGCCATGGGTCCCAAGAGAACTGGTGGATGAAGTGGGTAAGCCACTATCCATCATATTTGAGAAGTCGTGGCAGTCCAGGGAAGTTCCCACTGACTGGAAAAGGGGAAACATAACCCCCATTTTTAAAAAGGGAAAAAAAGGAAGACCCAGGGAACTACAAGCCAGTCAGTTTCACCTCCGTGCCCGGCAAGATCATGGAGTGAATCCTCCTGGAAAATACGCTAAGGCACATGGAAGAAAAGGAGGTGATTGGTGACAGCCAACATGGCTTCACTCAGGGCAAATTGTGCCTGTTAGCCCTCCTTCTATCACAACACTCCCTGCTAAAGAGCCCCTCTCCATCTTTCCTGTAGACACCCTATAACTAATGGAAGGCTGCTATAAGGTCTCCCCAGACCCTTCTCTTCTCCAGGCTGAACAATCCCAAGTCTCTCTGCCCGTCCTTATAAGTGAGGTGTTCCATCCCCCTGGTCATGTTTGTGGCCCTGCTCTGGACCCACTCAAGCAGGTCGGTGTCTTTCTTATGCTGAGGGCTCATCTTTTCTCATCCTTGATTAAAAGGTCAGTGAAAATAACCTTGTGGGAATACTGCTAACACAGTAAAGTTTTCTGGTCTTGTAGAAAAACCTATATAAATTATATCTCAAGATAGAAAGTTCCTGTATTAGTGAAGTCGTAGGTGAAAGGTCAGATAGAATTTCTGGCTGTTGTGCCTAGGACTTCTTTTTCCAGGCCACACTGAGATAGGCATAGAGTTTTCTGCTATTGCCTCAGCAGAAATGACTCTTGATTCAGGGCCTCTACATACTTAGTTAACTGACCACAGGTCTGGAAATAACAATTAGTTAAACAATGGATAGCAAAGGAATTTTGCATGTGGTAGAAAGCAGTGTTTGGAAAGGAACAGGTGTGTAGAAGCAAAACTTTTGGACAAATACCTTTCAGATGCTGAAGCTTTTGTCTTTTTGTCATATGAGAGAGCACCTATCTACACGGTTGTTTGTCCTCATCCAGGAAAGACTGGGTGTTGTGCTGCTTAAGGCTGGGCGAGGCAGAAGGTCCCACTGCTAGAAGTTTCTTCAGCTGCTGCATTCAGAGTCTTGATAAAATCAGTGCAAGCCTGGCAATTGGGAACCTTGCAGACGCTGCCAGGTGGGAGCCTGGCAATGCTCCCATTAATTAAAACAGTCAGTCATTTTCAGCAGAACTCACTGCCATTAATGTTTTGCACGCAACCTCCCTTTTCCCCTCACTGCAGTATGGCACGGAGTCACAGACTGACTTTGGTGAGGCAGTGCTCTTCATCTTCACCTTCATTTTACTTGGGAGAGTGTTTTGTAGAAGGTGAGAACTTTTTCAACCTGCTGTTCCTCTGCATTTTCAGAGGAAGCAGCCAGTTTTTTGGTGGTGCTGCCTGACAGCTGCTTCCCCTCAAGGGAATGCATGGAGAGCACTCCTCAGAAAGGCAGCTCACACTGAAGGTAGTATTTTAATGCAAATGCAAAATTTTAAACCTATGTTGATGCTCTTCTGGACCTGAAACTCGAGTGTTTGGGACTGATGGTAGACACGCACTAAAATAGGCAAATCAGCGTTTTGCAACCCAGACCTCTGCAATTCCTGTCTGGTAAGTGATTTCAGAACATCACTTGCAGCAATGAAAACCAGAGTGAAGTTCAGGCTTTAGCCCACAGCAAAGCTCTCACTTCACCAAAGGCAGGCTTACATCCTTGGGGGGAACATGTAAAGAGAATAAACATAGACATAGAATCATAGAATAGTTTGAATATGAAGGGAGCTTTAAAGGTCACTTAGTCCAGTGCCCCCTGCAATAATCGGGGACATCTTCAACTAGATCAGGTTGCTCAGAGCCCCGTCCAACCTGACCTTGAATGTTTCCAGGAATGGAGCACCTACCACCTCTCTAGGCAACCTGTTCCAGTGCTTTACCACCCTCACTGTAAAAGTTTCTTCCTTATATCTAGTCTAATTCTGCCCTCTTTTACTTTAAAACCATTACCCTTTGTCCTATCACAACAGGTTTTGTTAAAAAGCTCATCCCCATCTTTCTTATAAGCTCCTTTTAAGTATTGAAAGGCTGCAATAAGCTCTTGCGGGAGCCTTCTCTTCTCCAGGCTGAACAACCCCAACTCTCTCAGCCTGGCCTCATAAGAGAGGTGTTCCAGTACCCTGATCATTTTTGTGGCCCTCCTCTGGACCCGGTCAATCACGTCCAGGTCTTTCCTGTGCTGAGGGCCCCAGAGCAGAACACAGCACTCCAGGTGGGGTGTCACCAGAGTAGAGGGGCAGAATCATCTCCTTTGATCTGCTAGCCATCTTTCTTTTGATGCAGCCCAGTATACTGTTGGCTTTCTGGGCTATGAGCACACATTGCCGGCTCATGTCCAGCTTTTCAACCACCAGTACCCTCAAGTCCTTCTCCACAGGGCTGCTTTCAATCCCTTCATCCCCCAGACTGCATTGATACTAGGGGCTGCCCCAACCCAGGTGCAAGACCTCATGAGGTTCACATGGGCCCACTTCTTGAGCTTGCAAGTTAGTGCATGGTCTTATTAGTAAGACAATTTTTCTATACTATTTATTTTTAAAGTCTATATTTAAAAGAAATTGGCAATTACCCTTCATCGCAGTAAATGAGGTTGCATGCCCACTGACTGCAGCAATATGTTACTAGCCCAGTGACAAAAGGCAGCTGAACCATGAAATAATGGAGCACACAGAGTTAAGTGAAAGGGGCAGAATGGTAGTTACAGAGATTTTAGCTGCACTATGACAGGGTGAAGGTATGTGAACTGGAGCAAATAGAGCTGGAGGATATGTTTGTGGGACGATTATTTTTAATGCAATGCAAAATATTCAATGACAAGGAAGGAAGTTACACTTCAATGCAATAGAAGATGATTCAGACAGTAACAAAGGTCAGATGAGGAGAATCTGGGAAAAGCTATTAAGACAGATGCCTATGTGATGTCTTTTATCAAGTCCTTGGTTGGCTCTGAAGGAAAAAATGAAAAAAGAGGACCTCCTTTTGGAGTATGAGGTTTGAAAGACTACTATACTAGTCTAAATCTGAGGCAGATGGTTAGGAGGAAAGAAAAAGATACTTGCTGTGATATTTAAGCTTATAAGGAATATAGGGCGAGTTCAGCTTAATGACTATCTAATCAAGGTAGCAAGTCTAGATCTAGAGTTCAACCCAGTCACAAAGGTGTCTAAATCACATTTGTTTAGATGATATTAGGATTTTAAGATGTTTTAATAGCAGTCAGACTTGAATGAGTACTCACAGGCATTGATGGATTAGATATCCAAAGACAAGAGCCCCTGGCACACCCCAGATTTATCATCTCTGGGGAAGTCAGAAATAATGTCCAAAAATGAGCATGTGGAGCTTTAACAAGTGCTTTCGTGTCAGCATTGAGAGTGATGTTCCTGCATCTGTCACATAAGCATAAGAAACATAGTCCATAGAACCAGGAGGTATGAAGATAAAAAGAAATTAAGGAAATGTAGTGTACATTTAGATTCTATTGTAACTCTGCCCCAAGGCCTGATGTCAGTTAATTTCATACATATCTTTCACTTAACAGTACCATCAAAACATATGGGTCAAAATAAATGCTACTTCTAAAACGTTTTTTGTTGTTGTTGTTGCTGGTTTCTTTACCTTTTCAAGCCTGAGCATTTGTATTTTATGTAGTGTCTGATTTAGGAGTCAGGACTAAGCACTTCAGGATTTCTTTGTCCTTCTCCTTTGATTTTTTGTATACAATGGGAAATATGGCTCCTTTGTCAAACTATGTCTACTTTATTTTATTCCAGCTGTCAGGTGAAGGTTGTCCAGCTCTACCAGGTATTGCAGCAAATGGACAGCTCTGGGTCCTGGAAGGCATGAGGGACAGCCATTATATTAGAATTTGTGCTTGAATTACAGTTAATGCCAGCATTTGATGTTATTCTATTGCATGAGCATGCCTACAGAAAAAATATTTTTCTCTCTAAACAGGGAAGTTGGAGACACAGGAATTGTCAAGGAGTAAATGTTTTAGAAGGTCCAAGATCCTAGGGCCCACTTTTTGCAATAGCAAATTGCATCCACAGTTTTGTATCTACAGATTGAAATATTGTAAATCCAAGTGTTGTTTTCTCTCTTCTCATGAATCACACTGTAATGATTTTAACAGCCATACAAGTCCCCCAAAGGTCTCTGTAGCTGGAATGTATGGGCAAATTTGGGGTGCAAAGGAAAAGAAAATGTGTCCATACTCTTTGTGATCTCTCTGCAAGTACTGCTATTTGAAGGAATAGGAAACAGATGCCAGGCCAGGATGCTTTGGATCCAGCTCTCCAACTCTGAGTATTAGTGACTACTACTACAGTAATTCTGTGCTGAATAAAGGGTGCTTGGTACACTTCAGCAAAACACTCCACCTTTCTGAGCTCTGGCTTTGCCAACTCTGAAGGAATTGTGTTTTTACAGAATGTTTTTACACATCATAAATTAAACAGGAAATGGAAAACCCACATTAGAATAAATGAGATCTTTGATTTGAGGAATTGTTGCTACCATACTAAATGTGCCAAACATTTCTTTTTATAAGGGTAGGATCCACTTGTAGTAGCTACTCTAAATTTCCATTGTAACTAGTGGAAAAGAAACTGATTTAATCTGCCAATCACATAATCCTATTAAAGACATTTACAATTGTCCTGGTTTGGGCTGGAATAGAGTTAATGTTCCTTTTTGGTAACTAGAATAGTGCTGTGTTTTAGATTCAGCACTGGGTTTGGTATGAGAAGAATGCTGATAGCACACTGATGTTTTCAGCTGCTACTGAGATGTCAAGGACTCTCTGACTCCCCATGTCCTGCCCGTGCGCAAGGGCACAGGGAGCAGGGAGGGAGCACGGACAGAGCACCAGACCCAAATTGGCCAATGAAATATTCCATATCATGGAACGTCATGCTCGCTATATAGAGCAGGGGTGGTTGAGAAGGGGGGCTCTCTTGCTTCCGGGATTGTGATTTCAGGATCTTGGTATTTCAAGATCACTAGCCGGGAACAGGTTGGGTATTTGTCAGCGGGTGGTGAGCAATTGCATCATGCATTGCTCGTTTATATTTTCTATTGCTGTCATTGTTTTCTTCATTACCATTATTAAACTGTTTCTATCTCAACCTATGAGTCTCCCTTTACCCCTCCAATTCCCTCCCCCATTCCCAGGTTGGGGGGCGAGGGTGGGTGAGCGGCTGCAGGGTGGTTGGCTTCTGACCAAGCTCAAACCATGACAAAAATGTATTGGAGAAATCCCACCTTTAAAATGCTAATGATGGCTATGAAGGCCGTTTAGGGTGACTAGCTCAGACACAAACATCACAGGTTATGAGAGCAGAGTTACCCTCTGACTGACACTTGCAGGAAAAGACTCAATAGATCTGTGGACTTTACACCAAAGAATCCTTCAATTTTTTCCCAACGTTCAAGACCAAAGGTATATGACAAACTGGAAATTAACCATCAAAAATAAAATAAGGTTTAAGCTCAGGATTGGAATACTGTATAGATTCAGCACCAAAGGATAAAAGAAGTACCTGGAGAGAGACATCTTCTGAGCCATAGATGGAATGAGGAGAGAATGGTGGATGAGGATGGGAATGAGAGAGAAAAGGGTTGAGTGTAGAAGTTAAATGTGGTCTTGACCACCTTCTCACTGTGGAAGTCAGCAGTGGGACTTCAAATTTAGTAAACAAGTGACCTTGAGAGAGTGTTGTGATGGGACCCACTGAAACACCAAGGAACAGAATCACAGGTTGAAATATGTAAAAATAAACGGTGCCTAGTTTACAAAAAGGGGCCCCAGTTTGGAAGGGTGATGACACCCTGTTGGAGGCTGTAGAGCCTCAGAACTGGAGCAAACTGGGGGCTGGAGGGATGGAGCAGAAGAGTGAAAGATCAGCAAACTCAGTGAAGAGGCAAACTGTAAACATTTGGCAGTAAGGGCAGAAATGATGATGATCAAAACAAAGTCTATGTTTTGGACTTTGCAAAGTCAGCTGCATGGCTAGGTAAATTCAATAAAAAAAAAGGAACAGGATTTATTCCCAATAAGATAAGGGAATGGGATTATTTCCAGATCTGAAGTTGTATCTGCACACTTTCTTTAAACCTCAGGACATAAACCTGCAGTTTTTCAAACTTCAGGGAGACCACCCCTGAATTAACATGATAAGGGATTCTCAGCTCCTCCAGCAGCACCCAATCTCCTGACCCAGATCCAAGCAGAATAAATGAGCCCTTGCAATAGCCACATCATGTACAGTTTGAATTGTCATCCTTCAGTCCCTTTGCTACTCCAGCAAATTAAAAGTCTCACAGTTTCTCTGGAAAGATTTCATTCCCATTCGGCATGCTTGTCACGGAGGAAGAAAGGCAGCCCTGCATGCCAACAAGCAATCTAGTTCTATTAAATAAACGCTTTTATAATTTTGTATTACCCTGGCTGTGCCAGGTGCCCCTATTCATGACTTCATACAGTGTCCTGAGTCTCTCATCTCAGTATCTCTTGTTTATAATTTTTTTCCACATCCTACGCATTATTAAAGATTTTCATGATGCATAAATCTCACATCTGTCCCTATAATCACCAAAGAATTGTTTGACTCATTAGATGAATGTGGCATTCCAGATAACACCCTAGAATATAGTCTTGTATAATTTGTTGAGGGCATTCAGGTCAACACTGAAGAACAGCTCTAAACTTGCTGAAGCACATTTTTAAGGCTTTCCTGAATGAGGGTCACATTTCTCAATCTCCAAGACATTATTTTATATCACAAATAACTAAAGCCAGCAAAAATCAAATGCTCCTAGGGAGAAAGAGTCCATAAAGCAGAGAATGTGCTAGAAGTTGACTTATGTCTAAACTGTTGTTTTTTCAGATCTGCCCATGCTGTTTAATACATATAATTGCACTACTGGTTTCAGAAGTTACACACACTTTTGTTTTAAAAGCTTTCAATGCGCAATCGACCTGCAAAAAATTAGAACAACAATAGAGTTGTGGTCGTGGAGGCATAGTCTAGTTCTGAGTTTCAGGCTTTTCTTGCATAAGGTGCTTTCTTGATTTGTTCACCTCATCGGTATGGATGATTTCACTCATCTTTTTCTGTAAGATGTAAGATGTGTGATATGTGTTTGCTGAACTGGCTCTACTTTCTCTAACTAGTCACATCACTCCTGTTTACTGTCACTGCACTAGCAAATGAAAGCTCCCAGTGATTTCAGAAATTTTTCTTCTGTACTTTGCAAGCATGAAGAGACAGTGGGAATAGCAGAGACATTAATGTTATTTCCAAAGGACTGTTTTCTACTTTTCTGAGTTTCTGCTCCCAGCAATGAACCACCAAGAACCTCCATGCTTGTTTCCATTACATCCAAATGGGTCATAAAGTCAATAACAGGCAGCATAATATTCTGGTTTATACTAGGTAACTAGCATTTTGAATATGGACTATGAAATTTAGGAGAGACAAACAAGAAACAGATTGGTAAAAACAAAAACAAAAAAAAAAAAAGAGCCAAAGAACTGAAAGAACAGATAATATCTACACAAGGGAAAATATAACTACAAGGGAAAATATAACTACAGCTATTCAGTCAGAAAAGAAATATTGGTAGAAAATTAAGATTATGCCCCATCAGGGTCCCAGAGAAGCTCAAAGTTCTTTCTGTTTCTTAAGACCTGTGAATACTGCCTGGGGGCACATAGAGAAGTGCTAAGCTATGAGTCAGGCAGGATCAGATCAGTTGGATGTGATGGACCTTTTTTGTGGCCTTCAACAAGAGTCTCTCATCAACTCTGCAAACAATACCAATAATAAAATTGGGCCTGTCATGAACAGCAAGCATGGTGACACTGCTCAGGCTGCTGTGTTCAAACCTCACAAAGTGAATCTGAAGTTTTTAAAGCTTGCTTTTTTTTTTTTTTGGTGGTGGGGAGGGGAGGGTTGGGGAGGGAGAGAGTGTTACTTCGACTCCAGTGCACTCTCTTCAATTTCTCTGTCATGTTTGCAATCTGTCTTAGACAGCCTTTATCTCCATTCTTGGGTCCCAGGCTTGCCAGAAGGTCACAGCACAAAGCACTAAAAGGTCTTCTGCTCCATCATCCTGCGTTTCAGGTGGTAAAAGATACCTGCAGATGGGGATTTGGGGTTTGTTTGACTGCTAGGCTGTTTGCTGAGAGGACCCTGCAGGCTGTTTCACTAAATGTGAATTAATTGGAAGGATACAAACTACTACCAGGCTTTGAAAGCAAAGCAGTCAGATCCTTTTGTGGCTTACTGATAAAAGACAGCTGAAGGAGGCCAGGGAAAAGGTCAAGACAGAGAAAAGGACAACCATTTTTAGGTTTCAGGAAAGTGTGTGGGGGCAGTGCTTGGGTTACTGTGGCTTGGAGAAACTGAAGCAGCAAGGGGGCTAATCAGCAGAGTTCATTAGTGGAGGAAAACAGAGGGACAGAAAGTGTGCCTGCTGCTAGGAAAGACTTCAGAGAGAAGAGTCTAGAAAGCCTGGAAAATGTCATGGTGCTACTACTGCTGTTAGCTCCCTGTCTGCCTGCAGCTGTGGGGAACACACCCAGAGGAGGATTCATAGGCTGGGAGCATCTGCTAAATCCCTGGTCTTGGTTTGCTGAGACTATGGCCAGTACAGTTCCGTTGGAGGAAGGTATGAAAGGTGTGCATCATAGTGCAAAAGGTTGGGGTGCTCCTCTGTGCAGTGGCAGGGCAAGCTGGTCCAGGTGAAGATTGACCAAGGACACTCTGACTGAATTCGGAGGGAGCTTATTGAGGTGCTGTGTGCTGAGTCAGAGGTGAAACGGCTGCCAGCAACATTGGGTGTCGATGTCCCCTTTCTGCTCAGGTCAAGAGCAGCTGCGGGAGTGGACTCATATGACCAGACAACTAAAAAAGAAGAGGCAAAGATTATAATGAATAGGTTTCCTTCTGACATCCAAGGTGAATGAAAAGACTCTTGCAAAAGAGCAGAATATGGCCACAAAAAAAAGACTTCAAGTTAGGTCTGGAGTTGGGTAGACACACAAGTAAGGCCAGAACCTTAAATAAATAGTAGTCCACTACCATGGTTAAATCTAAAATTGGTGAAGTACTAAACATTAGGCATATTTGGCTATGATTATGGGGGAAGAATATGATCAATGTATGTTTTAATATATAGTAATGCACTTAACTAGTGGATGGGACCTTGGATGTGCCAGCAGGGTACAGCCTTAAAGACTAGCTGGAATAAACCCTAAGCCTGCAGCACTGGTGTGGAAGGGTGTTGCTTCTTCAGGAAGGACTTGCAGGGGAAATGGAGGGAGAAATTGTTGCACTGACCATCACGAGTGCAACTTGAGGGAGAAAATCAGGCTTGTTGAAGAGTTTGTAATGACAAGAGAGGGAAAGTACCGGTTGCGGTAAGGTTCAGGGTGTTTGCAGTTTGGCAGAAGGATTTCCCCCCTTTCTCTTTGTCTGTCTTCCCTGGCCCTCAACATCCTTCTCTGCCAACTCAACATCTCTTAGCCATTATCCTTGTTCTCTGCCTATGCGAGGGAGTGTGCTACCAAGAGTATGGATGAACATAGGGCTGGGGCAAAAAACGGTGGCATGTCAGTGTGTGTAGATCACTATAGGACAGAGAGACAGGAGGAAAGTGTTTGAGCAATAGAAAGTCCTGGGAACATGAAAAAGAAAAAAAATGAAGTGATAAACATAAGAGAAAACAGCACATGGAGTGTGAGGAGGAAAGATAATGAGAGCCAGAGGGAGGGGAAATAGCTTGGAGGGGATTGAGTGGAAATGGAGAAGTACAGAAGGGAAGAAACTGAGAAAGGAGGAAACAGAGGGAAGGAACAGTACTGCTGTTTGGAAAACATGTTTGAACGCAGTGACGGAAAGGGGAAACATGAAACCCAGATACAAAACCAATGAAATAGTATGAAAGCTGAGAAATTAAATGATCACAGGCAGCCTTTCAGGTATTTATTAGCTTCTGTCCCTCAGAAGAGACCATATAAAAGTCAGTGCACAGAAAAGTACATATGTGAGTAGGGCGGAGTTACTGTACTTTTATTTCACATTCCCAGTTTTACCATCTGTGGTCTCATACTCCTTATGTCATGCTCGCACGGTAACAGGTAGAAAAATTATATATCTAGATAGAAGACTGTATTACTGTATTTCATATTTTCCTAACATAACTTTCTCCTTATAAGTTCTTGTTTCACTTAGTTGGGAAAATAAGTCTGAATGATTAATACTGTAGAGATCAATGATAACATGAAGCATGATAAATCCCATCCACCTTAAAAAGTTCAAGGAAAAAAGCCTTAAGGTGTAGGAAATCAAGAAAACAATAGACTGGCATGGGAAAGCAGTGGGGCTTTTCCTGTTGCACTGCAAAAAGGTGCAGAGAAGGCACTGTCAGTATCCTGGTGTCATGTACAAGGGTGGTAGGGACAACATGTGGATCCTATAAGACATGAATGAGTTTGTAACAGTTAAATTTCCACAATCCAAGCAAAATAATGGAATAACAGAAAAAAAAAATGCAAACCCAAGGGCTCCTCTGCTGAACTTTGCCTCAGAGGAAAAATTGCCATGAGTTGGCCTGCAATGGAACCTTTTGTATGGGTTAAGTTTGGAAAGGAAAGGGAAGCCAGAAGAAGTTTGGTTGGAGGAAGGCATGTTTTCCACATATAATTCCAGCTGACAGCTTTGTAGAGAGGGCTTGATGAACAAGTCTGCTCAGACCTGGGAAAAGTCTTCAGATACCAGCTCAGAAGTGGATTTTCAGCTGGTAGGGGTCAGAGGCATTTATATTGGTGGAGGTCTTAAACCCTACTTCTCTCAAGAACACAACAGACCACTGCTACTCCTTTTTTACTGAGCTCTTGCCTTCGTTTCATACCTCTTATAAATGTCTCATCAAGTAGCTTATCCTCATAGGGCACAAGTGACACTTTCTGAAGTGTTTGGCAGTGTCTGCTAGATTAGAAAACATACCATTATTTGAACTATGATAAGAAGTCACAAGAAAATAGGCAAGGTTTCATTTACATTGTTTTAAAGACATAAAATATTTTTTATTAAATTGGTGAGAAAAATAACAGGAGAGGCTGATCATCCCAACTTGAAGTTCTGTGCAGTATTTTATAAATCAAAACACACCACTAGTTCATGTTATAAACTACAGGAACTGGTGACAAGCCTCACGAGAGAACCAATGCATATAATGTTTTTAATAACATCTCGGGAATAAAACAATGAATCTTCAGTGAAAAAGAAGGTGCATAGAAGAATGTGTCATGAAGAACAATAGAAAAGCAAAAATAGAAGACACTGTACTAGACTCAGAGTGAATAGCCCTAAACATATTGTTTCTTAATTTATATTGTTGGGAAACGGATGGTTGGGTCAAAAATATCTTTCCTATTTCTTTACCTCCTTTCAGGCCCCTCACCTGAGCTGAATGGATCAGAATATCAGTGGATATACTACAAGGCCATTTGTTTCCTTATGGGTGCTTGCAGAGAAGCAGAGGGTCTCACTGAGTAAGGGTCTTCCCTGCAGGAACTCCTCTGGTGGATGTCCTTGCCCTGTGGAGCCCCATGGCACATTGCAGTCAGACAAAGGATAAAGATTAAAAATTACTTCCTCTTATTCCTGTTACAGCCACTACAGACAGATTGCAGATGTTCTTATCAAGACTATAACCTACCACCTGATGGAAGCTATCTGTATTAGGACCTAGGACAGCCATTTCTGATTTTCCTGATTATTTTCTCGGAAGATAACTATAGTTGGAAGCATGTGGGGAGAGGTCTGTTTCTTCAGGTTTCCTTCTACTATGCTCCTCAAAAGAATGTGAGAATGAGAAACATGAAGGAACGCTAATGCATTGTCTGGTTGTGACTTGTGGTAATACTGCTGGCACAGGGCACATATTTCTCTTCTCTGTGGCCCCTGCAGTGACATCTGTTCTAGAGGCTGAACTCTGCTGAAGTCCAGTCAAAGTTTATTATGACGCTTACAAGATCTGCTTTAAGATTTTTGTGAGATTTAGGTGATCATGTAGGTCTTCAACTCAAAGTGTAGCTTGCTCCATCACCCCCTGAAGCAAACAGACCACGTATGCTTCTTTGTTCCCATAGTACTGTTGGAGATCACTCTTTAGCACAGACTCCCCATGGCAATCCTTTGAGCCCAAATCTGACTTGGTTTCTAATAAAATCATGATACTAGAACAATGTTTCAACTGCTGAAGACAAAAAAGATGTCATAATCCAGGTGGTTAGTGTTATCTACAAAATAATAGTGCTAACACTTGAGGCAGGTTTCTAATTAAAAATCCTAGATGTTCAGGGGCTCTTAGTGTACTTGGAATTCTGGATCTTTAAGAATTTATCTTACATTAAGGGAAATTTTTAGGTTTAAATATGTGGAAAAGTATTACAGTATTAGTATGTGTCAAATGTCAATATGCCTTTGCATGCTTTATTCATGAGAAACAGACACAACTATTTTGAAATCCTATGAAAATGAATAAAAAATTAACCAAGTTTGAAAATATTAATGATCACTTGCAGTTTCTGTGAAAGGTATTTGTTTGCTTGTTCACTTTCATTTTTCAGCTACTGCATGTCTGGAATGTAAAAGTTTTCACCTGCGTGGAAAATACAAATAAAAACATAAAGGAAAATCAATAGATTTTAATATATAGGGTAGGAGAAGCTGAGCAGAAGGGTAGTACTGGGAAAGAGAATAAGACAAATTCAGACCTTCTGCTATATATTAGCCAGACAGAAAAAGGACCCAATGTCTATTGAAGATATTGATTTCAGTAGATATTGGTTCAGGCCTAGAAACACTTAGTTTGATACTGAAGAAGTTTAGCACAAAAGCTCAGTAGAAGTTTTTGGCTTTCTCAAGAACAGTCAGACACCTAAAAGGTGATTTTTGTGTTGGCTAGCAATAATATATATAATAATTTTAAAAGAACGGTCTTGGGGCCTGAAGAGATACAGCTCTTCATGTTTTGGGTTAATGAATGTGTACAGCTGTCCTGAGCACAGCTGGATTTGCCGTTCCACGTACATATTCAAGATTAAAGATTCTCCCTTTCTGCCATAGTAGAATATTAACATCTTTCATAAGGTTTTCAGAAAAGGCAGAGAGAGAGAGAAAACAGGTCATGCTAAGCAGATAACAGCCTAGTGTTCATGGCATCTCCAAGAACGTACATAAAGGTAGTTGAAATTTGATGCTTTTGCGTAAGTAGTGAATGAAGCTGTACTCTACTGTTCAAGTGAGTGCCAACCCACTGGTTTATTGGTTCTTCTCAGGAGGAAGTAAATTTGTCCATTCTGCCTATCTTTTTAGCTGTTCCACTCTGCACAAAAAATAATTTTAAAAAGGCCAACAGTACCTCCCCTTTCCCACATTGCAAAGAGAGAAAGATTGCTTAGCTAGCTCCGTAATCCAGCAGGCAGGGGACTTACCCAGGCTGCAAGAAATACAGATTCATTTTTCTCCCTCATCTGCTACTGAATTGGTTATAAAAACCATTAAAGGCATTCCACCTGAGAAAGCAGAGGGCTTTTCTTCTCAGAAACAATGGAATGAAAGAGAATTAAGATTTTGTCGAAATGACATTTCTGAATCCTTATGCTCCTCAGCTCTCTTTTCTCCCATGCAATTCCCTTTCTTCTTCACCAGCTGTAACCAAATAATCAATATTTTGTCAGAATAATGTAAGGTAAAGGTATAGACCAAACTCAGAAAAAATCAAAGCACAGTAAAACTGGAATACTTTGTTTTCTTTGTATGTCTGCATTTGTTGCTTGTTTGCTTGTTTTTACATTAGTATAACAATTGTGTATAGTTTTAGGGCAAAAAAGGTTTTAGTGGAAAGGTTAGGTCTCACATCATCACCCAAATTCAAAGATACAGTTAAAAATCTTGTTTATTGCCTTCAGAAACATAAACATCTCAAAAGAAATCAGAATTTAGAATAATGTGAAGGGTTCAAATACTGCCATTTGTAAGAAAATTGTAAAATGGTCTTGTTCTGAGTTTTTCATCAGCTATTTATTATTCATACCTGACTCACAGGGACCTTATTGCTGTCTTGAGAGGAACATCTTGAATTTTAGGAGTTGAAATATCCATGCTTCAAAATAGCATGAAGATTTTTTTTTCCTTCAGACTCCCAAGAATTGGTACTAGACAGCTATTTTTATGCCACCAGATATGCCAGCTCATCCTCCACTTTCTCAGTCAGTTTGTTGGTATTCTCAGAACCCCCCTGACACCAGCTGAACAATTATAAGGAGGTCTGAATTACCCAAACCCTCCAACATCCTTTTGGTAGGCTGTCACTTCTTTAGCATGAGTGTCTAGGGTTTCTGTGCCACAGGAGCAGGGACCTTCCTGCTGTTTCTTCCAGGCAGTGGAGAGCTCTGGCCACCCTTCCTCTGCAGAAATTCGTGCTTTATTTAGAAGACAATATTTTAACTGGTACATTTGCTTGAGAACTGTTTGATGGGCTTGAGCTCCAAGCACTTTCCTCAGCTGCTCCTATCTTCCTCTGCTTTGCCCAGAGAGTCTGAAATCACATGGTGGGAACAACTCTCCTTGTTATTTTGGGAGATCAGTCACAGGTTATCAGCATTTGCCAACTACTTGTCAACTATGAGCTATTTGGCCTCACCAACAGACTGGATTGCCACTGGAAGTGGGTTTAATCATAAAGATTCAGAGCAACCATCTAACAATGTGTAACTTGAGAGCTTCAGAGTGAGACTTCCTTGTGAAGAACAACTGAGTATGTGAAAAGCAGATGGAAAAGCTCATTATTCTTCAAGAAGATGGGATCCCACACAGTTTATGATATGCAAGGATAAGGAGCTTGGTGGAGCAGCCAGCTGTGAATATGGAGCTGGAATATGTCATTCAGAAAAGAAAGGAGGGGATTGAATTAAAAGAGCTGGTAAAGGCATCATTCTGCTCATCTCCTTCCATCTTCCAAAACCTCTTACAAGGAAGATGACTCACAACCTCTATTTTCAAGAAAACCCAAGGGGGAATTATCTTGCTCAGGCTGTACTGAAAGAGAGAGCTTTTGGAAAATCTGCAAGGGCAGAAGGGCATATTCATGTAATTACTTCTTCAGTACCCAGTTGTGCAAAAAATATGCAGTGTAAATCCGTATTGTGTGGCCTCTGGGGGCAGCACATGTGAAAAATGAAACACCTAAATGTGTATAATAAACCATCTCCTGCACAGCCATTTCCCTCAGGTATTGGATACCTCTCTCCATGGCAGTCCACTTACTTAGATGACATGTAAGATCTTCCTTGAAGGCATATCTGTCCCTCACGCCTGACAGTAGTCGTCTCCAAAGGCTGAGCGTTTGTGTCTTTCTTCCAATAATCTTGTCTATGCCTGCATCCCTGGACAGGGATCCCAGTTGCCTGGCTTCTCTACCTTCTAATTCCACACTGTTGGCCCCGCTATCCCAGCATCGGAGCAGCCAGGTAAGGAGATGTTCACCTGGATGGCGGCTGAAATCCTTTGTCATGTCTCGTAGTTCACTCAGGGATAGAGATCGGGTGATTACCACTGGCTCTGCCTCCTCCTCCTGTTCTTGTGAGGGCCCTGGTTCATCATCATCTTTTATAATGCGAGGGGATTTTTTTAGTGTATTTCTTCTTCTGTATGGGAGCAACTGATACTGTTGTGGATTGATGCTCCAGCTCACCCACAGTACTTATCATAGGGGTCGGATTGGCTGAAGTGTCTGTCGCCTGAGTTGGAGTGGCTGCAGTGCCTGGTGGGGGTGTCAGAGTGGCTGCAGTGCCGGTTGCTTCGCTCGCAGATGCAGAGACATCTTCCTTTTAAGGGTACTGCAGAGTGGTGAGCAGGGTTCGGTAGGCATGGGCCAGGCCCCAGCACGTTGCCGTGATCTGCGTCTCTCTTGAGGTGTCAGGATGACAGCACACCTTTTCGAAATATTTTACTAATTTCTCAGGATCCCACACTTGTTCAGGGGTGAAGTTCCAAAACATTGGAGGTCCCCACTGTCCTAGGTACTTGCCCATGCTACCCCACAACCCCAGCCACTCATAACTTTGCAACCCTGGGGTAGACCTCTGGGTGGTATTCAGAAACAGTTGCTTAACCCAAAACAGAACCTGAACCACATTCAGGAACACTACAGCTTCCAGAAACAAGACAACAACGTTAATATGAGCATTCCGTGGATATTCAGAGCTCTCAGCATTCTCAAGTATACTTGAAAGTAGCTTGGAGAAGGGGAAGATGGAAAAAGGTATCTCCCCCTTGGGTGGGCTTTCCAAGGAGAAAAGGTGGAGGGTGTGGTTACTAACCCATTCCAGTAGGTGCCCCACAACTCCCAGGACCGAAGATTTTATCATGCCATAAATTAGAGTTACATAATACAGCAAGGCAAAAATCTTAATCCAGTTCCCATGGGTAATAAGCAGCAACATGGGGACTACATATGGTAAATAATGTGATGTATAACACAACTGCAGCAACAAAACCCACGATTTTAGGAGCCAAACAAATGACGTTATAACAGGATGGGCAGTCAGCATTATAACAATCTTGATAGTACCCACAAATCAACTCTGTTATTATCTCAACCCTTCGTGCCCCACGTTGGGCATCAAAAAGGACTGTTGTGGTTTGAGCCCACTCAGCAGCTAAATACCACACAGCCGCTCACCCACCCTCCCCCCACTTGGGAATGGGGAGGGAATCGGAGGGGTAATGGGAGACTCGCAGGTTGAGATAAAAACAGTTTAATAACAGTAACAGAACAATACGCTGACAGCAGTATCAGGAGGTAATGTACAGTACAGCTGCTCACCACCCACCTGCTCCTAGCTGGCGATCCCAAACACCAAGGCCCCACAGCCACACTCCCAGAAGTGGCAGCCTCTCCCAGCCCTCTCCTGCCTTTATATAGTGAGCACAGTGTCACGTGACATGGGATATCAGCCAATCGGGGCCCAGCCCTCCAGCTGTGCTCCCCTCGCCCCCGCACACAGGTGAGGGCACTGGGACCTGGGGAGCCCCTGGGGTCTCAGGGTGCTGCAGCACTCCTCCTGCTACTGAAACCAACAGGAACTCTAGTCCAGCCTCAACCAGGACAGAGGCAAGAGAATTTAAGGAGCCAGTTCCCCAAATCTTCCAAATACTCAAAAAGCCTAAATTTAAAAGAACTTTGGTGAACACTTAGATTGTTGAAAACAGTGTAGGGGGAAGCAAATATTGCATCAAATAATGCACATGCAATGTAATTTAATAGAGAAAAAACAATCTTAATATTAAAATTCATATACAATTTAAGTTCTTAAAACACAAGCCAGCTCAAATCTTGCTCAAATATTAGATTTTAAGCACAAAATAGCAAGGTTTCATTTTAGCCTCAAGTAAGAACTTAGCCTGAGCTTGAGTGTAAAGTCAAACGAGCACAGCTCAGGGGCAAAACCTTCTTTTATCTGATCACCAATATAACTGTGGGAGTATACTAAATGCTCTATAAAATTACCTTGCAAATATAGAAACTAGAAATGCTTAACCTGTTTCCAGACAGATTAGATCTAACTTTTAACCTCCATTTTGTACCCAGTGGTGATGATATTCAGTAGTGAGTCCTTGCTCAGAAGGTGAAAAGCTCTTCTCTGCAACCCTCTTCTGTGGCCTATGCCTTACCTTATTAAAACCATAATTTACACATTCTCTGAGCCACTTAGAGTCTGCAGTAGTTTGCTAGTGCCACCATACCACCTCTTTACAACGGCCTTCTCTAAACACGGTTATTACTTGCTCGTTAGGTGAGGAGCTGTCTTTTGCTTGTGTACAACCCCCAATGCCACAGGGCTCCTGCCTACCACTGATTTACAATTGCTAACACAGCTAAAAATGACCTGATCAGAGTGGAACTCTGCTTCATTGCTCCCACCTGCATGCAGCTCAGGTGTACAACCTGGGACTACAGGCTTATTCGGGTTGCCTTATAGTCAAAGGAGAGAGAGGGACATCACCAGAGAGGAGCTCAAATTACCTTGCGGAGGAGATGTCTCATTCTTATTACACTGTAGGACTGAGAACATCTGGCTTCCTGGCTTAGGCACCTCACTTATCTGCTTAGCAGTGAGGAATAATCCTGATCCTACACCTCCCAAGGAGTAACCCTATGTGTCAGGACTTCTGCTGCATTAGGAGTTTTTTCCCTGCAAAGTGGTGGTTCATTCCAGGAAAGAAGAAAGAAATTCAGTCATGGATTGGATCATATTTCAAAGTATTTTAACACAGTGCTCACTATTTGTGCATGCTTTAGGTGTGAATACTGAGTACACGAAGCATTTATCATAACACTAAGGAACTGTCCTAAGAATAGACTTCAGGGTGAGTCCAAAAGCAGGGGAGGGTTGAGCAATATCTATTTGTCATGTCTGGGAACAGGCACCTAATACAACACAGGTTGATAAACTGCAGTAATATGTTTGTCTGACTGAGAATGAGTTTAAGATTGCTGTGAAAACTAAGAAGCAATCTGTGATGGTAATCCAAAGGCAGCATTGCATGCCACTGAACCAAAAGCAACATCACAAATTATTGTGATTACAGAGCAAATGTATGGAGTATGACTTATTTCCCATGCACAGCAGTATAATTATCCTCTTTACCTGTTTTTAGGTTAAAATTAGTACTGTTAAGTGATCCTCTTTACCTGTGTTTAGGTTAAAATTAGTATCGTTAAGACTCTTTCAGCCCAGCAAGAAACTCAATACACATCACTGAACTTGTGGGCTCCAGGCACGCTGGTGTACCAGCATCTGTGATCTCTGTGCACCCTGTGCGTTGAACTTATTTGAAGGAGAAAAGTCACCATTATAAACAATCACTTATAATTAAACTTTGCAGACCAAAAGTTTAAACAATAAAGAGAACAAATGATTGACCCAAATGTTTTGTTTTGTTTTGTTTTTCTGGGATGGCTGTTACCCTCACAAATGCACTTAGCCGTAATGGTAAAATTATCTTGCAAATGTCTAACAAGATTACATGTATTTAAATTTATGTTGTATTTAATTTAGCTCTGCTCAGAACTATTGTTGTGAGTCATTGAAAAGGTACTTATACATGGGAAATATTTTGTATAATTAAAAGAGCCAACAATGCAAAACCCACAAGTCCCGAACTCCCTTGCAGCTTAAAACCAAGTCCATGTCTTATAGTGAATATTTCCATGCTGGTAAACCATGGCATCACCCTCAGAGAGCTGCAAATTAGCAAATTTCTCCCAAATGCTCCCCTCATAGAAGCTCAAACAGTAAGCCAATCAGTGATACTGCAGCTGGCATCATTAGCAGTAGCTAATGCCATTACCAGTGGGTACAGTTTTACAACAAACTTTCCATTTTGATCCTGAAGTGTACCTGCTTCATTTGCAGTGATATGTATTTCCCAGCAACAGTCAAGTGCTAATTAGACAGTGGCGTCACTGATAAAGAGTTATAAAATTGCTGGTCTTGTTCTGCTGGTCCATTTACCTGTCCTTGTAGACTGAAAGGTATTCTTGTTACAGACAGGGGAATTCTTGTTGTGCAGTGCAGAATGCTGACTCCAAGGCAACAGCACAGATTTGTTTCAGCATTTTATATCAAAAAGTGCTATTTACGTTTTACTTCTACCAGTTTTCAAGAAAATTCACCAGGTACATTTCTTTTCATGTTAAGCATAACTCTCCTTCCAGACTTTCATTATACAGCCCTACACACTCTTCTATGCAGCTGGAAAATGGGGTTTGATATACAAACTCAAACCAAAGATCTGATTGGATCTTGTAAGGACTTTCACAGAATCCAGTACCAGATGCTTCAGAAGAACAGTGAAAAAATATTGAATAATATAGTCATGCAGAAACTGTCCTCTTCAAGTCTGTGTATGTTGTGCATATGCACAATGTATATAAATAGATCAGTGTTATTCTGTCACATAAACAATGGTTATACATAAAACCTCATCTATATAACTGTAGTCACTGTTATCTGATAAACTCATAATTCTGTCTTCAATTTCATACAAGTCTTGGCCTTCAGAATAATTTGTGAGAATGTGTTTCTCTTTTTAATTATGCTTTGTATTTGAAAGTATTTAATCTAACTGATTTTAAAAAGTGTCACCTTTTAGTTCCAAAACACAGTGACACAGAGATGTAGATTTTTAACTTTTGCAGGCTTTGAACTTGGATCTTTGTCTTGCTGATGAACATTTTCACCACGAGGATGTTATGTAGAAGTATATAAACACCAAATACCACTATCTCTGTGACCTATTGTAGTTCGCTGAAAGGGCTGATCCTGTTGGGGTGTGAAACAAGCTTGAACTGTCACCATGCCTCTGGGTTATGAGAGGAAAAGTGGAGGAGCCCAGTGTACTTTTCCTCTGTCACTAAATTGTCTTTGCACCCAAGCTGTGGCCTCCCCACGGGAAGGGAGCTGAGTGAAATGTGCCAAGGTCTGGCCTCTGCACGGATGGTGATGCCTGGCTCTCCTGAATTTGAAGCCAACTGAAGAGAGGGGTGGCCAATGCCTCTTGATTGCCCAGAGTCCATGTCTGATGAGAAAATACAGATGAATTCACACTCATCCTGAAGCTAAGGGTGGCTCAATTCTAGGCCATTAGACTCTTCTGTTTGTCAATAAAAACCATTAAAACAAGATAATGAAAGGCACTTGGGAGAAACTGTGGCTCACATGAATCACAAAGTGTTTGCTAATTAATGCCATCTTATTATTGAGGCAGCATGTGCCGCTTCAGACAGGAGTTATGATGCCTCTGAGGTGTAACCCAATGGGCACTGCAGCCCAGGCTGACTATTCAACAGCAGATTAAAAAGTACATCTTCAGAGCAAAATACGTGTGCATTTTAGAACAGTTGTGAACCCTACTTAGTAATAAATGACCCTGCTTTACATAGGAAAAAATGGGGAAAGACAGACTTAATTAGAATAAATTGCACTAGTACATATATTTGTAGAGATATGTTTCTCTTTGCAGGAGAATCAGCTTTAGAGAGGGAAGTTTTCTTCTGGTCAGTTATCAATCTATCTGCCAAAATTCAGTGAGCTGTATTTTCTCTGAGTGTTTTGTTAAATGATTTGTGTGTACACAGAGAACATTCTCTTGAGTGCTGCAGATACTTGAAAAATAATCCAGCTGGAAACTCCACCTGTACTGAATGTAAAACCTCACTGAGACTGGAAAAGCTTCCAGAAGACCCACAATCCAATTTCAGCTACATCTGTGCTACCCTACTGATTTCTACTATCCTTTATTTTAAAATATTTTAAAGTTATATTCTACTCATTTGTTTCCAGAAAGAAAAATATACTGTGATGTTGTGGCCTGATTTTCTGAAAATGTCTTATTCATTTTCCTTCCAAGCTCTTCATTTATGTAGAGGTGCCCAAACCCCAAAATACTTGTGTCCAGACCATTGAAAAGTATAACGAGGATTAAACTGCTATTTGTTTTTTTATACCACTGATAGCCTTTTAGGAAACCAGAGAGATGTTGCACAGTATTTTTCAACTCTTTTCCTCAGAATTCAAGCAGGGTCATAATCCTTAAATCCTGTTTAGCACCAATCAGTCCTTTGAGCCTATAAAAATAAATACTCTTCATGATTTACACTATGTTTTAAGAGGTTTATTCTGCTTCTGCCTCTTCTCCTGTTACCCCTTAATTTCTTTTGCTACTTGCATAAAAGAAAACAACAGTCTTTCATTAACCTTTCCCATCCCTACATAGAGTCTGAATTTCCCTTAGTAAAAAAAAAAAACAAACCAAAACAAAACATGATTGATTTTGTGATAGAAATAAAACAAGGCTAAGTGATAATATGCCAAATTGCATTAGCTTTTGCCTTCTCCCTGTGTGCTTCTTCTACTATAAGATCTTTGAAAGCAGAGCAATGTCTTTCAGTGTGTTCATTCAGCACGTAATACAGTGTGATAATATTGATCGTCAAGAGTAATTCTGGACACCAACGTAATACCAGGCAGCTGCTAATGAAGGTCTTCCCTGAGCACTGTTGGTTCTAGGGTCTGGCCAGGATTTTTTAGTCTTTCAGTTCCCTCACACAGTTCACAAGCTGCACTAAAAGTCCTTCATGTTGGGGTAATCCAGTCTGTTTCTTCTCCATGCTCTTTTTCCCTCATTCATTGTTTGAATTTTTTTCATAATCTGGTTTTGGCCTGATGACCCATTAATTAATGGGATTAATGATCTCAGGTGGTGCAACTGTCCTAGAATAGTCAAATCACATGGTGCAGAGCTTCACATTCCATGAATATTTCATGATATTGTATAAGAGCTTGGTCACTGAACACAAACTGATACTTTTCATGCAGTGTCTCTCCCATGATTATGGGAACTTTGTCTTTTAGAAGTTTTATTTATTGCAACACATTCAGCAAGCAACCATAGTAAAGAACAGGGGTTTTTTTCATATTATATTTGGACTTCTGCAGTTACAGAAATGCCCCACTTCATGTTTGGTAAATCAGTGAAATCTAATGTTAACGCAATGCAATTAAAAGAAAAAATCATAAGTTTCTCTTTAAATAGGTTTATCATTTGATGTTACACTGGGACCGATGACACTGACTACTGTGGCACCCTGAAAACATCTGCTAATTAATATTACTGCAGTAAAAGTGGGTGATGGATTAAATTCTGTGCAACTGAGACTCACTGAACCTCCAGCTATTGTATAGTAAATTGAGAAACGTTTGTGTGAGGTTTAGTTCTGAATAACAGTGGAGAGCATTTACCAACTTCTAACAGTGTCTTTGTCATGAGATGCTGTGGTAACGATATGCAATTTGTGAGTGAGACTCATCCACAGCTCTGGCTTCCCTGATCATCTGATGTTAATATGAAGTTTCAGAGGACAGGCACGCAGAAGTAGAATTAAAGCTTTAAAGAAGTTTAAAGAAGATAACCTTCACCATCCTTGTGTCATGATTTAACAGAAGGAAGGACACTATGGTAGGCAACTGTGTGAAGAGATATGTCACAGCTCTAACTCAGCTCCAGTTCTACCCTCCACCATGCCACAGACTCTGGAGGGATGTGCCTTGACACATCAAAGAGCCATTTCTGGGGAATATGGCCTCAATGACACAATTGGAAAGACCACTTCTAAAGACAAGGCCTTTAGGGAACTTGTACAAGAGTAAAAACCAGTAAAGATCATTGTCTAAAGATCTGGAAAAGAGCAGATGATAGGATCCAGACTCTAAAGGATCTGAGAAAGAGAAGCTGCTTGGATTCCTTACAAAGGCAATGTCAGATGGAGTGGTTAAAGAGTGGGGTGTGCTCTTCTGGAAAGGCAAAATTATGAAGTATTTTTTAAAAAAAGAATACATAAAAGGTGAGGAAAGGGGCACGGGGGAGCAATTATTTCCAAAGTCTCGATGGGCCAGACAACCTCATACTGAGCACAGATCTTTCAAAGGTCAGTATTCTGTCAGTTTTTCCAGGTCTTCGGAGTGGTGACATGGCAAAGGTGACCTGGGGGGCTACACAGATCTTGTCTTTCTCCTCTCATATGTAAGACATCTCCAGACTGCATTTAGATACAGTGTTTTGGCTCAGACTCTCTTTCATGCACCCCTGAAAATAAAGGGCAAAGCCAGTATCTGTTTCTACACTGATTATCTACCTTGGTGAGACTAACTCACACTGACTAGCATTTATTTGCTCATGTCCATGGGCTTGAAGGCCTCAAAGCTAACCCACCACTGAACAAGGTCCACACTGCAGAATTAGACTCTCGTACTTAAGGACCTATTTTTGTTTAGGGTATCAGGAAAACAGTCATCTCTTCCTTTTCTAAAGATTTGAGAACTTCTAATCTTATTTTCTATCAATGCAATATGAAACAGCTCCTCCAGCTATGCAGACACGTAATTCTGCTGCTGTCAAACTGTATATCTGAAATATATATCTGAGGTAGAGTGATGTGATCATGGTCCTGTTGATTTGTGGAAATCTATCATGAGGCTCTCTGATATTTAATACTTTTATTAGGAGTCCAAACTATTTTTAGAGATATTTTTTTCTTAATACTACTCCTGCAATTTTTATGTGCCATTTATGCCTTTCAAATTATCAATATCATGATCACCATGTTGATGAGAAAGCTTCCAGAAGGCATAAATGAGAAGCAAAATAGGATTTTGAGGATGAGGCAAAGCTTGTGTTAGTCCTCATGAGGCAGTTAATGCCTTGTTGACTTGTACTGATCAAAAAGCCCAAGGTAAATACCATGTTATCTAGATTGAACTGTGGGCACAGTGTGATGTGAAATCATAACAAACTCACGCACTTCAGCTGGTACAGGTGAGCATGTGGGTTCTCTTTTTTCAGACATGATCTTTCCATAACACAAAAAGCCAAGAAAACTTCTAAGCAGATTTCTCTCCTTCAATAGACTATCTGAAATTACTGTAGGAAGGAAAAGATGGACCCACCACTGGCCAAGGTCGAGCCCATCAATGACAGTCATAGTGCCTCTGTGATAACATACTTAAAAAGATGGAAAAAAAAAATACCTGCACAAGGGCAACTGCAGACCGAGAGAGGAGAGAGAATATGTGAGAGTAACAACTCTGCAGACCCCAAGTGAATAAGGGAAGGAGGTGTTCCGGGTGCCAGAGCAGAGATTCCCCTGCAGCTTGTGCTGAAGACCATGGTGAGGCAGGCTGTGCCCCTGCAGCCCATAAAGGTCCATGGTGGAGCAGATACCCACCTGCAGCCTGTAGAGGACTCCACACAGGAGGAGGTAGATGTGCTCGAAGGAGGCTGTGACCCTATGAGAAGCCCACGCTGGAGCAGGCTCCTGGCAGGACTTGTGACCCCGTGGGGGACCCACGCTGGAGCAGATTGTGAAGAGCTGCAGCCCGTGGGGAGGACTTATGTTGGAGAAGTTCATGAAGGACTGTCTTCATGAAGGACTTCACACTGGAGCAGTGGAGGAAGAGTGTGAGGAGTCCTATACCTGAGGAGGAAGGAGCTGCAGAGACAGTGTGTGATGAACTGACCACAACCCCCATTCCCTATCCCCCTGTGCTGCTGGGGGGGAGGAGGTAGAGAAAATCAGAAGTAAAGTTAAACCCA
This sequence comes from Tyto alba, assembly GCF_018691265.1. Taxonomy (NCBI): domain Eukaryota; kingdom Metazoa; phylum Chordata; class Aves; order Strigiformes; family Tytonidae; genus Tyto; species Tyto alba. The sequence goes on from NW_024881321.1 coordinate 3,431,998, forward strand.
TGAAGAAGGGAGGGGTGGGGGAGGGCGTTTTTAAGATCTGGTTTTATTTTCTTATTACCCTTCTCTGATTTGATTGGTGATAAATTATATTAATTTCCCCAGTTCAAGTTTTTTTTTCCCTGTGATGGTAATTGTTGAGTGATCTCCCCCTGTCCTTATCTCAACTCATGAGCCTTTTCTTATATTTTCTCTCCCTTGTCCATCTGAGGAGGGGAGTGATAGAGTGGCTTTGGTGGGCACCTGGTGTCCAGCCAGGGTCAAGCCACCATAAACATCAACAGTTCAAATTCTGTAATTAAAAACTGAATGTAGACAATATCCTTGAAATCAAAACAGTAGATTTCTGAGTTAGCAAAACTGAAGACTATCCCTGCACTTAAAAAGACTGATGAGAACTGCCTCAGACTCAGTTGATGGGGAGGAAACCTTTCATACCAGCAGGGCCTCCAAATACAATGATTGTCACCTTTAGTCACAAACAGGAATGCACTTTCCTAGTGATTCTGTCACAGGACCTGGGCTCCCTCTTCCAGATCTTCTTCCAGCCTCCAAAGGAGAGTGTTTTCAAAGGCCTGACCATGATGCCCATGATGTCTGGAGTGGGGCTCTGCAATCCTCCCCTTTTGACAAGATCTCAGGTTGCAATCGTGTTGCATACCAGGCTGAAAAAGATAGGAGCCTGTCTGCACTGAGCTTTCCCCCAGGAATCTGTCAACATAAATGACATCTGGCTTACTCAAAACCAAACACAATTTATTTGTCAAGAGGAACATGAAGAGATCAAACTGTAACAGTAAATCAGTGCAAATTCTGTCTAATGTCACCTTTTGACTTTCTGCAAGCTTCTTGGTAAGTGCATGCTGAATCTGGGTGTTCTCTCACCCTCTGAGGGGCCAATTTATGCTTTCTTTACCTACAAATCTTGATGCTGTTAGCCTTGAGCAGCTGTCAGTTTCCAGCTTCTTTTTTGCAAGGAGTACTGTAGCTGAACAGGTTCTTTGATCCCTGCAGTCTGTCTTCAAGAATGATTTCATAACTATTGTCTTGCCTATCACATTTCTTAGTTCTGTTCTATGGATTGCCTTTGATTTAACTTCATTGCACTTTGAGGAATGTGGTGGGTGTAGATGTGGAAGCACATTACAACATTGTCCTTGGTCTGGTAGGAAATGGTAGAAAGTGACATTAAAACAATACCAAGCCACTACAAAGACTGCAGAGACAGCGTCTGATCCACAGACTTGTTCAGCCGAACACTAAACCAAAATATGAGTGGCCAGGAAGGGAGAGAACCATGGTGCCTTGAAAGCTGTCAGGTCTCAGATAAAGCAAACCTAAAAACCTCTGTGTGGTCTAGTCTTATGAAAATGATGTTGTGCCTACGTCTGATGACAAACAATGGTTGCAAGTAGCATAGCACAGGAGCTCTACTTGGGGTCACAAGAGAAATTCCAGGGACACACACATTACAGAACATGTAGGTGGCTCCCAGCATCAAACTTTAAAGGGAATGAAACTAAGAATCAACAATGTATTGGTTTGTTTGAGAGTCTCAGACAAAAAATATGCACAGAAGGGCTGAGGAAACTGAGCCCTAGCACATGGCACAGCCAGGGACATTTCCAGTGCTGCCTCTAATAGTGGTAGTGGTACTCCCAGAGGGAAGCATGCTGGTTTATCCAACAGTGAAGGGAGCCTTACGGAGTAATTAACCATTGCTTTCTTTAGCACGGCATGTTTAACTTCTTTATTATGATTATTATTCAAACATGAGGCTTGGGAAAGCAAATGTGAGGAAGTGTTCTTGGAAAAGCTCATGCACAGTGCCCTCAGCACTGTTTTGTTCTGCAAATGCTCTTTGTCAGAAGCTCATGTGGATCTACAGAATCCATGAGTGGTCCCCACACTCATACTGCATGCCAGACAGGTCTCTTGGCTATTTTTCTTGACTGTTTCATCAGTTCAGCTAGCTTTTTCTTTCAGGCTATGCTGGATGCCACATAATGGTGTGAATAATTGAAGTTGTTTCTTTCCCTCCTCCTCCTCCAGATCTCTTGATTAATATTTTGTTGTATACCTTAATTAGCAGATTTCTGGCTTCTGGCTGCTTGTATCTTTTAGAGCTTTCTGAAGAGACACTAGTAAAACTTTACACATAGTATTATGACAAATATTGCAGACACAAACTCCTTACTAGATTTGTAATTATATCATGCCCACAGAATTCTATTAAAAACCCAGCATGACACTGCAGATGGTGAAATGGGGAATGGGTTGCTTCCTGTATGCATGGAATTAATGCTGGTAAATCCCATCATAATCATGTTACAAAGTTACACCATTAAAAGGAAAATAGCAATTGTTATCCTTTCTAATACAGTTTGTATTTTCCGGGGATTTTATTTTAGTGGCTCAGTTTCCTGCCTACTGAATCATGCTCTCAAATGGGGTTTATATACAAAGACACTGAAGAAACCAACTCTGCCATTAGTTTTCCCATGAAAAACATTCATATTAACTGTAAGAAACAGCCTTTATAATTTCTCTTAAAAAAGTTTAAGATGTTCTCAACTTCTGCTTTTGGCCTTACATGCGTGTAAATTTATCCCCCCTGAGACCTAAGACATCTTCACAATAAATGGAAAAGTTTCAATTTTCATACAGTTTTAGAGATGGTTAGAAGGAAGGTGGGGTCCCAAACTAGGCAATCTATAGTCTTCTTTTTAGAGGGAATAAAACCTGCTGCAATTTTGTGCCTGTTGATATGAATCAGATGAAAAGGGGCTCCTTCGCGACTGTGAACGCGGCTACATAAAAGAATGCCTAATTTAAGATCTTTGCAAAGATCTTGCTTTCTTTTGGGGCGAACAGAACACTGCTACTACAAATTTATTTGGTACAACCACTTTTCTTGGCTTAAAATTATTGCTTTCGTACTTTAGGTTGCTAGTAAAAATTCCCATCTTCTTGGATAGGGTAAATTTCCTGTGTTTTCTGTGGGGATCTGGCTATACAACTTCTATTAATATTAGGATGAACCCATGCAGCTAAATCCCTGTGAGCAAATATGCCTCTTTCATATGCCAAGACTTGGCAAACCAATTTCATTTCCACAAAATGGAGAAGGCAATGGCGCAGAAACACAATAAGCTAAGTCCACTGCTCTGGGCATGGGATCCTTGAAGGAATACTTATTATTTTATTTATATATTTTTAATAGAGTTGCTGGCTTCAACTATTGCATTGCTTACTCGGAACAGGGATTATGGGAACTGAGATTTTACTGAAATCAACCACAATAATATAAACCATCTACATTTATAAAAGAAGAAAGACATCGGTAAGTGAAACAAGTGTTCATGCACTCTTCCTGCTGAATAAAACCTGGTTTTGAGAAAAGATGCTTGGATGGTGCACAGTAATAATTCGTCTTTCTATAAAGACCGTCACTCTGTGTCTTACAAAAATTAAATAAAGCAGGCATGTAGAGCCAGATGGTTATTTCCTGTTATTAAAGCTGTAAGGGACAAATTAATCTCTATTGTAACTCTATAGACTTCAACAGGGTCTCTATTGACTTGAGTGAAATTACATTGCAGATGATTTGGTTGTGGCTTCTGGAGGATGGGCACCATTTAGGGAGTTATCTGTCTACAACTTCTGTATTTCTCTTAACTGTTGTGAGTTGTCTGTATCTTTGGATACAACTTCACCATGTAATTCCTTGTACTACTAACACAGCAACTTTGCACTATACTGTGGAGCATGATGATTGAGTTTTGGAAATAACATAGTGGACATATTTGAAATAAATAGCTCCAGTGTTGAAACAGCATTAAATTGTTGCTAGGTTTGGAGCAAGTTAAAATATTTCTGTGGAATTGTGTAGTGTAGATGTACCCCAAGTCTCACAGTTGTCTTTTACTGTAATCTTACCTCCCTTTTTCACTGGGCATCCATTTAATAAAACGACATTGATGAAGTGCTATGAACACCTGAGTCAATCCTGCAACAGTAGACCAAAGAAAGAGCTTAATCTTGCCACTGAAGTAGGTAGCTGTGCTTCCACAGTTTAGCCTCACTCACCTGTACTGTCATGTGGACTGGGAAGACTGGATGGACTGGAAGGAAGAACAGATTAAGGCTTTGGAGGAAGCGGAGTCTCCGTGACTGGTTAACAGATACTTAAGGATGAAAAGTACTTCCTTTTTGAGGAAGAAGAATCTGTTTCACTGCTAAGACTAAGGGTGGGATTACGCTAAATTTAAGTGTCCAAAAATTGCACATCTAGTCTAAGACAACCATAATCTCTTCAGACAGTGAAGAGGAAAGCACCTCCCATGCCTAATATATTCCATCCAAAAGCTTGTGTCCAAGGAAAATGGGATGAAATGCCCTCTGGAGACGGCCCTTTATCACCATGGTCTGTCGAGGGCATGTGTGTTTTCATAACTGTCTGTAAAGTGAGATGAATCTAGGTCAGTATGGGCAAGAACATTCCAGACAGAATGTTACAGTTGAGCACAAGCTTCTTAAACAAACTCTAGAGATGATGGAATTTCTTCATAAACAGTAAAAAAATGGATGCAGACGTTTCCTGTATTTCATGTCTCTTAATGTCTATTCTACTGCCTGTATTTTTATGACATTAAAAAGAGCCACCTGTGTGGCTCTTTTGATTATTTAGGTAAACCTATTCACCGCTTCAAATAAATCCATCAGGTTTCCTGCAAGTGTACTTAACTCCCAAAGGTGGTTTGGGGCTCCTAGGTTTACTCAAGACATAGTAGGAAGGACCAGTGCTGATTGGGATTGAAACTGCAACACCTCAGACATCAAATACCCAATAACTGTGAGACTTGGTCTCACACCTAGAGGTGTAGCCTCTACGCTTAAGTATTGAAACTGTGTCCCTGAGTGGAAAAAAACTGTCAGTCATTGGGTGATGAAAATCCATGGATGGGAGAATATAGTTGCAGTCTGGTGATTAGAGCACAATTAAGAGCTGTGTATTTGAATCCTTCCACAGTAGAAGAGGGGGTGAAGCTGGTTGCTTTGTTAGCTGCTTGACACATCCATTATCACATAAAAGTAGAGCATCTCCTTCTTCAAATACACCTTAAAGAAAAGAGTGAGTCTTGATCAAGTTGTTAGAAGAAAGACTACAGTCAACTGTTTTCAGTCCTCTCAATCCCAGATGTGTAGATGGCATTCCCCAAAGACTTGAAATGTACATTTGAAACACTGTCCCTGCTCTCAGCATTTATTTTTCTTTTGCCTTTGGGTCGTGCTGTGCTCTGTTTTCTTGCCTCTATCAACACCCCCAGAACAACTGGGCTGGGCGTTATGTGGCCCAGTTTAAGGACTCTCCATCTCTTCATATCTTGTAATAAGGAATTTGGACTAGTGAGCCCCAGCACCAGAGACAGGTACCTACAAGTGGCTCCATTTCTCCCCTCCAAATAATCACTCTCACTTGTTCTTTTCTTCCCAAATGTGAGCACGGTTTCTGCCAGCTGGTTTCAAGTGGTCAGGCCTGCAAACACCCAAGCCAATGCTAATAGGATGACTCAGCAGTGCTGAACTGAACATGGCAAAGAAATACTGCCTGGGATATTCAGCTGTTATTTGCCATGGAAAAAGCACAGCTATTGCTACAGAGGCAAAGACTATCTCTGAATCGGGTTCTTCAGGCTGGGTCCATGAGGGAACCTTGGCATCACACTGAGCATTTTCTACGCAATAACAAGCTGCCCTACTGCTTGTGGTTCATCACAGGCTGACGAACACATGCAAAGAGTTGTATACCCTTGCCTAGGACTCCTAAAATCAGCACAGATAAGTAAGAAGCCTTCAAGATAGTCTGGCAAATATGTCAACTACAAGGACCTTGCCTCATACCCAGCTCTTACAGTCAACTGATCACTTGTATCTGTTGTAGATACAGGAGGCTGTCACCTTTTGGGTTTCTCAGCTGTGAACTACCCCTTTGGTCTGCAAGTAAACCCAGTCAATCTTGTCTCACAGAAACCAGGGGCAAGTGCATTATAGTTGATAATCTGGTGCCAATGGCACTCCCAGGATCTGTTCAGAAATCCCACTCTGGGTGGTAGTTTAAAGGAAGGTCTCAAATCCAGCGGCTATCCCATGAGAAGGCAGTAATCACCAAGGTCTAGGTGATTGCAGACTTAGCATTTCTCAAGCTCTTCTTCTGAACCTGTGCCACCTTTTGTCTAATCATTAAATATTAAAAGAATAAAGGGTGTGAAGTTTATTTTCTTGTGAGCTGGGGAACTGATGTAAAGGTTTTGCTGGTTTTACATATGCCAACCAACCAGAATTTAAATTACTTCAGCAATGGTAGCTGCTGAGCAGGGGTTTTGAAAAACCACAGGGTTCGGAGAGCTAACACGCATCCAGTGCAGCCTTATGCTCTACTAATCCCACTCTGCTGATGTTACAAGAAATGCTAATGAAAGATGAGCTGTACAGCTTTGACCAGCAGGCAACAAGCAAATCCCAGCACTGCAGACTGAGGAGTTATCTGTAGTTGTCAAACTCTAGGGCTTTTTCCTCGTGAATATCAAATATCAGGGATTTTAAATTATTTTAACATCAGATAGTGAAAGGATTCCAGAGAAAAAGAATCCCAGGGTAAGAAATTGTTCTCATTATTTCAGGGTGTTCTTAAGTGTTCTGGTTTTAAATCAGGCTTATTGTTCTATTTATTAAACATTTTTAGGATATTTGGGTGATTTATTTGGGAACATCAAATGTTAGCTGATTACTTCTGAACAAGACAGTGAGGACATTAAGTATAAAAAGACAATGTCTTTTACTCCAGGGCTTTGGAGTGCCATCTGCCAAGAGAGATTGAAATATTAATTTTAGCAAAGAGGTGGGACTTTGTGAAGTAAACTCCAGGAGGAGGTTTTGAGAGGCTCCTACCATTGCAGTCCTCTGGTCGTGGTCCACACTGCACCTCAGGATGCAGCCAGTGGTGTTGGACAGGGTCTGACCAGCGTCCACAGCTGCCTTTTAGCATGAGCAACCAAGCCATGATCCACCTGGGATGCCTCTAACTGCTGTGGTCTCTAACATTGCAGCCCAATTGAGGGAATAAACCTCGATGTAATCTGAGTATAAATCTACATTAATTGAAGATCTCTCCAGAGGAAACAAAAAAATCTCACTTTTTTTTTTTTTTTTTTGTACAAGACAACACAATGGTGACTTCCATCAATAATATAGGCCATCCATTATTATCCAGGAATGCCAATGCCAGAGCATGTGTGACAATTTGAAAGGAAGTTGTTAATAGAAAAGTATGCTTTTAATCTACATTTTTAATCTAAAAACCATTCTGGTTATAATGAACAGCTTCATGCCTGTGGTTTGCTCTACTTTGGAGATACTGAGAAGCGGGATATATTATGATTTCTCTTTCACTTCAAAAATTGTTTGCAATTTGCTTAATTAGTCCTGGTAGAAACAAAAGTGACAGGAACATAGACCAGAGGAGTTCAATCCATCTTGAATTTGCTTGGCTTGGAAACAGTGCAAACTGTGGCCAAATATAGTAATGTGCAAGAAAAAATATGCTTACCTTCCTTTGTTTGCCTGAATAAAATAATTGAGCAGAGAAAAAAAGTAAGAAACATCCTTTCCCTTTACCACTTGGAAATATCACTGGAAATCAGAATAGATTTTGCTTATCTACTTACTTACAGCAACTTAGTGCTTTGCTGCAGCTCTTATTACTGTTGAACAGAAATGTTGGAGGCAAAGGCATTAACCACTGCCTGAATGTGCTGTACATAATGCGCACTGGTTACAAATAGCTTGGGGAAAATTGAGAACTCATTAAGTAGTTGGTATTAAAAAAAACACATCAGAACACAAAAAGTTTTATTGAGCCTGAACAGCTGCAGCTATGTATATTTTTCCGGAATCAGTAAGATAATGAATTTTGTTATTGTTTTTGTCTGGATGTTTTTTATTTCATTCTAAGATATGACCTGAATGTAATGCACTTTGCCAATGCAATCTGACTGCCAACAATCAAAATGCATGCAAACAATAGAAATAAAAGATATGGGAATCTGACACTTACTTGGACCGAGATTTTCAACTCAGGAGTGCAGGGTTTGGGAAAAAACAGGTCTTGAGCCAAATTTCAGGATTGTAGGTTTACCCCTGGTTAAAAAAATAGAGTTTCAAAACTAAGAAATTATGTTGGCCATTTAACTCAGCAAGGGATTCAGTGTGTTTGAGTGCAACACAATGATGCCATTGTAATGTAGGTATTTGCCGTACAGAGCCGTGTGGGGATCAAGGAGGGAATATTAAAACAGGTAGAATACAAGTTGCTTTTGGCTTGCTCAGTCCATTAATGTGACTAATGCCATGAGGTGATTAGCCTCCGGCCCCTTAAGAGATGCCTCTTTTCAAAAGTATTGGAGTGCACAGATTTTGAAACCCAGGCCATTAGAGATACATTTCCATTGCTGGTGAAGCACCAGTCAAAACTTAACTGCAAATTCTCAGGATCAAACCTAAAAGTCACCTAAGCCTGACTTCTAATGTGGAACAGCCCAGGATCTCCTCTGTGATACCTGGATGCCATGGAAGGAGTCAGAGCCCAGGTCATAGGATGTGGCTAAGCACAAGGCAGTCGTTCAAGGCTTCATTGCAGTGGGAAAATTAATCAGGAGGATTGCTATGGTGAAGAACAACCTTTTGCCTGTGCTGCCTCCTGCAGTGGAGGCTTTCCTGCCAACCCTCCTGAAGCTACCACAAAATGAAAACACTGAAAATCACCAGCAGCAAAATCACCAGTGATTTTGGAACACCCTTGACTTCATTCACATCTCCCAGAGAAAACATGAGTTGGAGAGTTCCAAACTATTGAGGGGACAGAAATTCGTGTGTGAATTCTATTCTTCCTCAGGACAGTTTTGCTACTGCAAACGATGGGGTATGACAAATAAACTGAACTGCATTGTTTGCTTTTCTGAGATATAAGGATTAACATAAATGATGATGGCTTCTCTATGGTCCTGCAAAGGCAGGTTTTGACATCATAATCATGGGATAAACATCAACTTCAAATGCAGAGGTTTTCCCTGCATACCTCTACAGTCCACCATCATAACACCACGATAAAAGAAATACAGATTGATTGCAGAGCCGTTTCCTAATGACTCTCACATGTATAGCTCATTGATATATTGCACTAATAATTCCATATAAACGCCTCCTCTCCAAGAACCACTCAGGAGTCAAGCAATGGAAAATAATACTACTCTTGTTTAAAGTATCAATTCTTGCATTTGGCTTTTTTTGATTATGTGATCTGAGAGACCAAAATATCTTTTGAGAAAAGTTATCTAAAAGCTATTTCCAGAAAAATACATAAATGTCTTTATCGACCTCTTTTCTATCACCTTGATATTGTTTTGTGTCTGGTTTGCATGGCAAAGTTTTGATAGTGGGGGTTGCTACAGGGGTTGCTTCTGTGAGAAGCTGCTAGAAGCTTCCTCTATGTCCAAAACAAACTCCAAAACAAACCCTCCAATGTCCAAGGTTGATCCCACCAGCAACAGTGGTAACACCTCTGGGATAACATATTTAAGAGGGGGTAAAAAGACCCACCTGTGCAATAGAAACTGCTGCTGGAGAGGCAAGTGAGAATATGTGAGAGAAACTTTTCAGACCCCAAGCTCAGTGAAGGAGGAGGGGGAAGGAGGTGCTCCAGGCACCGGAGCAGAGATTCCCCTGCAGCCCGTGATGAAGACCATGGTGAGGCAGGCTGTGCCCCTGCAGCCCATGGAGGCTAAAAATGGAGCAGACTGTGGAGGACCCCATGCTGGAGCAGGGGGACGTGCCTGAAGCCGGTTGTGAACCCGAGGAGATCCCACGCTGGAGCAGGCTCCTGGCAAGACCTGTGGACCCATGGAGAGAGGTCCCCACACTGGAGCAGGTTTTCTGGCAGGCTTTGTGACCCCATGGGGGACCCACTCTGGAGCAGTCTGTTCCTGAAGGACTGCACCCCATGGAAGGGACTCATGCTGGAACAGTTTGTGAAGAGCTGCAGCCCGTGGGAAGGACTCATGTTGGAGGAGCCACTGAGGAAGATATCCCTTTTGCCACTGGTGCAACTTTATACAGAGCCAAGACTTCATCTCAAAAGGGAATGGGCTCCATTTTGATTCCGCTTTCCCTCTCCCACTGTGCAGGCCCTCTGGAAAGAGTTGTGTAGGAGCTGGGAATGCAAATGAAGCTCTGTCCTTTTCCCTGAGGGTTTATCAGCTTCAGGAAGTATTTGTACTCTTTTCAGGTCTCCAGCACCTTTGCAAGTTGCCTATGCAGGGACAACATTTAGGTAAATTTTAGAGGGAATTAAACTTTCCTCTAATTTCCTGGGCTGAAGGGCAAGATGAGAAGGTTTCTTTGCTTTCTGTCTATGCCAGCTAACTTTATTTGTTGGTGGAAAAATGCTACCAATTTCGGGATCTTCTTTGCTCTTCTATTGAGTCATTACACTACAAAGAACTGCCCATGGATGTTCACTTACAATGAACTCCCACCAGACTAGAGTATATCCACATCTAGATGATGACCCAAAATTATAAGTATGACCTTTTTACTTGCCTGAACAGTTACACTGCAGGGCCTTTCCCTGGATGCCTGTCCCCAGCACCAATTGTTATCCTATGCAGTGTTCGGGATGGCACTGGTCAGCATTACATAGGAGCATCCTGGACTCTCTAATAGGTTTTACTTTCCTTGTCTGTTTTACAGGATACTAAGCCGAAATCTTTCAAAATGAACATGCTCAGTGATGATGGGGATCAGTGAGCAACCTCACCCTGGCTTCTCAAGATGTCAGGGCCCTGTGGCATGGATGTGTTCCCCTGATTGCTGAAGTGTTACTGCAGATAACAGTCACGTTGGCTTGTGCTGTGTGTCAGGCAGTGATTTTCAGCTAGGAGTAAGACAACAGTCACAGCAAAGCTGAAAACAATCTTAACTGGGCAAAAGTTAATTCGCTTGCCAGGCTTAGGAGTGGGATTTCCAGGCTGTCAATTCACAAGAAAAGATGTTTCCAAGGGGTCCCTTGTCAGAACTGTGAATATTGGCATACTGGGTTGCCAGTGCTCACAGCATCCCTTGCGTGTGTGTAAATAACAGGAAAAACATCCCATTACTAATACACTGAGCACTTCAACCAAGGTTAGAAGTCACAAGGATGTCAAAGTACCCACTCTATTGCTTTCAATGGCCTGTACCTGAGGGCTAAGCTGGGCACTGTCCCCAGGAATCCTTACACTTCAGGAGATAAAATTATGTTATTTTGCTCTCAGCAAAACCTTAGATTGCTTCTCCTTCAAGTCTTTCATGAGAACACAGAGCAATGTGTGAAAACATCAATTCTCTTTAAGTTGAGGAACAGCTTCTCAGCAGTGAAGAAAAATGTGTGCTTTGGCTAACATAGCATGATATCATTCACCTGAAACCCTCCAGTGCCAAGGCAGCAGGAGGGAGGCAGCACCAACTAAATCATAATTGTTTCCCTACTCAATGTTTTGAGCCCAAATTGAACCTTCTCCTGTAAATGTAACAATTACAGTATAAAACGCTCTGCGATATCAAATTCCACATTTGTTCATTACAACAAATAAAATGTGCAGAAATATTGTCATGATTTGAGCTCAGAGGGCAACTGAGCACCACACAGCTGCTCACTTCCCCCTTCCCACTACCCCAACACTGAGAAGGAGAAAATAAGCAAAGGCTTGGGATGCAGGATAGGACAGGGAGGGATGAATCACCCATTGTTGTCACGGGCAAAAGACAAACCTGTTAGGGGAATCAAAAAAAGAACATACATTTATTACAGACACTGATAACAACAACACTTAACAAAGTAGGACAGTGAGAAGCATTGCTGCATCTTGAGAACACCTTCCCCCCACCCCTCCCTTCTTCCTGGGCTCAGCTCTGCTCCCGATATCTCTACCTCCTCCCCCAGTGGCGCAGGGGGCAGGGAATGGGGGGTGCAGTCAGCGCTGCCACTTCTTCCATTTTTGGAGGGAGGGGTGGAACTTTGGGAACTTCTTCCCCCTGCTCCAGCATGGTCCCCCTCCCACAGGAGACAGTCGTCCAAGCTTCTCTAACTTGAGTTCTTCAAGTGTTTCCCTACACTGCTCCGGTGTGGGACAACAACTTTTTCCAACTGGATTCCCTCCCACGGCTGCAGCCCTTCCCGAGCTGCTCTGGTGTGGGACACCCCCGCATGATGCAATCCTCCTGGTGTTGAACTACAACAGTGGGGCTACTTTTCCCACAAGATCCCGGCCTTCTTCGGGCACAGACACCTTGGTCATCCATGAAAAACACTCCACAGGCCATAAATCATTGTCTGCTGCACTGTAGATCTCCATGGGTGGCAGGGGGGGCCGCCCTGCTGTCTCCCCACAGGATACAGGGGGGTCTCTGCTCTGGCACACCTCCCCCCTCCTTTCTTCCTCCATTCCTCCACTGACCTTGGTGTTCACGCAGCTGCAGCAACTCCTCCTCACCACGTCCCTTCTTATATATGTTATTGCAGAGGTGCAGCTGATTGGCTCGGCCGTGTTGCAGAGGTGGAGCTGACTTGGAGCTGGGGGAGCTTTGAGAAGCTTCTCAGAGGGGGCTGCACCTATAGCCCCCTCCCCTGCCACCAAAAAAACCCCACCACTCTCTCAAACCCAGGATAAATATATTATTATTTGATTATTTTTTTAAATGTTAAATTTCACTATGTATGTGTCCCAGAAATATATTAACAACTTACTGAGAGAATTCACCCAGAAAGACTTTGAGCTCTAGACATGATAAGAAGAATCACGGTTACTTCAGTTTTCCCAGTTTTACACTAAGGATATGTTCAGTATTGTAGGCTTCGTTTGTAAGAAAACATAATAGGAGTTTGAAGGAGAAAAGGGAAGTTTGGTCCCAGTTCCACAAAATGCTTAGTTATATCTATGGTTATAGGCCTGCTGATTGTGACAGGATCAGAGTCCTCAGCTTAAATTAAGACTGTGTTTTGGAGAAATGTTCTGTGAGACCTCCTATGTGTCCTATACATCCAAAGCTGTAAGATTTAAACACATGGCTTTATGAAATGTCTGGATCATAATTTTCCAAGGTGAGTGTTAAGTAGAATTAGTTGGCAGTATACCAAATTAATTTACAAGCCTACATAAACACTAGGCTAACCATAGATGCAGAAATTATTTCTGCTTTTACACATATACATCTTGTGTTCTCTGTAGGAACTTTTTATCCCTCCTACTCAATCCTTGTTATGAAAACCATACTTGAAATAACATTAAGGCTTGCATTTCCTAATGCCTCCTACTCCTCTTCACAGGCTAGTGATAATGAAGAGGAAGTTTTGTTCTGGGCTTTCTCTCAGCTTCTAGAGCCCTCACATAACAGCCACATGTGAAAATGACTCAAAAAGTGATGAAAAAAATCTCACTACATCTGCAACTTGCTCCTAATCTCACATTTTTATTCATCGTTAAAGTTGCAATAACCATCTTAGTCCCAAGATCATTACAGCCCTTTAAGTATCAAAAACATGAGTTATTTTGCAATATTGATATTGTTCATTCAACCACAAGTAATTTTATGATGGTTTTAACTTATGACAAAATGCTGGCAGAGAAAGAACTACAAAATTATAATATTTTAGGAAAAAAGAATTAGCAAACTTCAACCACAGGCCAAATTATCAAGATGAGGGAAACAGCCCAGTTTTCCCAGTATAATGAACAAGTCCTAATGGTTTTGGAGGATGAACTCCATCTGATGTGTGCATACCTGTGCAGGGTTGGTATGGGAGAGCACACTACTATCAGCTAGGGCTTCATTGCAAAGCTTGTAACAAGAACTGAGTTTGGCTCTGTTGTAAATTTCTCTTGATCGCTTCATAAAATCACAGAATGGTTTGGGTTGGAAGGGACCTTAAAGATCACCTAGTTCCAACCTCCCTGCCATAGGAAGGGACACCTTCCACTAGGCCATGTTGCTTAAAGCCTCATGCAACCCAGCCTTGGATACTCCCAGGGAGGGGGCAGCCACAACTTCTCTGGGCAACCTGTTCCAGTGACTCACCACCCTCACAGTAAAGAATTTCTTCCTCACATCTAATCTAAATCTACCTTCTTTCAGTTTAAAACCATTACCCCTCATCCTATCACTATGTTCCCTGATAAAGAGCCCCAACCCATGTTTCCTATACCCCCCTTTAAGTACTGGAAGGCTGCTCTAAGGTCTCTCCAGAGCCTTCCCTTCTCTAGGCTGAACAACTCCAGTTGTCTCAGCCTGTCCTCATAAGGGAGGTGCTCCAGTCCCCCGATCATCCTTGTGGCCTCCTCTGGACTCGCTCGAGCAGGTCTATGTCCTTCTTATGTTGGGGACCCCAGAGCAGAACACAGCACTGCAGGCGTGGTCTCACAAGAGCAGGGTAGAGGGGGAGAATCCCCTCCCTCAGCCTGCTGGCCACACTTCTCTTGACGCAGCCCAGGATGAGGTTGGCTTTCTGGCCTGCAAGCTCACATTGCTGGCTTATAGTCAGTTTTTCATCCACTACTACTCCCAAGTCCTTCTCTGCAGGGCTGTTATCAATCTATTTATCACCCAGCCTGTATTTGTGCTTGGGATTGCCCTGACCCATGTGCAGGACCTTGTTTTGGCCTTGTTGAATTTCATGAGGTTTATACAGTCCCACCTCTCAAGCCTGTCAAGGTCTCTCTGGATGGCATCCCTTCCCTCCAGTGTATTGACGGCATGACACAGCTTGGTGTCATTGGCAAACTTGCTGAGGGTGCACTCAATCCCACTGTCCATGTCGCCAACAAAGATGTTGAACAGAACTGGCCCCAACAGTGACCCCCTAGGAACACCACTCATCACTGATCTCCACTTGCACATCAAGCCATTGACCACAAATCTTTGAGTGAGACAATCTAGCCAATTCCTTATCCACTGAGTGGTCCACCCATAAAACCCACCAATCTCCAATTTAGAGACAAGGATGTCATGTGGGACAGTGTCAAAAGCTTCACACAAGTCTCACATAAATCATTTTCT
The DNA here is from genome assembly GCF_018691265.1 of Tyto alba. Lineage (NCBI taxonomy): Eukaryota > Metazoa > Chordata > Aves > Strigiformes > Tytonidae > Tyto > Tyto alba. The sequence goes on from NW_024881321.1 coordinate 3,447,142, forward strand.
CTTGCCATGTCCATCAGTGCTGTAACCCTGTCGTAGAAGGCCACCAGATTCGTCAGGCACAATTTGCCCTGAGTGAAGCCATGTTGGCTGTCACTAATCACCTCCTTTTCTTCCATGTGCCTTAGTGTATTTTCCAGGAGGATTCACTCCATGATATTGCCGGGCATGGAGGTGAAACTGACTGGCTTGTAGTTCCCTGGGCCTTCTTTTTTTTCCCTTTTTAAAAATGGGGGTTATGTTTCCCCTTTTCCAGTCAGTGGGAACTTCCCTGGACTGCCACGACTTCTCAAATATGATGGATAGTGGCTTACCCACTTCATCCACCAGTTCCCTCTGGACCCATGGCTGCATCTCAGCAGGTCCCATGGACTTGTGCACCTTCAGGTTCCTTAGATGGTCTTGAACCTGATCTTCTCCTACAGTGGGTGTTTCTTCTTTCTCCCAGTCCCTACCTTTACCTTCTGTGCCTTGGGTGGTGTGGCTGGAGCCCTTGCTGGTGAAGACTAAGGCAAAAAAGCCTTCTCCATATCTTGGGTAACCAGGTCCCCATTTCCTTCCAGAGAGGGCTCATACTTTCCTTAGTCTTCTTTTTATCACTGACATAGCTGCAAAAGCTTTTTTTGTTGCCTATGACATCCCTGGCCAGATTTAATTCTATCAGGGCTTTGGCCTTCCTAACCTGATCCTTGAATACCAAGACAATTTCTCTATATTCCTCCCAGGATACCTGTTCTTTCTTCCACCCTCTGTAGGCTTCCTTTTTATGCCTGAGCTTGTCCAGGATCTCCTTGTTCATTGATGCAGGCTGCCTGGTGGTCTTACCTGACTTCTTCTTTGTTGGGTCCCATTGCTCCTGAGCTTGGAGAACGTGATCCTTGAATATTAACCAGCTTTCTTGGTCTCCCCCTTCCCTCTATGGCCTTATCTTATTTTACCTTGCCAAGCAAATTGCTGAAGAGGCAGAAGTTTGCTCTCCTGAAGTCCAGTGTAGTGAGCTTGCTCCATCCTTGCTGCCCTAAGGATCTTGAACTCCACCAGTTCATGGTCATTGCAGCCAAGGCTGTCTTTGAGTTTCAAATTCCCTCACTAGTCCCTCCTCGTTGGTAAGAACAAGGTCCAGCATAGCACCTCTCCTTGTTGGCCCCTCTAGCACTCGGAGAAAGAAGTTATCATCAACACATTCCTGGAGCCTCCTGGATTGCTTATGTCCTCCTGTGTCGTCCCTCCAACGGATATCAGGACGGTTGAAGTCCACTGTGAGGACCAGGGCTTGTGAATGTGAGGTTGCTCCTGTCGGTCTATAGAGGGTCTCATCTGCTCAGTCTTCCTGGTCAGGTGGCCTGTAGGACACCTCCACTATAACATCTTCTGTCCTTGTCTTCCCTTTAGTCCTGACCCATAAGCTCTTGGCTGGCTCCTCATCCATCCCCAGGCAGAGCTCCATGAACTCCAGCTGGTCATTGACATATATGGAGACAGCCCCCCCCCCCGCCCCCCCCTTCCCTGGGCATGTTTAGGCATATTTAAGTCACCTGGCATACAAAATTATCTGTGCTTTGATGATCAGCTCCTTAGCTTGACTTCAAGGACAGGAACACTGACTATTGTCCTTTGACTGTAGTGCTTCTGTTTTCTCAGCCCAAAATCATGGATTTTGCCCATTTTACCCATTAAATGACCACCAAGCTACTGTCCCCATGTTCTCCTAGTCTTCTAGCCTCTTCATTTGTTCCCTTTCTTACCATTTCTCTGCCTCTTACTTTTTTTTTTTTTTTCAGCTCAGTTTTACGAAATGTCTGCTTTTTCCCTCATATCTCATTCCTCCATTTGCTTTGCATCCTCATGCTCTTCTTTTCCTCTCCATGCTGTTCATTTGCCCTCTGCCTCTCACTTACCCATCCAACACAGCACTTAGCATTTTACCTCTCCCTAGGTTGTTCTTCCTGTTTGTCTTATTTTAAACTCATTCTTCCCAGAAGATATGACAGAATTATTCAAGCAAAAGATCAGCACAAAGCTGAGCCAAGTAGTTTTTCTGCTGCTCTCTTTGAGAAGACAGCAAAAAACTATGTCTTAATATGAGGAAAAGTGTAAACCCCCAAAGTTCCTGTATTAGATACAAATTCCACATGCTTTTCTCATCTCATCAGTGAATCCTCCATTTGCCAAAGAGGTAGGAAGAGTGGGGGATTTGGGGGTTAGTTTCTGAATATTTCCCTAATAGTGTGTTATACTTAACACTGATACCTCACAAGGCCTACAGACTACAAGCATGCACCATCACCAACAACATCTCAGGCTGGGGAAGGGGTCTTCTTCAAAGAAGTCGTCAAGTGGGTTCTTCAAAAAGGTTAACTGGATTGTTTGCAGTCCTCTGTATATACTTCTAATAACTGGCTGGAGATTACATTTGGGAGATTATTGTCATCCAGATGAACTGGAAAATTGGTAAATCATGATGACCAAGCCCTGGAGATTTTGCGTTAAATACTATCATGTTAGAGCGCATGTGTGTTCGCTGAGTCCTTTAAGCGTTGATGAAACCACAGTGACTTTAGCTGCTCTTATCCTTGTGGTGGTGAAAATGTGAAATCTATAGTGCAAGAAACTCCAGTGTCAGGAAGTTCACTGTGGCTATAACTTTTTTCTTTTTTTTTATTTTTTTTTTTAAATCAATAATCTCACCACAGTCACTCAGAGGTTTCAGATTTATTGACCTGTAAGCACACTGTTCTTTCTAGATAAAAAGTCCAGAGGCCCATTAGAAAATGACAACCTGATTATTAAGTTAGATTATTGAATTTAAATTGTACATATGGAAGAACATCCTTGTTAAGAACTAGCTCGCTTTCTAAAACTGTTTGGACCAATGGCTCTCCATGGCTTGGCTAAACAAGCAAGGCGGTATTTTTCCCAATGTCAATAGGATAGGAAGCAAAAGTGCTTTTTTGATTAAGTATTGGTACTTACAGTGGTACTGAGTGCTGAACCAGGTCTGATCTTGCCTAATACACCTCCACTGTGATGCATTCCACCCAGAACGGATTGAAGATCGAGGTCTTCCTTTCTTCCTTCCTTGACCTGAATAGTGCTAAGACTAAAAAAATTTTTGCTTTACAACCTGGAAATTCAGACAAAACTCTAACTCATAAGGGTTTCTAAAGGAAAAAATCCTTCCTGACTATGTGACTGATGAGAATTCTTGATAATAAAGCAACTTCATGATAAACACAATGCAGCTGTGAGGTTAGTGGTGGTTGGGATGTTTGGAGAGCTTGAGAGGGATACTCTTTTAACAATAGGCAGCTTCAAAGCTCCTGGATGCTTGGTTGGTGCAAAATCACAGGTGTAGAAATTTTATGTCTCTCTTCTAAAGTCCATCTAACCTGACATGTTTTGAAAAAATTTTAGGCTCTACCAAATGGTACTTTTTAGTGGAAATCTGGGAAGGTATTGATAGAACCTAACAGAAACATGTAAATTAGGTAATCCAGGAGGTTTCAATAAACTTGAAAAGGTAATGCATTTCTAGAGTGCCTCAGAGCAGAACTGTAACATACAGACTCTGTGTTCTCCTCCTCAGATTTCTATATCTCTCTAAAGACACTGCAGGGAAACAAGAGATGTTGCATTCTTAAGCCAGGTGCCCAAACTTGGTGCCCACTGCCAGGGACAGCTTCTCCTTGATTTTCTGTGTGAAGTCAACAGCTTGGGAGCAGTGCAAAAGGAAGTACAGTGTTTAAAGAGCAGGAGGGCAGAATATCACTGTATTTAAATAGTGTAGAGAAAAGGCAGGGATACTTCCTGTAGCTTAAATGCAGGAGAAATCTCAGATGTAGTGAAAGGATGAAGCTAGATGAGGCATTTTCAGCTTTCTAGTAATTTCAGAGTAAAATGACTGACATTAATATGTCGCATTAATATCTAAGTCCATTAATCAGATTAACTTGGATCCTGAGTGTGAACATAACCTAAGGGTGATGGTGAGAAAATGCAAATAGCTGCTGGCTCCCTACAAGGCACTGGGTTTAGGATCTGGGGAAATCTGAACTTCCAACAAAGGGCTCAGGCCTGGGCTTATACGTGACCACTGAAAACAACGTGACCAATGGAAACATGCATAATATTATAGTAAGGTTTATCTGCAAAACCTGAAGTAGCTTTAGCATAGATTTATCCAGGAGAACACAATGTAGGGAGTACCTTGTACCTACAAAATTATCAGCTATTAAATATTAGACAGTCTGAAAGAATAAGGTCATATAGAGCTCCTGGGAGCTGACCAACCTTTGATTTGTCATGA